>NW_022900946.1:19867898-19888908 GCF_012274545.1 Fukomys damarensis | reverse complement strand
GGCCAGCAGCTGCGGTGGCACGGAGCGTGGCATTGGTGTTCTCGTGGACTTGTGTGGCTGGAGGCCCTAATCTTTCCCATACTAAAAGAAGCAAGCCACCTAGCCGAACCACTTAGCACACCGTTACCGAGTCCGGGCTTTAGGTAGCTTCCTACGCTGGACGATCTCTGGCCGGCGGAGTTGAATGTACCAGGTCCTATACTGCCACGGTGAAGACGGGAAGGTAGGTAGAGGCCTAATGCTGTATTTCCAGACTAATGCTGGAACCTTCTACTGAATTCCGGGGCATAAGCGATTTTACTTCCTTTATTAAATGGGATATTTACTCTGTCCAAACCACAATCCAACCATCTTTTTAAAAAAATTATATATATAAATATATATATATATATCTATATATATGTATATTTAAAGCTCACTTCTTTGCCATCACCATAAAATAGCATTTATTAGAGAAAGTGCACATCAAATAGACATAATCACTGTTTACATACTGCAATCTAGAGCTGAGACCAACGCACCAAAAACAGAGTTGAAATAATAAAGAATAGAAGTGCATACAACAAACATACTTCTGCGGTATCCAAAGGAACTAGAGATTACAGCATAGTCATAGGCTTATACAAATAAATATTTCTCATATCAACTTTTTCCCTAGATTAATCATGCGGAGAAAGATCTCAATTTTAAAGGCAAAGCACCTATTGTCAGATGGGCCTTGGAAAGATGGGTAATGGTCTCTTTATATCAGATTAATAGGTCTGGAAATATAGATGAAATATAGATTAAAACAGATGAATATGATGATTTCTAATAAACATCATTCACTTTTAAACTGATAGTCAAGGGGATGGGGATTTAGCTCTGTGGTTCAACCCCTGCCTCGAAAGCGCAAGCCCAAGGACCGGAGTTTGATCCCTAGTACCAAAAACAAACACTGATAGTCACCGCAAACATACTTTCCTAGTGAGATCCCATAGGGATAATAAATTTAATGAACATTCAAGATTTATTTTATTTTTTTTTGATAGCGGGGATTGAACTCGGGTCCTTGCGCTTGCAAGGCAGGCCACTGAACCGCTGAGCTAAATCCCTGGCCAACATTCAAGATTTTTTATTCAGATAAACTATAACTTGCTGTTTCTCCCCTTGAACAATATGTAGTAAATTGCTGATTATTTTAAGAAAAACCTGCAGTTTCAGATTGTATAATAACTTAATTCTGCAGTCACCTAAAGATTGCATCTAATTATATAGGGTTTCAGAAGCAAAGACTAAAAGATGGTATTTACAGGATGTCATTTGGTTTTAGTTTTAATTCCCTGAATTATCACATTAGTCATTTTCAGTGTTACACAGGGAAATGTGAATACTAACATTTGTAGCAAGAAAACAACTATCTTGAGCTCAACTAAGAAAAACAGAATTTCACAACTTTTTACTAGGTAATCTCAGCACTCTGGAGGCTGAGACAGGAATATTACCACAAGTATGAGGCCACCTTAGGCCACATACTGAATTCATGGCCAGCCTGGACTACAGTGAAACCCTGTCTCAAAAAACAAAAAATTTGGGCTGCGTATTTAGCTCTGTAGTTCTGTGCCTGCCTTACAAGCACAAGGTCCTGAGTTCAGTCCCCACTACAAACACACACGCACACGCACACGCACACACACACACACACACACACACAAAATCTATTATGAAATGTGAGCTGTTGGCATCTGAATTCCACTGGGAAAATGCTGTTTTAACAGTATCTGATATTCCAGCCATCACTAAAGAGAACCGTATAATACACATTTTCATTACTGCATGAACAAAAACCAAGAAATTTAAAAAGTTTTTTCAGTACAGTGTGTCCTTCTGCATTGTCAACAGCTATTCTGCAAAATGTAGTACACCAGCCATTCATAGAAGTAAACTTTTGCAGTTACTTTTTCATCTCTGTATTAACTTCTATCCAGTATATGTGTTAATAGCACCTAACATGATAGGCTCGTAATATCTCTGGAATTAAAAATATTATGGAATCTACATTCATCAGTTACCGAAACATAGAAGGATGAAAAGGCCAACATCAAAACGCCTATCACTAGTAGACACACCTTTTCCTTCAACTCCCTGTGGCAAAGCAAGATGAAGTTAAAGTTTTTAGGTATAAGCACACAGTAAAGCAACAACTAAAAATATATCTAGGTGACAGTCACTGACAAAGGTTTTTTTTTCTGTATACCAATCAACTTTATACCAAAATGTCGCATAATTATTCCCATGTATACATGTTTCTGTAAAGGTGCTATTTTTAAAAGCTCTTATGGGAGTTTGGGTAATCTTTCAAAATCTGGAGAATTAAGAAAACTGGGGCTGAGGATTTAGCTCAGTGGTTCCACCTGCCTCGCAAGCACAAGGTCCCAAGTTTGATCTCCAATACAGAAAAAGAAAGAAAGAAAAGGAAAACTGCAAAAAAGGGTGAATTATAAAGCAATCCTTACCTGGTAAGGACATTTTTTTTTCTTTCTTTTTTGGAGACAGGGTTTCACTATGTATTTCAGGCTGGCTATAAATTCACTACTTATGGTGATCCTCCTACCTCAGCCTCCCTAGAGCTAGGATTATAGGGCATAGTGGTACCCTTACCTGCTTGGTAAGGTGCATTTTCATACTAAGATGCACAGTAAGATTTGTGGCATGAATTTTCACTTTCCCCTATACTTTCTTAGATGCAAAGAAAAAGAAAGCAATTGCCATCTTTTATATCAGCCTCATTCTGTCCAAGGACCTAACATATTACTCAGAAACTCTATCAGGGACTTCTATCTCAATTTCATTCTCCACCTTGCAGTTCTTCAGTCCTCTTAAATGTGCTGATGAGGTACTATGTCAGTTTCTCTCATTGAGGGCAGAAACGAAAGCAGGAAGATTGTACTCTTGTTCATATTTAACAAAGATCTTTATATTCCAAAATCAGCTAAAAAGAAACCTAATTGGAGACCATCTTTCTATATAATTCAAAGCATCTCAGACAGAGAGATAAGAAAGCCTGTTTTAAATTTAAGACCCTGAATCCCTGGCAGACTGGTCTCCTGTATCCAGAGTAGAGATAGAAATAAAGACTCAAGGGCTGGGGATTTAGCTCAGTGGTGCTGTTGCCTACCGTGTAAGCACTAAGTCCTGAGTTCGATCTCAATTACCAAAAAAAAAAAAAAAAAAAAAAAAAAAAAAAAAAAAAAAAAAAGAAAGAACCAAGTCTGCCCTGACATACTGAGTACATGGTCTTAACTTTGGATCTGCAGATTAGAACCAAAACAAGAATGACAAAAAGGGAAGAGCAGACAAACAGGAACAGGTTGGTAGTTTGGTTTTCTCTCACCAACTGTTGTCTGCACGCCTCTAGAAAGTGTTAAGAAATTAGCCTCAATAACCAGCCTCTTTTTGTATGTTCAGTCCTCAATCTGCTGTTCTGTAGAAGGACCACCTTCCAGGTATTACCTTCTATCCAACTGGTCATTCAGAAACCTTTAGTTTTGCTCATGAGATCTCCCAGCAATAACTGTACTTAGTAAATGATATACCCTTCTAATATCTATTTAAATAGAATGAGACCATTCTTACATCCCAATCAAGAGACCCTAGAAATACTGTTTTCTGATAGTACACCATGTTGCTATAAAGAGAAATTCTGTATTTTTTTACTCTGGTACTTACCTGTAATAGCAGTATCTAAAACTCCGTGTGTGTTTGTGTAATTATTTTGGTTAAGACTCTTTACAATTTTCTATATGTATTTTTCATTGGAAATGTTGTGATTTTTTTTTTTTTTTTAAACTAAAACCATCAGGATGTACTCTGTAGAGCTTGAAATCTCTGATCTGATTGTAGGGATAGAGAGGAGACTCTTCTGTTGCTTTACAAGTGAACATGAAAATCAGGCCTTCGATGAGGTGCAAAGGGAGTGAAGGATTCCTGGATGCAAGTGCATAGGGCAGCCTTCATGGTGACCATCCTCCCCTACTTTAGCCTCCCTGGCTGGCTGCCATGCTAAAACATGGAATAGTCTATTCTGCCTGTTTACAATAGCCCACCCTACACTGTGGAATAGTTATTTTTATTTTCCCTACCTTTTAGTTGGCCCAAATTCACTTTGCAGAGCCCATTTTTCCTACCTTTAATAAATCTGAAACTTTGCCATTGTTAAAAATAAAAAACAAAAAATAGTATGACTGCCACCAAATAATGCAGTGTCACAGAAATTGTAGTCTTTGAAATTAGAAAACACCTAAGTTTAAATGCTAGCTTCACCACAGTGTGGTGTTTTGTGTGCTTGGCAAAGTACTGAATTTATCCTCTGAAGGCTTCAGTTTCCTCATCTGTGAAACAAGGAAAGTCCTTTCTCTGTCACAGATTTAGTCTCAATATTAAATTAGATAATATATCTAAATGTCTAGCGTGCTCCCTAAAACACAGTTTCGACTTTTCCAAACAAGTAATGTGCTTCAGATCTGGAGGCAAATACTCCCCCTGCCTAACCCCCAAGTCAAGTCCAACCTCCAGAAAAGGGTATAGTTAGACAGTTGAAACACCCAGCAGACTTTTGAGTCAGAAATAATCCGGACTTGCTCCTGGCATCAGATCCGAGAATGGGAACTCCATAGATACTAACTGCCATCAAGGTATCAGTTAAGTTCATCCATTTGGGTACTTGGGGGGGGGTCATTTCCAAACTCCTCCCGAAATTTACATGTAAAATAATAATCTCATACAAATACAGTACCATATTCAAATAGTTGTAACAAAAGTATAAAACAAGTATAAAACATTCATTTATATGTACAGAGCTGGCAAAAAATTCTAAAACTTACTTAGAAACCACATAAAAGAAAGCTAGCAATAACCTTCACTTCAATAAAAACTGAATTTAAAATAAAAGTTCTGGGGGCTGAGGATATAGCTCAGTGGTAGAGCATTAGTGCAAAGCCAGCACCACCAAAACAAAAAATGAAAAAGTCCTGCGTGTTTCCCTGGTGTGTTCAAATGGAATTTGATGAGTAACTGAGTTCAAATCCTAGCTTCATTTGTTAGCTATGTGACATTGCTTATGCTTCCTCAACTCTAAACTAGAAATACTGCCTACATCAAGCTGTGGTGAGAATTAAACATTACATGGAATGTGTGTAAAGTGCTCAGCACTATGCTTGGCACATAAACACTATTTTCTATCATACAGATACTGAAAATTCCAAGTATTAATGAGAACTTACTATATTTACAGGGTTTTTTTCCTGTGGGTTCGCTTATGAGTAACAAGATGGATATTTGCTTTAAAACTCTTCCCACAAACAGAACATTTAAAAGGATCCTCTTGCCGGTGGCTCTTCTGGTGGCATGCAAGTTCTGAGTCCAAAGCAAAACGCTGTGCACACATTTCACATTTATAGGGCTTTTCTTCTATGTGAATGTTCTGATGAGAAACAAGCTCGGAAAAACAAGGAAATTTCAAGTCACATTCAGAACATTGTAAGGGCTTGAATCTGGAGAATGAAAAAAAGTTTTCGTCATCAATACTATACTGTTCAGTTTCTTCCTTGTGGCTCTTCTCGGGGAGGGCAGGGTATGAAGACTGTTTGAAGCTCTTTATGCACTGAGTGTGCTGGTATTGTGGTATTGCTGGTGTGTGTGTATTCTCTGATAAAGCCAGATTTGTTTTCTGAGCAAGAGACTTACCATGATCAGCACATTCATATGGTTTTTCAGCAGTGTGGCTTTTCTGATGTTGTGCTAATCCTGGGAGCCACATAAAACCTCTCCCACATATACCACATGTATAGGGTTTCTCCTTTACATGGCTGTTCATGTGCCGGGACAGATGTGACTGCTGACGGAAGGTGGTACCACACTTGGTACACTTATAAGGCTTCTCACCAGTGTGGATTCTCTTGTGGGTCCTCAGGTTGGCACTATGATTGAAGGTCTTCCCACAGTCACCACATTTATACTTTTTCTCTCCTGAATGAATTTTCTGATGCAAAGCAAGATATGAAGTATCACTGAAGCTTTGGTCACATTCAGGACATTTGTACTCCTCTTTGGCTTCTTCCCAGGGAAATTCAAGAATTTCAGAAAGTGATTTGACACCTAAACACTGAGACAGTTCTACTAGTGGGGTATGGTTTTCAATGGTCACTAAAAGACTTACTAATTTTTTCTTGTAAGTGGGAGTTCCACCTGATATTTTCCTTTCAGGAATTCCAATTCCATCCTCAGAGGACCTTTGTGAATGGACTAGGGGTACAGCAGTGGAGTAATTTTCTAAGGAAAACTCTTCAATTTCCAGGGACTCTAGGGTTAACATCTCATTAATCTCAGTGTTGCTTTCCCCTCCTGTTGATAAAAATAAAACAAAGCAAAACAAAACATAGGTAGCATCTTGAAGTAATACTAAAGAAAGAACAAGCTAAAGTAGTTACAACACAGAGGAGCTAGAAAGTACAAATGAGTTTTATTTTATAATATCAACACTGACGAATATATAAAATCAGGAGCCAGCAGGTTCTCCAGACTTCTTAAAAGATCCAGTTCCTCATGAACATGCAAGGGCAAGGAACAGAGACTGGCTATAATTAAATCATGATCCAATAATAGGAACTAAGGACAATCTTGGTAGATGTTGTCTAGAAGTGTAGTTTTCGTTTTAGTCTATTTAGATTTCAGGGGAGCTTTTCATTATTTAAGCCATCTCAAGTGGCAGATGAACAAAATTGGAATGGATATTGGGATTCATATTTATCCAAAAAGAAAGAAGGCAGAGGCGAGGCTCAGACAGGAGGATCACAAGTTCAAGGCCAGCCTGGCACTTAGTGAGACTGTCTCAAAATAAAAAAGGGGCTGGATGTATTGCTCATTGGTGGAGCTCCTGCCTAGCATGTATGAGACCCCTGAGTTCAATCCACAGAAGGCACACAAGTATTTTTATTTACTTGGTTTTTTTTTCAGACAAGGTGTTGCTAAGTAGTTAAGGCTGGTCTTGACCTTGCTAAGTAGCCAAGGTTAGCCCCAAACGCTTTTTCTTTAGTATATGTGCTGCTGACATGAGCACAAGCCCCAAATTTTTGATCCTCCTACCTTAGCCTCCTAAGTAGTATTACAGTTGTGTGCAACTATGCCCAGCTTACATGAGTATTTTTCTACCTTAACAGGAAACACACAGGTTACCAAAAATAGTTTCATTATCACCAAATTACCTTTACTAGGTATGGTGGGACTTGGGAGGCTGAGATAGGAGGTGTGCCAAAAATTTAAGGCCAGCCTGAGCTACATAGTAAGTTGAGGGTCAGCCTCAACTACATAGTGAGACACTGTCCCCAAAAAAAAACAAAAAACAAAAAAAAACCAAAACTTTATTCTTCGTCAAGGAATGATTTAAGTTTGTGCTGCTGAGTTTATGCAGGCAAATAATGGTCAGTCTTACCTCAAGAACAGCAGACAGAACTTGAGCCTGCCAAAAAGGATTCATTTTTAATATATTCCCCAGTATACCCAGCCCTCCATATCTGTGAGTTCTGCATCTGCAGATTCATCCAACCAAAGACTGAAAATAAATGAAACGAAACATTGCATCTGTGCCAAACATGCACATTTTTGTCATTATTCCCTAATAATACAGTATAACAACTTTACATTGCATTTACATTGTATTAGGTATTACAAGTAATCTAGATGTGACTTAAAGTACACAGGGAGATGTTTCTAGATCATATGTAAATAATATGCTGTCTTATATGAGGGACTGAGCATCTGCAGATTTTGGTATCCGGTATCCTTGAAGAGGGCAGTATCCTGGAACCAATCTCCTGTGGCTACAAGGGAGAAATGTATTCTTTATTTATAAAGCCAGTATATTAATACAAACGGGATCCTTCCTTCCTAAGAAATGAAATCCTAAGACTATCTCAATTCACTGACTGGAAAGGGTTTCTGTATGGGTATAGCATATGGGAATTTTGACTTGAAAATATTGAGTTCAGAGACCTGGGATGCCAAGGCCACTAAGATTTAAGAGCAAAATAATAAAACAATAGCTGCTCATAAAAAGAACTCAGAAAATCTAGAGAGGGTCCCCTTAAGACTTGCTGAGGGGTTGAGGATTTCGTCAGTGGTCCCGCCACCTGCCTTGCAATCACAAGACCAAGGTCAATCCCCATACCACCCCCCAAAAAAGACTTGCTGAGTTCTAATCTGCATGCATGAGGAAACTCTCCAAAGCCAGGAAAAGAATCACCAAATAGGAGTATACAGAATATAATAACTAGTTCACATTCCTACCAGTCAAATTAAAAAGACTGACCCTCCACACAGGACATCAAGCAGTCAACTCAGAAAAATATTGCCTTAGCAGTAGGCCACATTAGCATTAGACTGAAGGCTGACCTGAACCTGCTTAACAGTGTAAAAAAGCAAACCCTGAAACAAGGAGCAAACCCAACCCCAAGTAACTTTTTTTTTTTTTATTTTTATTTTTTTTTATTTTAAGATAGGGTCCTGCTATGTAGTTCAGACTGGCCTTGAACTTTGATGTAGCCTTAAACTCAAGGCATTCATCTTGCCTCAGCCTCCCAAATGCTGGGATTACAGGTGCACCACCATACCCAGCTTAACCCCAAGTAACTAATGCATCCCACAATGAAGTCCAAAGATATTTTTTAAAATAAAACAAAATTCAGTGAAACAACAATATAAAATTCATGATGTCCAAAATCCAACAAAAATTTACTAGGTATACAGGAAATATGGCCAATAACAAGGAGAAAAATCAGTCAACAGAATCGAAATTAGAAATGATACATGATAAAACTAGCAAAATAATATTAAAATAACTACTAAAAACATTCTAGGGCCAGGAATTTAGCTCAGTGGTACTGCCACCTGCCTTGCAAGCAAAAGGTTGTGAGTTCAATCCCCGGTACAAAAAAAAAAAAAAAAAATCATTCCATATGTTCAAAAAGGTAAAGGAAAACCTGAACATGAGAGAGATAAGTGGAAAGTATAAAACATGAGTTATGAGATAGTTTAGCTATTTAGCCCCAGTCAGAAGCATAGGAATACTGCATATATTGTCCCTGTAAGGTAAAGAAGGCATAGCATCCATTTAAGAACATATTACTAGGAAATTATAATAATCTATATTAATGGGGTTTTCTAAGTAAAACTATAAATTGACTTCAAGTATTTGGGAAGATTATCATGTATTGTGTGAAACCACAGTCACTGTATTAGACTAAATTTTTTTCTTTAAGAAATCATCTCTTGGGCTGGTGATTTAGCTCAGCGGTACCATGTCTACCTTGAAAGCACAAAGCTCTGAGTTTGATCCCTGGTACTGGGAAAAAAAAAAAAAAGAAATCATCTCATCTCTTGCCAGGGTATAGTGTGGCATGTCTGTAATCCTAGCACTTGGGAGGCTGAGGCTGCAAGTGCTAGGCCAGCTTGGGCTACACAGTGAGTTCAAGACCAACCTGCATTACATAGTGCGACCCTGTCACAAAAAAAAAGAAAAAAAAAGAAATCATCTCTTGCTAGGCATGTGGCACACTTCTAATCCCAATACTCGGGAAGCTGAGGCAAGAGAGGATTGATGTGACTTTTAGGTCAGCCTGGCCTATACATAGTAAGTTTAAGACCAGCCTGAATTACATATTGAGTTCATGTCTCAAAAACAAAAAGAGGGCTGGGAATTTAGCGCAGTGGCACTGTGCCTGCCTCACAGGTACAAGGTTGTGAGTTCTATACTGGTACCAAAAAGCAAAACAAAACAAAAAACAAAAAGAAATAAATCATCTCTTGGGCTGGGTAAATCTCAACACTTGGGAGGCTGAGGGGAGAGGATCATTGTGAATTCTAGACCAGCTTGGGCCAGCCTTAACTACATAGCAAGAGCCTGTCACACACAAAAAATGTTATCATCTCAGATTCCGGACCTTGTTTTCTTTTTGGGAACTTGTTCTTTCATGAAACTTATCCAAATGTGAGCTGTGATATAAATACGTGGTGAATGTTTAAATTACAGTAACAGATCAATTGCTATTAATCCCCCTTAAAATACTCTGCTCTCCTTGAACACACTTAACACTCTTGCCACTTTCTGAAACTGTTCCTCAAGTCTTACTTCTTAAGTGCCTTTAGGTGTGCTGTCATGGCTGCTTCAATGTTCTGAATCAATTCAAAACATTTACCTTTCACGGTCATTTTGATTTGGAGGAAGAGCCAGAAGTTACAGTGCCAGATCTGGTGAATAAGGGGGATGAGGATGCACAACAGGGTTTTTACAAGCCTCCCTTTCTGTTGGATTACACTCAGCAGAATCAGTCATCATAATTTTATCACAACTCATAAAGACACAAAAGAGGACTTCCAGAATTACTTCAGAAAGTGGCAAGAACTATGGGTTAAGTGTGTTTGAAGTGAGTGGACGGTATTTTTGAGAGGAATTAGTGGCAATCTATCTTTACTGTAATTTTTTCTTTGTTTTGTTTTTTGAGACTGGTTTCACTATGTAGCTCAGGCTGGCCTTGAACTTAACAGTGATCCTCCTCCCTCAGCCTCCCTAGTGTTGGAATTACAGGTGTACACCACCAGGCCTGGCCACTGTAATGCCAAGTTTTAAAATGTAAACATTATTGTATATTTTGATCATCTCTTGTAAATTGCTCAGGAATAGGTCCTGCCTCACTATAACAACATGTGGATGAGGCATTAAATCCTCATCCTAGAAAGAATGAAAGTTCAAAAATGTAAGAAAAACTGCCTTACCCATTAAGGTCACATTGTTAGAACACTCCTGTGTGGCCTCTCTGGTAAGGGACTTCTGGGCAGGGTCCACACTTACACATTCCTCTTGAGAAAAATATATAGCCAGATCATCAAATAGTATTGGTTCCTGAAACAACATGAAAAGCCATCTTAGTTCAAGAGGCTAATGGGTCAATCCTTCACTCAGTCTGGGAAGGCTGGTAAGAGCTAAAAACGTTACACACAAGGGAGCAAAGGACTCAGGGAAAAGGTTCCTTAGTGTTGACACAGGGTATAAACAAGTTCTAGGGGTGGGTTCAGGAAGGAGAGAGTAAATATGAACATACATTTTGAGGCAGTGGTATAAGGATTAAGACAGTACACTGTGAGAATGACATCTTTTCTGGAAAGAAATTCTTAATTAACCATTAAGTAAAGATGCTCTATGAGAGAGCAGGAAAAATCACGAGAGAATGAAGTTTCAGGGTTCTCCCACCATCTCTCCTCTGCCTTTCTCGCTCTTCTTCCCCATGATATTCACTGCTTAGCATCCAGTCTATTCCTCCTTCCCTAAGTTTACTTTTTTCTTTTTCTTTTTTTGTTCCAGGGATAGAACTCGGATCCTTGTGCTTGCGAGGCAGGTGGTGGAACCACTGAGCTAAATCCCCCTCTCCCTAAGTTTACTCTTAACTGGGCTGTGGTATAATTAAGAATCACCCATGGGCTGGGAATTTAGCTCAGCGGTTCAGTGTCCTGAGTTCAATCCCCGAGTTCAATCCCCGAGTTCAATCCCCGGTACCAAAAAAAAAAAAAAAAAAGAATCACCGAGAGGCCAAGGATTTAGCTCAGTGGCACCGTGCCTGCATCACAAGTGCAAGGTTCTGAGTTCGATCGCTGGAACCAAAAAACAAAACAAAACAAAACAACAACAAAAAAAAACACCCTGGGCTTTATTATCATTATCATCATTATTATTCAACAGGTATGAAGACTAGAAATGTGCAATTTTGAAAAGAATTCCAGGAAGACACTTTACGAAACTGTTACAGACCCCTCCCAAAGACAGTGGCGCTCAGCTGTGGGAAGGAAGACTCTCCGTGAACCACTTCGCTGCACAGGCACCTCTGGCAGGCGGACTAACGGGCACCAGGCCACGCCCATCGCCACAGCTGGGTCTCATTCTCCTCCGCAGTTGTCAGGCTGAGGTCGGAAAACAGCGACAGAATGTAGAGCGGGAAAAGGCGTCTCGTCTCACCTGGGCGTCGGATGTCGGCAGCGTGGACTCCATCTCGGGTGCGGGAGACACCTTCTTCATGTCGCCATAGGCGTGTCCGGACGAAGCTGCCAAGGGAAAGAAAAGACCTCGGTGTACCCCGAACCTCCCTCACTGCCCTCAAGCCCCTCTGAATACCTGAGCCGAATGCTTCTCTCCCCAGCCCAGCCCCGAAGGGTGTGCACTTAGGGCTGCAGAAGAGTAATGAGAGCCCCGCCCTACCCGGGCAGGAGCAACAGGGAATGACGGCCAGCAGAGAAGCGATAACGGACGCCCGGGCCACCGCAAAACTCCCACGCTCTCATGCTCCCCCACGCACTGGCTGCGGGAAGCCGCCGGAAGCTCTGGCCCAGCCGCCTCTGCCTTCCTGCACTTTGATTGGTCGGCGTGTGCCCGGGGGGCTGGTCCTCTGAATGGACCAATCCAGCCGCTCAACCTAGGACCGGTACCTCACCGGCGGCTGCGAGAAGGACGTCCTCGTGCGTGTCTACCAGCAAGTGTTTCCGGCTCTGCCCATGCAGTCTCGACGGTGAGATCAGGCCAGTTACCTGCTCAAAGTGCAGCGTTAGGGTGACCCCAGGAGGACGTGATGTTTCTGAGAAGGAATGCATGAAGACAAACTCTGGAACTCAAAAGAGCTTTGGTAACGAATTGTGGGGTTATACAGCAGGGCCTGGCGGGCCTCAAGCGTGTCTCTAGGGTTAGGTGAATGAGATGCCGGGTCGGGATGCTGGGCCAGGCCTCGGTCTGAGCGGTCGTTAGGTCTGGAGCAGATTGTGGGGTGGGAAGTAAAGGGGTGTCTTCTGCGTCCATAAGGTTCCATTGCAGGGGGGTCTGGTTTCCAACCCAGAACACTCTAGGATGTGGTGTGTGTGCCCACCACTGTAGCCTGAACCGAGAACCGCGGCAGACCTCATGCAGGTGTAGAGCCACTGGTTTGCTTCGTAAGACGTTGGTCCACATTTGCCCTTCTATAATGACAGACATTCCCTATGTTACAGACATTGGGTTTTGTGGTGTAAAGGTTGGGAATTAGAAAACTGCCCCAAATTGTTTAGGTGATCAGGGCCAGTTTTTAACTCCTGTTGGAATGGGATCAGAATGCCTCTCCTTCATAATTTAAACAGCCATTTCAAAGGTTGTTAGATAATGTTAAGTGATGGGGATTTAGCTCAGTGATGCCGCCACCTGCCTCACAAGTGCAAGGTCCCGAGTTCGATACCCGGTACCAAAAAAAAAAAAAAAAAGATAATGTTAAGTGAAAGGAATTTTCAGTTTATGACAGTGTAGGGGAAGGGGAGAAAAGACAGACAATAGATACTGTGAAATTTCTGAGTAAATTTCAGTGTATTAGTTTACTGCAAGGTTAATTGGGGAATGGTTCTATGGATAGTAAACCAATATTATTAGGGCTGGGATTTAGCTCAGTGGCGCCACTCCTGCCTTGCAAGAAGAGCAAGGTTCTGAGTTCACTCCCCGGTACTCAGAACAAAACAATATTTTGAGAATTGAACAGTAGTGGGATTTGGTGAAATAACAGATAGGATAGTTTCAGCTATAACAAAACCCAACAAAATGATGCGCAAAGATTTGGTTGATTCATTGGTTGATTCAGTGGCTCCTCAGTGACATCATCAACACCCCAGTGCTTTTTTGTTTCTTCTCCCTTAGCCTTAGCAGTTTGGTGAAAATTACAATGGCATCGATATACATGCAGACATGTATTGTGTCGTGTACTCATCCTAAACCAGTCATCAAAACAGAAGACTATGGTAATAGGGATAAGCCCATCATGCTTCGTGCCCTGGCACTGAAGAAAGGACCTAGCCTTCCCTGACCATAATTTGTGCAGAAATCAAAGCTCTGTCGGAAATGAAAAAATAAAAAAGGAAGCAGAAAAAGTCAGATAACAGTGTTACAGGTAGTATCTGTTAACAGCTAAGCAGTAGTCATTGTGGAAATGGGTTATAAAAGAGGTACTTGAGGGTCCCCAATGAAGGAGAGTGGTTCTTCAAGGACAGAAAAAGAATAAGAACAATTTGAAACATAAATATTCAAGAAGAACTAAAAACCTGCTATATTGAGGCCTAGGTAAACAGATTATCTGTCTCTCAGCTTCCATGAGAGGCTGAGCAATTTTAAAAACTGATATTCATTGATCTCGTCTCTTGAGAAAATGTTGGCTGCACCTTATGTGGGCAAAATTTTGGGCAAATTTTACTTTCACCAAAAACAAGAGGCTCTCATGCTTTCAAAGGTAGGGTCACCTAGCTGAATAAGTGACTTTTCATGAGAAAGAGGTCCTGAACTCTAAAATGTACCCATAACATGTTAATGCCATTATCAGAAAGGGGCTTTGCTATGTGTCAACTCTAGCCAAATTGGTTTTCATTTGCTGAGACCAGAGATGCTTTTAGTGAAGAATTGTAGGTCATCTGGTACCAATTCTTACATAGTGAGATTCTTGGAGGGTAATGAGATCTATGGAGAATGCAGGTTAGACAATGAGAGCAGAAAAGAAACAATGGATTGGATAATAAAATAAATAACACAATTGTTTCCCCAGAGGATCCATCAGATTAAGACTTCTGAGATCAGGGGTTTAATTGTCTGAGACTTACTGGCTTAGAAGTTACAGAGCTAGGATGGCCATTCCCTTGCTTCTTTCTGCCCTGCAGCATACAGAAAAGCTGAACCTTGAATAATGAGGCGTGGAGCTAGCCTGACTAGGGAGGAGTTCCAGGGAGGGAGTCAGTCCTCTGCCTGCTGGAAACCACGCCCTAATAGAGTAAATTTACTTAAGTGAAAGCCATTTTTGACCTGTCAATCATTTAAAGAATTTTTTTAAAAAATTACAGTACTGAGTGATAAGAGTTTAGTAAAGCAAAGGCTTTCATTTACTTGGTAGGAGGGTAAATGATTATATTCTTTTGTTAAGAAAAACTGGAATATTAATATTCTAGTTGCTCTGTAAGCAAATAAACATCTGGTTTAAGCATCAGTCCCTGGTGAGTGATTTGTAACCCCAGTCTCAGGATACATTGACAACATTAATAGAGAAACAGACCCTCTACTGTACTGCCCTGATAGGGGATGTGGTGGCCATACCACATAGAATGCACCTGATCTCATCAGATCTTGGAAGCTAAGCATGGTCAGGCCTGGTTAGTACTTGGATGGGAAGCCTGGTAGGGACTATGTGGCCACAAGGTCATCCTCTTCCACCTCTGCTGTGTTTCTTATTGGAGGAAGTGGTTTCATCTTTGGTGATCCAGTTTATACCTTTGCATCATTTCACACCGGAAGAGAATTTCTTTGGATGCAAAATATTTGGTTCCTGGTTTGGGTCCATGCAGATACCAAGGAAACATCTTAGAACCATGAGTCTGGATAATTTATTCCAACTCATGCCAGTCTTCCCCCTACCTCCCAGTACTGGGTATTGAACTCAGGCGGGCTAACCACCACTGAGCTAAATCCCTGGCCCTACTCATGCCAGTCTTGTGAAACCTTTCTGCTCCCCAGGGCAGTCCAAAATCCACTCCGGCAGGGTGGATGCTTGTCAACAAGCTGACCATCCACCGGGTTTGCCATGAAGTAGCTTTTTCATGATTTGATTTCAGGACCCTGAAAAAGATGCTTTCAGAGGTCTCCCTGCAAAGACTGCTTTTGAAAACTCATGGCTTTCTTCCTAGGTACGTCAGGAAAATCATGATCCAAGCAAAGGACTTAGCTTTTAATGATGAACCAGTTTGTTTTGATGATCAATCGGTTTTAAAATTTTTGTTGTTTTTTGGCTTTCATCTTTTATGATGGGCTCACAGGGCTGCCACTGGGGAGAGGAGCTTCATTTTACTTGCACTAAAGGCCTTGGGTGCTCATTATATTGTAAAATGGGGACAGCTATACCTAACTTTCAGGATCATAGAGAAAGTAAAACACTGAAAGGATTATCACATGGTGTTTAGCACAAAGTAGGCACTTTACCAAATATGCATCCACCCACATTCATTCTAGAAGCACCATTATTGTTTGCATGACAAATGCCTCTGTTGAAATCCTTATCAAACCATCTTGTAATCACAAATGTCCATGGCAGTTTGTGTCCTTGTCACTAATTGTACCCACACGCACAGTGCCTAGCCTCTTTAGATGAGAACAGAAGGAAAGAAAAGAGTTCAGTTTTAAAGCTTGACCCTTATCTCCCTCACACTTGCTTTTTATTTATAAAAATACAGTGCTTGTCCATGTAAATGATATCTCCGGAAAGATACCTTGAAAATGGAAACATCTAGTATTCAGAGTCAGGGAGGGAAACATTTCTCTTATTGTTTGTTTGAGACAGGATCTCACTATGTAGTTCAGGCTTGGTTTAAATTCACTTTGTAGCTCAGAGTGACCTCATACTCACGGCAGTCCTCCTGCCTCAGCCTCCTGAGTTCTGGGATTACAGGTGTGTGCCATCACAACTGACTGGTATGCTTTAATTTACCACAGACATGCATTACTTCTAAAAAATGTCAGAAAAATCTCCCAAGTTAACCCAAAAACAAAATACCTTGTTGTGCACACTTTTTAAAAAAAGCGTTATATAAAGATGAAATACAAATATTTCGTGAAAATTTAGAAAATGACCAAACATAATAAGTGCATGTGAAAACAATAATCTTTTTCACTTGGATTACAGAGAGGTAAAGGATTATACCCCATTTTGGTGAAGGTGTGGCTCATTTACCCTGGCTGCAGCTGGTATAAAGTCCTTGCACTTTTAGCATGAAAACACAATGGTAAAATCTGGCAAACAACCTGGATTTTTTTTTCCCCTAAAGTTAAAATTTGGTTAATTAAAAATAAATTTAACCAACATTCTAGGAATTTTTCCTGAGGAAATACAGATGGTCCCCCAACTTGCCATGGTTTCTCTTAAGATGTTTTTGGCTTTACAATGATGCAGAAGCAATACACACTCAGTAGAAACCATATTTTGATCTTTTTCCAGGCTAGCAGTATTAAGTAGAATACTCTTGAGATGTTAAGCAGCAGCATCCTGTAGTAAACTGCAGCTCCCAATAAACCACATGTGCAGGAGGATAAATAGTTGATATTTACAGTGTATTACACTGCCAGCATTTTTTGGATACAGGTATGCGAAAAATGAGTTATGTGAGATAGTAGGCAATACTCTATTATAACTAACACAGGCTTTATGTTAGGCAATTTTACCAAACTATAAGCTAACATAAGAGTTTTGAGCTGTAGGTTAGGCTAAATTATGTCATTGTTAGGGTAAACCGAGGCATAACCAAGGCCACAAGAGCAGGCAAAAACGAAGCAACAAGCGAGGTTTTATATCCAGTCTGGGTGCAGGCCAGTCAAGGGCAATGAAGTTGTTGACCCTGGGAGCTTGGGTAAGGGGAAACTTTATAGGGGAATTGGGGTAGAGGAATGGGAAATTTTTGTCCTGGAGTGGAGGAAGTCCGGTGGTCTCCAAGGGTATCTGGACCCACAGATGTTGCTGTGTGAGGCAGGCTGTTTATCTCTAACCTGGGCCTTGGATTCCTGTTATCCTTTGCGCCTTAGAAGATCTATAACTATGTTGCCTGGGAAATTTTTCTCTTCTGCTTGGGCAGGGGACTGATAAATATATTAAGTGCATTTTTTGGTGTTTTTTTGGTTTGTTTTTCAGTCATGTTCTTACTGTGCAGTTCAGGCTAGCATTGAACTCACAGTGTAGGTCAGGCTGGTGTAACTCAAAACAATCTTCGTGTCTCAGCCTCCTGAGTACTGGGATTATAGGTGTGTACCATCACACCTGGCTTTTAACTGCACTTTTGACTTGCAATATTTTCAACCTGTCATATTGTTTATTAGGGTATAATCCCATCATGAGAGTTGACCAGCATCTACAATCAAAAAGGTGTGGTGGCATACACTTGTAATCCCTGCACTTGGGAAGCTGGGGTAGGAAGATTGTTGGGAGTTTGAGACCAGCCTGGGCTACATAGTGAGTTCAAGGCCAGCCTGAACTGCATAGCGAGACCCTGTCTCAAAGAAGAAGAAAAAGCTTTCCCATGTACAAGGTTGTGAGTTGCAGTATTGCTCATAATATTGGGTATTAGTGGGGGAAGCCTCTCCTCAACTTCATTCCATCTCCTGACCACTTTTCCCGAATAAGAGACCAGGGGTAGAAAGGGTGGAAGATTTAGCTCAGTGGCGCCATGTCTGCCTCATAAGCTCAAGGTCCTAAGTTTGATTCCCCGGTATGGGGTCGGGGGGAGACAGAGGGTTGGTTAGGGCCATAGGCCAGTGACATCCAGATGGGGGAGGCTTTGGGATCACTCAGACTAAGAGAGCAGCACTGGATTTTGTTCCTTTGTGGACCAAACAATGCAAGGCAGCTGGGCACAGTGGTGCATGCCTGTAATCCCAGGTACTTGGGAGGATGAGGCAAGGAAGATCATTGTGAGGCCAGCTTGGATAACTTAGCAAGACACCCCCTGCACCAAGTGCTAGGGATGTAGCTTAATGTGTAGCATGCCCCTGAATTTTATCCTCAGTGTCTCAAACAAAAACCAAAACCCTAGGGATAATGAGGAATGGCCTTGTGTAAACATTAAAATTCCATACTTTCTGGAGAGATCTGGCTTTGGAAATTCTTGGGACTTCAAAAAGGAGGGGCAGAGCCTGTCCATGTAATAATACTTACTGATCTCCCTGGGCCAGAAGAGAGAGCCTGATTATATTCCTGTCTCCAAAGTTGGGAGAGGGTCAGGGGATTTGGGTAGTGTCAATTTGATTAGCTCTGTGATCCGTCTCATCCATCAGTGGCATTGGCAGAGCACACCTCTGGGTGTTTCTGAGTGGGTCATAAGGCTTGGCCTTGGGGTCTGTGTCTGCTTCCTGGCTCCTTCCTTTCTGGCACTGTTCATTAGTCTGCTTCCGGGCCACCATGAACTAAGCTTTGCTCTGTCACATTATGATGTTCCTGCCTTGGAGCCAGTTAACCATGGACCGAATCCCTTTAAAACATGAGCCAAATTAAACCTCCCCTCCTTTATCTTAGGGGTGTCAGGTATTACATCCAGCAGTAGGAAATCTGACTAGTACAGGTGTGCAGCTGAGGATACAAGAATTGAGGGCTTTCCTTCAAGGGCCATCTTGGTATGTGGCCAGACTAGGACACGCCTGGCTTTTTGCCACTGTAGTGCCTTTAAGTATCTCTGCTTAGCCAAGGCCAGAGGGTGAACAGATCATGAGTAGGCAAGAAAGAAACAATAATATGCTTGATAAAACAGCTAGAGGGAGAAGAAACAGAACTCTCAGAACAATGCCTCCTTTAGAAACAAACTGAGTGGAGAGAGACGGCAGACTGGATATATATACACCCTTCTTTGCCAGCTTATCTCCTAGTGCTGTACATAGAACCCTGGAAACAACAGAATGTCCTTAATTTGGCATCACCTAGTCCTAGGGAGTGCTTCTCAAACTTTAATGTGTTTACGCTTCATCTGGGGACCCTCTTGAGTGCAAATTTTCAGTTAAATGTAAATTCTGATTCAATCAATATGGATGGGTCCTGAGCCCCCCCCCCAATTGACTAGGACTTTCACAGTGACCTATATTCTCAGCTCTTTTATTTTTAATTTTGAAACAATTTCACCAAGTCACTGAATTGCCTGGCTTGGGCTGGAACTGGGTGAAAGTGAACAGTGACGCTCAACAGCTAGGCCACACACACCAAGAGGTCCGACTGGAGGTTTTATTCAAGGGGTGGGAGCAGAGAGAGCAGAGAGAGAGGAAAGAAGAAGGAAGAGAGAAGAGAGAGAGAGAGAAGAACAAAGAAAGGAAGGTCCTTTTATTGGTTTTGGGTGGGGCTATTGCTTATTCATAAGGAGTGGGCTACTTTTAACCTATTACAGGCCAGGTTGCCTTTTATGGGTTCAGTCCTGCAGAAACAGGACCGCTGTGGCCTTCAGGGGAGGGAAACTGAAGATAAGGGCATGAGGTCATTTTAAGAGCCAAGAAGCATCAGGAAAATGCAGCCTGTGATGGCAGGATCACAAAATACTTTAACATGGTCAATTCCCTAACACTGGGGATCCTCCTGCCTCAGCCTCCCAGAATTCTGGGATTGATTACAGGCATGTACCACCATACCTGGCTGAAATTCTGCAATTTTAACAAGGCCCCAGCTGATGCTGAATCACAGCCTACAATGAGTAGCAAGGACCGGGTATGGTTTTTGCTTTCTGCATTCATCATCTTAAGTTCTACCAAGTTGGAAAAGGCAGAAAGAAATGGAGAGCAAGCAGTTTTCTTGACTGTAGGCAGTTTCTTCCTTCTTTGATTATGTGGATCCTTGTAGTTATTTGAAAGCAAAGAATAAATTCTTGTTTTAAAATTTTTTCCCAACACATTATCTACCAACAATCGCAAATCTCTATAGAAACTCCCCCTTGCAACCTGAGGGGAACTGTCACCAATTTTGCAGTGACAGCCCCAACAACCCCTGTCCCTTATTGTCAGCGCAGGTGCCTGGCATGGCCGCGGAGCTGTGCAGCCGGCAACCGTGATTGTTGGACCCGGGACCATTGGACGAGGCTTTGTGGTGTCACGTTTGATAATGTCGCCACCAGGACGAGCAACAGCGGCGCCCACGTCCAATCCTCGGGTGCGACATAGGGAAGTACTGGCCGTGGGCAGCGGCCTTCCTGTACCCCGCACGCGCGCGACCACGGGCCTGGGGACACCGGCTGGTCTCTACGAATGGCGATCCTGGCTCCTTACGCGTCTTGGGGTCTAGTGTAGCTGCGAGCCCTTGCTACTTCGCGACGCTTGCCCATTCCTAACATGGCGGCAGAGGCGTCACGCTGGGATGTGTAGCGTGGGCCGGCGGCCAATGGGCTTCCGGGCTGTGTCGCCGGCCGTGTGCGGGAGGCGGAAGTGCTGTGG
>NW_022900946.1:19841090-19867712 GCF_012274545.1 Fukomys damarensis | reverse complement strand
GCAGCCCGGGGCCGGGACCTGCGAAAGGCCGGGGGAGCTTGTCCCTCGGGGCTGGCCCAGTCGGTTTCGGTGACTCCTGTCAGAGTTCGAAGGCGGGCGAGCGTCGCGGTAGCGGCGCTTGGCGGGAGTCGGCCCTTTTCTTGGGGCCGCTTCCGCGCCGGACCCCCAAGGTGAGTTGTCCTGGAAATTGGAAATAAAAGCGTTTTGGGTAGCACCCACCTGTATCTCTCGAGATGAAGGGTCTGGCCTGCTCGTTTCAGCCCCGCCTCGCCTAGCCCTTGCTTCCGTTTGGTACTTGTTGAGCCAGGGCAATTGCTGACTTGTTTGCTCTTTTCTGAGCCTAAGGCTCTGCCCTCCCACCTTCCACGTCTTTCTCTTCCCCGCCGTACTTTTAGTATTAGGACAAATACAAGCTTTCCATTTCTGGTTTGTTGTAGTCCGGCCATGCTGACCCTCAAGCACCGACTTGACTTCTAAATTAAGCACTTGCTGAGGAATAAGAAGGGGTTCGGTAGCTTGTGTGATGTCTCCCATTGGGAAAATTGAGGGTGAGGGGAGCTAACAAGTATCTGTGTGTCCAGCTAGTGTCTGAGACCAGGACCTGGAGGATCAAGCAAGGAGAGAAGAGTATCTCAATAAACGTGAACTTTGGCTTTAATCTCTTTTCCCTTGGCCAAGTCCTTGGACCGTGTGCTTTTGCTCTTGTTATTCCTTGATTCTGAAAGAAAAGGCTAACAGCCCAACAATGGTTCACTGTGGTGTGGAGAGTGGAACTTAATCATTTAATGAAATGTAGCCAGTTGCAGAGGTTTTCCTTTTACCAAAGCACTAAAGGCATAAAATCCCTAGTTAATGCTTACCTGACCATGTAGGAGTTGTGTGACTCCAAAGGTTTTCTATGCAAACACAGCAGTCCAACTAAAACCAATGTTGAGAGTAGTTTTAGAAGTCCTATGGCCATAATACTGGCTGACAGGGCAGGAGGAGGGGGGTCTTTTATGTCATTGACTTAAAAAGGAACAAAAGACATCGGATAGATATACACACTCATAAACGCACACACATCAATGAATTGTTTTAAGCTCAATTAGGAGATGAGATTAAAAGCCTTTGAAAAAACCCCAGAGCCATCTTTCCAGACAGTCCAGTCACAGCAATGATCATAGATTTTTATCCCCCCACCCTAGGATTTTGTACCATCAAAAAAAATGTGCAAGATATAAAGTGCCAGGTGTACCACGGGAGCGTCACAGGGCCATAGATTCCCTTTCAAAGGATCTCTGAGCCCCAGGATTAGATGAGCACCCTCCTGAGCTGAAAAAATGTATGGACAAGAAATTATCATTGAAACTAAATGGTGGCAAACATGTCTGAGAAATACTGTGAGGATTTGATTCGTTTTTGAATCTTGTAATAGATGAATGTGTGGAGATGGCAACTAGTGGGCAACAGAACAATATTGGAATTGTGGTAATACAGGGAAATAGTATTGCATGTTGTAAGCTTTGGAACAAGTTTAAATAATGACTGACTTCAGAGAAATCCATGCCCATCTTCAAAGTGCAAGTTTCACTATGACTGAAAATGGTATCATATATTTTCATATTATTTTTTTTCTGTTAAGAATAATAAAAAAAATATATGTAAATCAGCCCTTCGAGTGTGGGGCATTCATGGGCTGCTAGGAGTTTCACAGATCTACAAGACAATGTTGTGTTTCTATGAAGATGATTAAAACCTGTCACAAAGTCTGGTGTCAGCATGTAAGCATAATATAACACCCTTTTTTTCAAAAGGTCTCTGTGTGTCCTATCTTTAGCCTCTCCTATTTGTAACTTGAAGTGACTTTGTCACTGTTTTTTTTTAACCACACTCCTGGGCAGACAGTGTGGAGAGTGTCTTTAGATGTGACTTGTCCTGTTTGCTTAGAAGCAGCATGCTTCTCATCAGAGTAGGAGAAAATTCCTGCATGTCAGGAGATTTGAAAGCTAAATGATTCACTTGAAATGAGACCAAGGAGGACGATGCTGTCCTTGTTGATTGGGTGTTCACACCCACAACACTGTCCCTGCCTCAGTATACCTGTTAGCATCAGGGTGGCCTCTAGCGGTCTGAGAAATGTTTTGATCAGGTGATGAATGCAAAATCCTTCCATTACAGTAACAGAGAACAGACATAGGCGAGAGTCTTGAGAATTCTGAGCTCTGGACCTTCCTGTGAGCCTGTTTTGCCCTCCTGAAATAGGCCAGAGAACCGGTGTATGTTGTGTGAGGTCTCCCACTTTAATAGAATGTGGCTACTTACCAGAGGTTTGTGTGTGTATGGTTGGGTGGTACTGGGGACTGAACCTACAAGTGCTATACCACTGAGCTACATCTCCAACTCTACTTTTTATTATTTATTTATTTATTTATTTGGTACCCGGGATCGAGGGATCTTGCTCTTGCAAGGCACGTGGTGGTGGCACCAATGATATAAATCCCCAGGTCCATCTCCAACTCTTTATATTTTGAGACAGGATCTTCTTGCCAAGTTGCCCAAGCAGGTCTTAAATTTGTGATTTTCCTACCTTAGCATCCCTCAGTGGGATTACAGTTGTATTCTACTGCACTCTCTCTTAAATGGTGGCTCCTCCACAACGTCTGATCTCCATCACCTCCTGGAAGATGTGCACAAAGCCCGTATGTGTTAGACACAGATCCTCTTTTGCAGAAAGCAAGGCTAGGATATGGGCTTTGCACTGAAACTGGTTCTACTTTAGTAGTGGGAAGTGCTTTCAAGTACTGTACAACGATGGCCTGAAGAATGATTCCGGGGGTGCTGATTCTCTTTCAGGCTTAGTTTGAATGCTAAGTTTGAATTAGCAAGTAGTTGTAAGTGCCTTTGATGGCTCTTTCCTGACTATCCCTTTTTTGTTTTATTTTTTGTTTTCTGAGACAGTTTACTATGTAGTTCAAACTGGCCTTGTACTCACCATGTGTAGCCCAGATTGGCCTTGAATTTGCCCCAAGGATCCTGCCTTAGCCTCTTGGGTACTAGGATTACAGGGAAGCACCAGCATGCCTGGCTGACGTTTTTTTTTGTTTGTTTTTTTTTTGTTTTTTTTTTTTTGCTTTTTGGTGATTCTTTTTTTTCTAACATGACCGCTGAAGGGGGCTGGTTGACAGGACAATACAGGGTCTCTGTGAAGCCCAGATATACCATGGCTAATTAAAGAATGACCTATATGTTTGCCCACCAAATGTTCACTTTCTGTTAGATTCATACTCTGCTGCCAGCACTAAGATATTTTGCTCAGTGCTTATGGAGTGAGAGGAAGGGTCTGAATGGGGAGCTGGGGCTTTCTGCAGGAAGTGGCTTGGGGCCCATGTCAACATTGAGCAATACTTCATGCAGCTGGAGTATCCCAGTGGGGAGGTTTGACAATTGTCCCAGGGTGGCCACAGCTCAGAGATTTGAGATGGTCAGTGAGTGAGGGAGTGACAGCAAATGGTGATTATCCCCTTATCTTGCTCTTCAGCAACTCAGATGCCCCGCTGTTTCTTTCTCAGGCAAGGCCCACATGGTTAGGAGAGGGCATATTCCCCCAAAATGATGAGAAACAGCTATGAGTGGGACAGTATAGAGATTTTCAATTGTCTTTCCAAATTATAATAACCACCTATTTTACCCTAGAATAAACGCTTAACACTGACTTTGAAACCTAGCACCCTAAGAATAGCATAGCATTTTGGGCAATGATGCCAGAAATAAATATTCTAAACACAGTGACGAGGAGGTGGTTGTGTACAAGGACGTAAAACAAATGTTTAAGAAAGCCCTTTTTATTTTTCAAGAGCCGGTTCGGTGGCCTGCCTTGCAAGCGCAAGAACCCAAGTTCAATCCCCAGTACCAAAAAAAAAAAAAAAGAAGAAAGCCCTTTTTATCTTTGCTTCCACATGAAGTAATAAAAAAGAAAGAATAGTTTTTTGTCATCTTTAATAGACTGTGTCTTAAAAAAAACTTCCATTGGGCCAGGGATTTAGCTCAGTGGTTCCACCACCTGCCTCACAAGCAAAAGGTCCTGAGTTCAATCCCCAGTACCAAAACAAAACAAAACAAAAAACAACAAAAAAATGTTTTTAATAAATCTTCCAGCTCTATTTTTTTGTGGAATAATTGTTAAAAATTGAATGGAGTTTGTTTTATTTTGTTTTTCTTTCCTTCCCAGAAATAGAATCAATTTAGCCAGGTAAGTTTTGAAATTTGAGCCTGTAACTAGTAGAAGAAAGCATTTCCATTTTATAAGGTTTTTGTTTTTGTTTTTTTGGTACTGAGGATTGAACTTGGGACCTTGCACTTGCAGGGCAGATGGCAGAACCACTAAGCTAAAATCCCAAGCCCCAGAAAGCATTTTCATTTTATAAATAGTGAATGGGTAATTTTCCCTTAGGTACTGAGAAGGATTATTTTCTGGAGACTTATTGCACCAATATTTACAGCCTTTCCTTGGCATTTTGTGTTGTACCATTGGATACTTTTTCCACACTTGTTTCTTTTCAGGATGCTCATTCTGACCATAGCAGTTAATAGATATTCACCTCTTGGTCTAATGTTTAGCACACATTTGCTGTTCTTCTTCTCTGAGTTTTAGATTACTTTGCTTATTCTCTAGCCCTCCCTTTTAAGTTTTCATTACGATATCCATAAAGAAAAGTACACTGGCCAGGCGTGGTGCCGCACGCCTGTAATCCCAGCACTCAGGAGGCTGAGGCAGGAGGATCACTGTGAGTTCAAGACCAGCCTGGGCTACATAGTGAGTTCCAGGTCAGTCTCAACCACATAGTGAGACCCTGTCTCAAAAACCAAAAAAAAAAAAAAAAAAAAAAAAAAAAAAAGAAGAAGAAAAAGAAAAGTACACTGCCTTGAAAGCTCTGCATAGCCTGGACATATTTGTGCACCCCTGTGCTGTGTTTAAAAAGAAAAAAGTTTTCCTTTTTCTCATAGGAACTGAAAAAAAATAACATATTGGGAGTAGGGTAAGCACAGGATTTTTCATTTTGGCTTCATGTTGCATATGAAGTCTGATTTTACTGTGAACATGAGTTAATTTCACACTTTAAAAACAAGTACGTTTAAAAAGAGCATTTGCCTCTTTCCAGAAAAGGAGAATGTTCTTTTAAAGCCTTTTTAAATGTTTTTTTTTAAACTTGTACATTTTATTTTTAATTGGATTTGGCCTGGTGTGGTGGTATACACCTGTAATCCCAGTACTTGGGAGGCTGAAGCAGGAGGATTGCTCTAAATTTGAGGCCAGCCTGTGCTACATAGTTCAAGGCAAGCCTGAGCTACATAGCAAGATCCTGTCTTAAAAATTTAAAAAGAAATAAAAAAGATTAAAAAAATAGCATGCTGATCAAATAAATGTTAACTGTTACCATGTTTTGGTTCCCACCTCCTAAAAGCTAGATGGTTTTGTTTTGTTTTCAAACCAAACTGCTTGGTACACTCACTCACTCTGAACTTGGAATTGCATTCCAGGCTTTTGCCCATTAGGCAGCTCTTACTAAGATCCCAATGTTAAGAGCCTCCATAGCCAATGTGCTTCTTATTGTCTGTCCTGTTGGCCCCAACCTGCCTTTGCCTCAGATGTCCCTGCTGTGAACCCTTACTGCTCTTCCCACATGAACTGAGAGCAGGGAGTGCAGTCTCATCTCGCACCTCATTTTCTGTCCCAGGAACAGGAAACTCATTTGAAGCTTTCAGGCAAGGAGGCCATTCAGTCTCATCTCAGCTCCATATCTGGCCCCAGTCTTGTGTTCTCTCTTACTCCTGGATCACATTCTGTTTGTTTTTCCTCTTCATCCTTAATCCAGTTATGACACTGACTAGTCACTAAAGGTGAGGCATCCTTTCTATAGTCTGGCCCTAAAAAACTGTTCTAATGGAGACTGAGAGCAACCAGATTTTCAGCCCTTTAGTGAACAAAAATGCTGACAACTGGACCAGGCAGATGTGAAACTTTCAGACATCTTTCCTCCTACTGGGACCCTGTGCCTGTTAGGTCCAGTTTCTGGGAGGACGCAAGTGGGTAGGTTACTTCCTTTTTCCCTGTGGTCCCTGTGGGGACGTAGCATCTCCTTCCCTGCTAGACTGACTGATAACACTTCTTAATTTTGCTGTGGACTTCCTCTAGTTAAGGCAACAGTTTATTTCGGTAATGCATAAGAAAGTACTATAGGGGCTGGGGATTTAGCTCAGTGGTAGAATGCTTGCCTAGCAAGCATGAGGCCCTGGGTTTGGTTCTCAGCACCAAAAAATTAAACAAAAAAAAGAAAAGAAAGCACTGTGGAACCCCGTGTGCCCCTGCCTGTGTGTGATGAGAGAGTCCTAAATCTGCTCATTGCTGTGACTCTAATCCCCAGAGCAGAGCCTGACTTTCTCATATAGTTGTAATACATTAATGATAACAGATAGGTTCACAGTATGCAAAAGAGGGAGCATTTGACCCAAAGGAAGGACTGGGTCTGGACTTGGGACTTTGACCAAGCCACCAGGTACTGTTTGGTTTTTTTGTTTGTTTTTTTTAGTTGTTGTCTTTTTTTTGGTACTGGGGATCGAACTCAGGACCTTGTGCTTATGAGGCAGGCATGGTGCCACTGTGCTAAATCCCTGGCCTCACCCGGAGCTGTTTTGAATTTTTATTTTTTTATTATTTTATTGAGTTTATTGGTACATTCTAGGTATATAGTACAGTTACATTCATTACTGGGATCTTGTACCTTTACATGACAGATCTTGGTACCTGGTGCTGTTTTGAGCTGAAGTGTAATGAATATGCGGCCAGTGCACAGCCTAATTGAATGGATCCATGTGGTTTTGACAACCACAAAATGAGACATAGCACTTTGCCAGTTCCCTTTCTCGGTTCTTTCTCTGTAACCACTTTCTGATCTTTGGTACCATTGGTTCTTTTAATCAGTTCCAGAACTTCATACAAACTGAATCCTCCAGGATCATTAATTCATGTTTGAAGAGAGGTGTCAAGTTTTATGTGACACTGTATGGGCTCCTCTCAGAGCATGAAGCTTTAACGGGATGCTATTTGGAAGTATGTAGGCAAGTGGGTGTTTGTTTCTTGTCACCCTACAAATTATTCATTTTCCTACTACACTGAAGTTTTGGAAGAAGCCCGGGCTGCTGTGGAGACAGCTTGCTCACCCACAGGCAGCTGCTCATTTGGACAAATGTGCCAGTGCTTCACTTGCCCTCTACTTTTAGCCCTTAGCATATCTCACTGATGTACAAGGCAGTGGATCTGCTATTAACTAGTGTCTTTTTCCTTTTCTCCTCCACCCAGCCTAGAGGCAAGAGTTTAAAATTAATTCTTCTTGGATTTTTCAAGTCCATAAACCTTGTGTCTGCAGAACATCACATTCTCAAGGAGCCTCGTGGTCTTTAATTCTTGTGTGTGAAGAAGATGGTACTCAGCTTGAGAAGAAGCCCAGGACAAGGGGAAGGACTAGGATGGTGCTTTGTTACAGGATGGGGAGATAAGAGCTTGGAAAAGGGATGGACAGAGGGGTGAGCTGCAGAGGCTGGAGAGAGCTTTCTTGAGGGAGGTGGCTGGATTTCAGAGAGGGATGGCGGTGGTGTGTTGTCCTGGGCAAAGTGGAAGGTGGGGAGTGTGAGAACTAGGAGCATTGGAGGAAAGTGGGAGGGTAGCAGGGATTTGGGGTTGTTATCTTGGAAGTAAAGAAAGTGGCGGGGAGGCTCGTCCAGGAAAGAGCATATGCAGTATGTTGACGGCCCCTCAAAGGGGAGTTGGTAGTGCAAAAGAGATTACAAATACTGGAGTGGCCCTACTTAGGACAGGAAGGAGGGAGATGTGGCGCTGGCTGGGGATTGGATAGCCGTAACAGTGACCCTCTTGAATACTCTTTCCAGTGACTCAGAGTTTGTAGAGTCATCTAGGAAAGCTAAAGCACTTTGTTGAAGAACTGTTTCAAAGGATGTGGGAACTGGAATCGTCCCAGGGATTCCAGGACTCTCCAGGTCCCAGCAGGGCCTAGGAGCACATGGTGCACAGTGTAGACAGAGCTCTACCCAGCTTTGCCTGGGATGAGCCATGACCATGAAAGAAGAAAAGGCAGGGCAGGTTGGTGTTGTGGCCCCACTGGCCCCACCCCAAAGGCTTCTCCCTGAGGCTGAGGGTGGAACCAGAGCCCTCTGAAGCCAGTGTGAGAGTAGGGTGATTTTTCAAGTAACTCGCTTATCTGGTAAATGAAGTAGCGCTTCTGGGATGGGGAACCCCTGTGGGCTAGGGGTGTTAGTGTGGGGCAGCCAAAGAGATCTCTAGAAAGTAGGATGGTTCCTGGCTTTCTTACTTGGGGTATGAGCAGAGTGCCACTGTGGGCATCAAGACTGTGCCCAGGACCCCCTAGAAACTGAACATATCCCATCTGTGTCCCCCCGATTCTGAATGCCCTAGCATTTGGGGGGATGGGAAATGTACCTGTGGATGTTGGGAGTGTCTTGACAACTCTTCCTCTGGTTCTATTCTGTGTTTCAAACACATGGAAGCCACCCTGTGAAGTGTGATCAGTGGTGTGTGTCCAGCCCCTGTGGACAGAGGTAAGTCCAGGTCCAGCACCTTCCTACCTCTGCAACAGGCAGCCTTCAGCAGTGACCAGAAGGGTGATTTCAGGGCCAAAGAGGAGTGAGGTTCACCAAAAGCTGAGGTTAGGAAACGAATGAACAGGGAGGAAATCAGAGCCAAGCCTTTTGTTCAAGTCTTGAGGCTCTTCTGTCTACCCCTCTTTGAACTGCTTCACTTACCCATGTCCTGAAGTAAGTGACTGGGCCAGAGACCCAGGACATCCAGGGACAACCTCTTCCTGAAGAGTGACACCTTGAAGCTTCATATTTGGACTTTTATCCAAGTGAATTTTGCATTCTCCTATAAAGTTCATCCATATTGGAATACAGAACACATCCCGTGCCCTTTTTTTTTTTTTTTTTTTTTTTTCGGTTTTTTGAGACAGGGTTTCAACTATGTAGTTGAGACTGCCCTGGAACTCACTATGTAGCCCAGGCTGGTCTCGAACTAACAGCGATCCTCCTGCCTCAGCCTCCCAAATGCTGGGATTACAGGTGTGAGCCACCATGCCTGGCTATCCCATGCCTTTTAATGAAAATGGCCCTGATGCCTACAACTTTTGCCATTATGGCTGTTTCATTGGGAGGACCTGGGATGAAGAGCACCTGTCTCCAAGTGTTTCTATAGGATCCCTTTCCTCTACCTCAGTGGTACAAACCTACGGCATGCATGCTGCAGCAGACATGCAGAGCCCCTCTGTCGGCATGTGAGTCAAGTTGCCCCCAGTAGCTGAGCATCAGGCAATAGTTGTTTTTTGTAAACTAAAAACCTCAGTATTCAGGTTTAGTTGAAGTGCTGGCACTTTGTAGTAAGTTTTTTTTTGTTGTTTTTTTTTTTTTTTTTTTCTTTTCCTGTGGAACCAGGGATCAAACTCAGGACCTGTGCTTGTGAGGCAGGTGTAGCACCACTGAGCTAAATCCCTGACCCCGTAAACGGGTTTTAGGTTGCAGTTTGGGTTATTGATCTTTAAAAGGTTCACCATCACTACAGCTTATCCCTTATGTCAAGAGGTGCCTTCAAACTGTGGGGGATAGGTGCTTGGAGGAAAGTTTCCAGTGGGCATGTGAAGCCATTGACTGGGTCCCTGGATTCCATCTAGGGGCTGGAAAAAGTGAGATATCCCTGCATGCAGTACCAGTGCTGCTCCTGGAAAGGTTTGGCAGACAGCATGGCCACCCTGTCTAAGCCCAGCCTGGAGATAACCATGAGAGCTCAGAAACTCAGCGGACTTAGCCAGTGGAACTTCTGGAGCTCTTCCTGGGGTAATGAAGTGGGCACCCTACAGGCTGTGGCAGCTGGGAGAAGGCCTTGCTCAGGCACAAGCCATGTTTGGGAGAGCAGGCACAGTAACCTCAAGCAGCTGCTGTGGGTACTTCACTTGGCTTTGCTGAAGTGTGAGGGCTGAGCATCCAGGTCCTTCAGGTCCCTGGGTATGGCTGCCTGGACTATGGCAAGTAATGACTGTCCTCTCTACCTCAGTATTTATTATGAAAATTTTCATACATGTAGAAAAGTTGCACATAGGACAGTGAGTAGCATGGTGTGGCCTATAGGCCAATAAATCTGACAGTTGATGGCATTTTGTCATACTTCCTGAACCACTTAAAATCATGATATTTTACTCTTAAAATATTTTTGGCACGCATCTTCTGAAAAAGACTTTCTCCTACATTACCTCTCTACCTCAGTGCAATCTAAGAAAATTAGTAGCAGCTTCATAATACATAGGCCAGCCTGTTTGTCCCCTCCAAGTATTGTTTCAACTTTTATTTTTTTCTTGCAGGGATTTATGCATTATAATTCGCTGGTGTCTTTTCATCTATACTTGTGCCCTTAATGATACTGACTTTTTGAAGAAACTGAATGTAGAATGTCAAATGTTGTCCATGTTTGTTGTGTGTTAATCTGCATCATTGGTGACCAGGAAATTAGGCCTGAAGGCTGCTCTGTACCAGATGTGACTCAGTGGTAGAACACTTGCCTAACGTTAGTGAAGAAGCCCTGGGTTTGATCCTCTGTGCTGTAGAAACAAATGAAGACTGCGCCAGGCATGGTGGTGCATGTGCATGCCTGTAATCCTAGCACTCGGGAGGCTGAGGCAGGAGGATTGCTGTGAGTTCGAGACTAGCCTGGGCTACATAGTGACTTCTAGGTCAGTCTCAACTACATAGTGAGCCCCTGTCTCAAAAAACTGGAAAAAAAAAAAGACTGCAATTGTGTTCTGGCCTAACATTTGGAGCAGGAAGACCCAGGGGCTTGGGCCATTTCTCACTGGTCATAGCCAGAAGTGGGAGAGGCTGACTAGATGGCTCCGGAGTGTTCCTTGTGCCTTCATAGAGTCCTGGGTGCAAGGTGTTTTACCACTCTCTGAATCTCATTGTTTTTACTCGTATTAGCTGTCATTCTTAGTAAAAAAGGACTTTTCCTCAGCCATTGGGGATGAACTTAGTTCTTGTAGAAAGACCTGACGAATGATCCTTTTTCTAAATAAACTACTGAGTTCCAACCTAAAGAAGAAATCTGTTTTCTCTTTTGTCAGAGGCCATCACTTGAATTTTCCCTCCTTTCAAATAAAATGAGAGCTGGCCATGCCTGTAATCCCAGCACTCTGGGAGTCTGAGGCAGGAGGATTGGAAGTTTGAGGCCAGGCCAGGCAATTTAGCAGGACCTTATCTCAAAATAAAATCAAGAAAAGGGTTGGGGTGTAGGTCAGCACTCCCTGCATTCAACTCCAGGCCCACCACCATAACAAAAAAATAGTGTTGGCGGCTGATTTGACCTGGTAGTGTCTCTCGGAGTCCCTGTATGCCTGTGTCTGTTTGCTGTAGGAGGAAGAAGTGGAGGGTGCCCCAATCTCTATGCCCTGAATATCCAGCCATTCACTGGCCCTAACCCACAAGGCTGCTCCTGGGGGAGCAAGGGATGGGGGCTGCTGAGCTCCATATCTGTCATTGGCAACCTTGGGGCCAAGGTTGGGAGAAGTCAGCTAGCTGGGCCCATTGTGCTTTCTGCAGCAGGGCGACCTGTCAGAAGACATGACCAGCCCAAGAGGTGTGGGGGTGACTTGGGGAGCCCAGAGGGCAGCTCAGAGTGGAGAGGAAAAAGGGATAGACTGGATGGAGGCTCGTCTCACTTCCTGGAGGCTTCATCCCACTTACGCTCCCTCAATTGCAAAGCCAGCACCCAGCTGATGTGAGAAGATTTTCTCTGGCTCACGTCCCTCGCTTACTTCCCAGGGTTAGTGTGCAGGACAGGAACAGGTAAATGAGCTACTAGGTGGTACTTCCTCTTCTCCCTGCAGGTGTGAATGACAGAGGTGGTGCCATCCAGTGCCCTCAGCGAGGTCAGCCTGCGCCTTCTCTGCCACGATGACATAGACACTGTGAAGCACCTTTGCAGCGACTGGTTCCCTATTGAGTAAGTTTTGGGCTCCTGCATCCTGGGCTGCAGGATCGGGGAGGTACGGGATTGGGGAGAACATTCAGATCTGCAGGTGTTAGGGCTGACAGAGGTCCCTTTGGGCACATCACCACGCAGTAGAGGCAAGGACAGGCCTAGAAGGATCATTGTGGTCAGTCACTTAGCTAGATATGGACCTCGGGGCTCTGGAGCTCCTCATACCTCAGTTCCTTCCTTATGTGAAGTGCCCCCAAGGGGTCTGCCTGGCAGCTTTAGTTACAGAAATGTTCAGTGTGGTGATGTATGTACAGGAAATTGAGAAGCAATTCAGGTATCCTAATTATATATTGAGTATTTACAAGCAATAGGATATGTGCATACAAAAATAGTATTGAGCCAGACATGGTGGAGCATGTCTATAATCTCTGCTACTTGGAGGCTGGGGCAGTATGATCTCATATTCAAGGCTAGCTGGGCAACTTACTGAAACCTTGTCTGAAAATAAAATAAAAACTGGGCGGGGCCGGGCGTGGTGGCACATGCCTGTAATACCAGCACTCAGGAGGCTGAGGCAGGAGGATCACTGTGAGTTCAAGACCAGCCTGGGCTACATAGTGAGTTCCAGGTCAGTCTCAGCTACATAGTGAGACCCTGTCTCAAAAAAACAACAACAACAAAAAAAAAACTGGGCAGGGATATAGCTCAATGGCAAAGTACCACAAACAAAAGATGCAACCAGGAAGGGGAAAAAAAATCTGTTAAAAAGATGTATTTGTTCCACTCCCTGCCTCACAAGCACAAGGTCCTGAGTTCAGTCCTCAGTACCCCCGCAAAAAGTTGTATTTGTTGACGGAAAGTTTCTTTGTTTTTTTGTTTTTTTTTAACTAGTAGGTATTAGGTGAAAAAAGCAAATTAAGAGGAAAAGTATGTTCCACAGTCCCACTTTGATTTATAAACATGAACAGGATAAAAGCTTTTAAGAATATGTACAATAGAAAAGGAAAGACATGTTCTCTTATATAACAAGGGACAGGTTAGCAGGAGAAAAGCCTGATAAATGTATTTGATTGTGGTCTTATGTGACATGAGCCTTCAGACTGGACACCAAAGTACCCACAATGAACCCTCCATTTTTATATATAGGCTTGATGAAGCAGGGACAGCAGTATAGAAATTGTAGGACAAAAAGGCTTTGGCCCAGTGCTAATCAATTAAGGAAATATAGCAAGTCCTATCTGTTGAGATTTCTCTTGGCGTCTCTGATATTCCTTCCTTCTGGGTGTGGGCTTAGACCCCTTCTGGAATGAATCTTAGATCTACCATGAGACAAGATAGGTCATAGCCACCTCTTACACAGAAAGGTAGTGGTGGTTAGAGTAGGATTTTAGGTTTTTATGGCTGGCTTTGGGGGAAAGAGCCTCTGGTTTCTGTGACCTCTCTCCACTTTGGGGTAGAGAAATGTTAGTTTCCATAGCTGGCCTCAGGAGAATGAGGGCAAGAGATAAGAATAAGAGGGCAGGAGAAGGTCAGAGAGGAACTTTCCTTCTGAGGACCTCTGGGATCATCTTCTGAGGCCCCCCCAGTATCTTGTAACCAAGAACTCTGAGTAGCGTGCAGTGAGTAGATTATTAGTGTCCACAGTTTTCTTGTTTTGCTTGTCTGTTTTTCCTAACATTATTCTATATTATGTGTATAAAATTTTTGTAATGAGAAAAAATTTTAAATTAAAAATATACGAGACCGAATGAGAAATTAGATTCATTCATAGGAAAATGGATATATATTGAGGATATACTCCTAAGTGAAATAAATAAGTCACACATGTGTAAATTCCAAATAGTTTCTCTGGTGTGAATAAGCTATAATAATATGTAAGATTGACAATGTGAAATAGGAAGAAAAGGGCTAAAGGTGTAGGGAAAGTAGGAAGGGTAGGGGAAAGGTAATAAGGGAAAAGAAAAAATAGGAGAAAATGAAAAAATGGAAATGAAGTGTTTGTAAATGGGGAGGAGAGGAGGAGGTGAAAAAAATATACAAGACCTTGGCAGCCATCAGCATTTCCATGAGTCTTAATGTTGGACTTATGAGCCCACATGGCTGGTAAAAGGTAGGGAAAGAGATCCTCATGCACCTCTGGGCCTATGACTTTTTTGGGGATATGGATTAGCATTGGCTTTATTAGTTAAAAATATTCTTCAAGCCAGCAGTCCTACTGTTGAAGTAGCCCAGGGAAGTAGGAGTGAAATAAGTTGTAGGGAAATAAGCTATGCTGAGAACCACACAGGGCTGGAGGCCTCTGCCTGCTGAGGCACCAGCCTGGCCACCTCTACAAACCTTATGCCCCTGAGGCCTCAGATTCCCATGATGGTGGAGGAATGGTCATCACCTCATGGGCTGTGAGAGGGCAATGTCACGTCCTGAACAAAAGGCTGGTAGGGCACTCTTGGGGCTCATGAGAAGCCTGGATAGTATTCATGTCTTGTCAAGAACCTTTTTGGTGGATGGCCAGTGGTCTTTACGGAGTTGAGCAGAGCACTTCTCTGTTGCTTTACCTCTTCTGGCTGTGAGGTCTGTCTCCAATTTAGGAAACAAAGCCCATAAACTGTAATATTTTCCCTCTCCTGACGAGGGGTCTCTGGGGTTGTGATGGATCTGCTAGTGTGGTGTCCTGGGCCTTCACATTGGGTGTTCTGCTCTCTGGTTCCCCCACAGAAGTATTGGCAGGACACTGCCACCAGTACAAAGCACAGCCATCTTCATAGCACATAACAACCATGCAGGGATCTGTGATGTTGGATACAAAGAAAGCAGATCTTTACTTTCACCAATCTCAAGCCGAAGGCTAGCATTTCCTTCAAGGGACCACAGCAGTGTTGGTAGTTTCTAGGACATTGCCATCAGCATAAAGCACAGACCTTTTCATAGCACAGGACAGCCATGCAGTTCTCAGTTCCTTATTCCTGCCCCTTTCTACTTCCAAATGGCCATCCTCAGTAAGCCTGCTGTTAGATCTTGTGAAATAGTGTACCAGCCAAGGTGCACATAGTCCTGGGTCTAGGTTACAGCTCGAGACCAGGTAACATCAATAGGGCTCAGCCTTGTTCTTGGTGTGCAGCCCCCACTCCTGGCCTGGAGATGATGTGCAGGGAAGTGTTATAAACTGAGATCCATTCACTTACAAACGGGGCTCTTGCTCATCATTTCTCCTGGTCTTCAGTGTCCAGAACTGTCACAGAATTCTTATCGGAAGTCACCCAAGTGTTCATGGGTTACCCAGACCCCTAAAATTTCAGCTTGCCTGGCTGAGGGCAGGCTGCCTTTTGTTGCCCTTCATTAATTGCTCAAGGGAGGCAGTTTTATTGGCGTTTTTCCCCTTCTTATATCTTAGATCTGGTAAAATCATTTTCACATCAGAAATACCCAGTCCTATCTTGAGAGATGGCTGCTTTGAGAAAACAGCTATGATAGGTGGAGAGTACATGGTGGGCAGAGCAACCTGGGGTCCCCTGTGGCTCTGTTGTCAGAAGCACAATGGGCTCACCTGAGTGTGTTCCCTTCCTCAGGTACCCAGACTCATGGTATCGTGATATCACATCCAACAAGAAGTTCTTCTCCCTTGCTGCCACCTATAGAGGCGCCATCGTGGGAATGATAGTAGCTGAAATTAAGAGCAGGACCAAAATACACAAAGAGGTACGTCCGTGTGGTGATGACTTTGACTGTCACAGTTGCTGGATGGGTACAGGGGGCTCAAGACAATCACACTGCCTACTGCACAGCCCTCTGTCTTACGCCTACGACCTGAGGGATGAGAGCAGTGCATGAGTGTCCTGTTGGTCTCTGTGTGTGACTTCGGAGTGTGTGCACCTTTGCTGGTACACTACGTCACAGGATCTAACAGGCTTACTGAGGATGGCCATTTGAAAGTAGGAAGGGGCAGGAATGACACACTGAGAACTGCATGGCTGTCCTGTGCTATGAAAAGGTCTGTGCTTTGGGCTGGTGGCAATGTTCTAGAAACTATCAACACTGCTGTGGTCTCTTGAAGGAAATGTTAGCCTTCAGTTTAAGATTGGTGAAAAAGATCTGCTTTCTTCATATCACAGACCCACTCCAACACCTGTCTTTCGCAGGACATTTGGAAATCTGGAGCCCCCCTGGTTAGTGGTCCCAGCTCTAAATGTAAATTGTAAGATCATGGACACAGACCTCTTGTTCCTCAAGATTGACTTCAGGGTTCTGCTGATAATTCAGTGACTGGCTAAGGCATACTCCAGGGAGGGGAAAATCCACCAACCACTAGCAAATAGGGATTTTTTTTGTTGGTTTGGCTTGAGGCTATTTCTTCAAGTATGCAAGAAGGGGGCTGGGAGTGGCAGAGCACGTATGTGCCCAGCATGTGTGAGACCCTGGGTTCCATCCTTAGCAATGCAAAAGAAAAAAAAAAGGAAGAAGGGACATCTCTCCCTTTTAAGGAGCAGGGTTCACCAAAGTCTGTCCCATTATGCATACAATTATACTCTGATTTCTTCTCAGAGTAACCTTTTCTGGCCTAGCTTCCTCTTGAACTTACTTTCATTGTTCAGTGCTAAGACAATAGAAAGAAAGCAAGAGTCTGTGTCCTTTTGGTTTTTCCTCTTGTGTGAGACACTGTCTCGTTTGCCCCTCACTTTGTTTCCTTATGGTGACTGGATTTCTATGCCCCTCTGACACATTTGTTTTCCTTTGACACAGGCATGGAGACCTTTTGCTTCTGAAGGGACATCTCAGGAGAGGGATCCTCTGCACCCCCACACTGGCCCAGGCCTTGCTGAGAAGCTAGGGAGAGTCAGCCCTGAGTCAGGGCCAGTTAAATGGTTCCAGCCAGGGCTTTAAGTAACAAGAAAAACAAGGATGCCTTCTCTCTGAGTCAGCTATGTTAGGTTCACTGCAGCATGGAGCTGCTCAGACAGGGAGCAGGGAGCAGGCTGGCCCCACTCTGTGGACAGGAAGTAGAAAGGCTGAGTTGCCCAGTATCCTTCCTTTAGGTAGAGAACCATGCATACAGTAGGTCCTTTTAAAAGTTCTTTATGAAGTAGGAGAAAATTAAGAATCTTGTGGTGGTTAGATTCGTGATTCTTCCATGCAGAATGGGATGGGAGAATCCAAATATGGAACAAGAGAGACACATAGAGTGATGTGGGTGGCAGAAAAGGGAAAGCGGTGTGTACTTTGCCGGGGGTGGGGGGTGCTACTGGGGATTGAACCCAGGGCCTTTGCACAGAGCTACATCCTCAGATTTTTTTTATTTTTAAACAAGGTATTGCTAAGTTGCCTGTGTTAGGCTCCAGTTTTCAATCTTCCTGCCTCAGCCTCTCAAAGGGCCTGGCTGACAAGTGTGTGCCACTATGCCCTGCCTTTTTAATTTTTTTTTTTTTTAAAGGGTTTGTGTACCTCAGGCTGGCCTTGAGCTTGCTATCCTCCTGCCTCAGCCTTCTGAGTGCTAGAATTAGTGTGTACTTCTTTAAACCTTTAAAACTATGTCCAGTGGCCTTGCAGTATGTCTGTTGCCTCAGGCTGAGTACCTGCTAAATGTCCACATGGACAGTTGTCTCTCCCCACCCCTACCCTGGTACCGGCAATCCATCTCAGGACCTTGTGTTTTCCAGGCAGGTGCGGCACCCTTGAGCTATATCCCTGGCCCTGTTGTTACCTTTTCACCTGCCTAACGCTACTTTCTGGCCTATAGTGACCCTCCAGTCCTCACCCATTCCTGAGGAGAGCTCCTTTTATGTGTGGGGTGTTGTTGTAGAAGATTTTTACCAGCAGGGTCCAAACCCTGTTGGTCCATGAGCAGCTGGGGGACTCTGCCTTATCATCTCTGTTCTGCCCCTCCTGTCCCTGGGTGGCCTCAGGAAGTGGGTGCATAAACCACAGTAGGCTCTGCTGTGAGCCGCTGTGCCCCAAAAGTTACCCTAACTTTATCTCTTAACTTTGTCTTTAGGATGGAGATATTCTAGCCTCCAACTTCTCTGTGGACACACAGGTTGCGTACATTCTAAGTCTTGGAGTAGTGAAGGAATTCAGAAAGCATGGCATAGGTAAGGGACTGCCGGTTCTTGGTTCGGGCACATTCCTCACCTAAGGCAGTCAGTTCCCTTATTCCAGTGACTTCAGCTCATAAGTGACTCAGTCTTTCGTCCCTTTTCATTCTCCCTCCTCGCCCCCTCACACCCCCATCCCTCTCCTCCTAGCATGCCCCCCCCCACCATCCTCTTCCCATGGGTCACTCATGAAGAAACACCCCCTCTTGCTCCTCCCACCATCAGAAACACAGCTATGTCTGTTGGCAAGATGTCCTTGATTCAGAGCAGAAGATACAAACATAAATGAAACAGCACTTGTCAACTGCCGTGGCATCAAATTCCTATCCCACTCAGTAGCCACACAGTACTGAGCAGCAGTCTTAGTTTTGAGCCCAGGCCCATCTATTCCTTGTTTCCTGAGCTCCAGTTTACACTCCCCCCCCACCCCCAGTACCAGGGATCAAACTCATGGCCTTGCACTTGCAAGGCAGGTGTAGCACCACTGAGCTAAATCCCTGGCTCTCCAATTTACACTTCTGTTGTCTGAAAGTTGGTGCATCTCCACTGTGGATCTGGCCCACAGGAAGACACCTGTAGTCCACACCTGTGGCCCACAGTGGACTGCAGCTCACGAGCTCCATTTGATGGTGAGCTTTTAGGGGCTTTGACCATAGGAGGTAACAGAAAGCTGGTCTTGGATCCAGGACTCAGAGAGGTCATGGCCTCTTCTTCCTAATTGTGCTACCCTGTGTAACCTTCTTCTCCCAAGGTTCCCTTTTACTTGAAAGTTTAAAGGATCACATATCAACCACTGCCCAGGATCACTGCAAAGCCATCTACCTGCACGTCCTCACCACCAACAACACAGCGATAAACTTCTATGAAAACAGAGACTTTAGGCAGCATCACTATCTACCTTACTACTACTCCATCCGAGGGGTCCTCAAAGATGGCTTCACTTATGTTCTGTACATCAATGGTGGCCACCCTCCCTGGACCATCTTATATCCTTTACTGCTGGTGGAGAGAGCTCATGGGTTTCTGGCCAGAGTGCTGGTGGAGGCAGTGAGGTAGCTGGGTCTGGCAGTCACCTTCACGTCATGGTCAGGTAACTGGCTTTTGCTGTAGGCAGATCTGGTATGAACAGTCTGGTCACTCATGATAGGAGAGCAGGTACTGTCTGGCACCCAGTATTCCCAGTCTTCAGCCTGGCAAGCGTGATGGTTTTAACTCTCTTGGCCCAGGATCTATCTACCCCGTCAGTAAGTATTGATGGAGAGCCCCTGGTTCTAGGTGTGCTGGGTCAGCACTGAACAGAACTTCCTGTGCAGGGAGGCAGCTAGGAGATATCACAGCAGTCATCATGTGGTCCAGAGGGTACCAAGCGGGAGTGCATGTGGGTTTTTAAGTGAATGAGTTGGATTCATTTATTCAGAGGCATCAAAGAGGAAAGTGGGAGGTAACCTCAACCTCAAGCCTTGTAAGCCTCTTGGCTCACATGAAGTCAGTTCCCTGTGGATACCGAGGCATCCTGGGGTTAACACTGTTGATATCTCCCTCATCATAGAGATAGAGCTCTGTCTCTCTTCTTGTGCTGAGGGTTGAGACTAGGGGAGAACCAGGAATACTTACTCATATTTTGCCTGGCATCAGTGCCCCTCCCTATATGTCACCTTAGTGAGGGTGTCCTGTTTGTTCACCTGAGGGTTTACCCAGAAAGTGATCTGGTTCTCAGGCTCTGGCCCTTATTCTACAAACAGAAGCTATCTAATAATACAGTGGGCTCTTGAATGCCCCTGAGTCCTCTGTACACAGTGCTGTGTGGATCACTGAGTGGGCCCCTGAGAACAGCACAGATAGGCACGACAGGAGACAAGTCAGTCTTCCTTGACGGAACCCACAGACTACATCCAGCACTTGGGCTCAGCATTAGCCAACCTGAGCCCCTGCTCCATCCCACACAGGATCTACCGCCAAGCCCACAGCCTGCTCTGCAGCTTCCTGCCATGGTCAAGTATCTCCACCAAGAGCGGCATCGAGTACAGCCGCACCATGTGATGCCAGTGGGGCAGCCTCCACCAGACCCCACACCTTACCACCCTGCAGAGCCCACCTTCCTGTCCATCTGACCTCTGCTGCTCTCCCCAAGGAGATGGCGGCCACTTGCTGGCCTGTAGGCCTGCCCCAGCTGCAGGCCCGGTGCTACATGGGCTCAGGATCAGAGAATGCATCCAGTCTCCAACAGGTAGGAGCAGCCCCCAACTCTCCATGAGAGGCTGGCAAGTGGTGAGTAGAGGGGGCATAGCTCTCCACAAAAGACCAGAGCTCCAGGGCTTAGCCGCTGATGCAGGCTGTTAGACCCTGGGACAGTGGGTCATGGGGAGCCTGGCACTGCCAACAGCAAACACAAAAGTCTGCAGACAGGCACCTGTGAACAGTTTCCAGCTGACACAGACACCTTGAGCCCCTGGCTAAAACTTTCTTTTTACTTCATGAATTGATTTATTTATTTTTGGTAAAGTCATGTAATCATATGATTCAAAAATTCAAGTCCCACCTACCTATATCCCCCAGTTGCTCAGTTTCCTCTTGCTATAGGTACCCAGTGACTTGTCTTAGTTTTCTTGTTGCTGAGACCAAATACCCAACACCCAAAGGTAAAGGAGGAAAAGTTTGACTTACAGCTTATAGAGGTTTCAGTCCATAGTTGGTTGGCTCCATGGCAGAGGAGCATCACGGAGCAGGCGGGAAACAGCAGCAGACAAGCAGCAAAACAATAGAAGCAGCAGGAAGCATTCTTTCTGTCCCTTATACTTCATCCAAGTGACCTGCCTTAGGGTGGGTAGCACTCACTCCCAGGGTGAGGCCCCTTAATGCCAGTGTCACATCCCCTAGATCCAGCCACTGCCAAAATCCTCACCTTTGACCACCTATGACCACGTTGGGGAAACATCTAGGTATAAGCCACAAACATTTGTGTCTTTGGTCTGTTTCCAGAAATTCCACATATATCAAAGTTCTGTGTGGGCTTGCTCTGGTGGGTACCATGGAGGTGAAACTTTGGCCTGGGAGCAGCCACTCTGGTGTGTGTGTGTGAATGCCTCTGAGAGCTGGACACCAGGTCCAAAGGACACCAGAGCTAGAAGGAATATGAGGACTCCAAAGCCCACCCCCTTGTGTACCCACAACAGATGCTGTTTGACTTGAACCATGCTTACATGACAGCCTCTATGGCTCCCTGGGGTGCATATCCCAAGGGTGGAGCTCTCACTGCTTTTATTTGTGCTAGGACTGAGAGGAGCCTGGTGGCCAATGGCAGAAATTAATGGGCCTGGAGAAGGGACTATGTTCTGGGCGTGCATCCCACAGGGAGTGTGGGTATGTGTTCTCCAGTGCCTTCATCCTATCCTACCCTGTTCTCTTTCCTCCAGGCTCCCTGGCTCTCCTCATTGCTTCTGGAAACTTCTGCCTCCACCTACTGCACTTGTGCTGGGCCTCTCCCACTGCACTGCCCTCCTGTTAACTCCTTCCTGCAAAGCCAGACTGGACTTTCTGCTGCAAAGGAGAAACAGCGTGTGGACACTCTTGAGCCTGAAGACATAGGAACCTCAGAACAATAGAACTGCAGTCAAGGGAATGCCAGGCCTTTTGTTGAGGACCAGACTGAAGAAGCCTGAGAGGCTGGCAAGGGGTGGGTAGAAGGGGCATAGCTCTGCACAAGAGCAAAGCCTCTGGCTCAGGCAAATAGACCATGGGACAGTTTTCTGCTCCTCTGTGGCCTCCTGCTATGTACTTCCCACTGTTTGGGGAGATCATCCTGTCTATTGGCTCCATGCAGCTGACCTGTGCTGGGAGCTGGCCTGCAGACAGGTAATGGTGAGGCTCCTGGGGCCCTGCCCTGCCTGTCTTTTATGAGCTAAAGCTCCAAGGCCTGGCCAGATACAAGAGGAGGTCAAGCCCCACATTGTCCCTGCTGCCATGGGCTGGTGTGGCCTGGTCTTACAGGCAGGAGACAGTCTATGCTTATGGCCCTTTAGACTCCAAGAGCATAGGCTGCGTCATCCTCATAAATCATGCATATGTCACACACTTCTAGCATCCCTTACCCTGGACCCCTAGGCTACTTGCTGCTGTGTCGTAGGAACTGGGGAAGAATGCCCCTTCAGTCCCTTGCCATGCAGCCTGAAGAAGAGAGAGGAACAGCTCTAAAGATGGGCCCTTAGTGACTTGAGTGCTTTCTTCCTGGACCAGGCCTCCCTGCAGCCTCACAGGGTCCTTGTCATGCAGGCAGGCCCCAAGCAGGAAAAAGGTCCCCCTCCCTCAACAGTGTTGGCCAGTGGGTGGCCCAAATTGTGCTGACTAGCATCAGCTGTGTGCTGAGGCCCCCATATTTGAGTCCTCTCTCCTCAACAGTGATCATGTGATTTTCATTTCTGTTCCATGTGGTCAAAGAGCATCTTCCAGAAGGTTCTTCGTTGGACATTTATAATCCAGCTCAGAGGCCCTGCCCTGCCCTCCCTCCTGTCCTCTAATCACAGCAGTGCCCAGCCCAGTATTGAATAGACTAGTGTTTTGTCTCATTATGAATAAATAGACTGTAACTGGTCTTCTCTTGTCTCCAGCACCTCATTCACTATGCTGGGGACCCTTGCCCCCCTCCCCACCAAGCTGTTGCTGAGGACTCAGGAGCTGCTGCCTGCTGGTATCCTGCAGATGGTTTCTGCCAGTTGGGGGTAACTTGGTAATTAGCCCTGCTGAGGAATGAGAACCTGGGAAAGGACCTCTAGAGCTGAAAGCCCTAAGTGGCTGATCCTAGATTTGAAGGTTTCTCAACCACCTGCCCATCTCAGGTCAAGCTGGCTCTTTGGCTCTTGACCTCAAGCTGGGGCCTAGTACAGGTGGGCTCTGTCCTGGCTTAGAGAAGGCTCCAAAGGCAGTTCAGCCTCAGCCACCAAGGGCTCTGGGCCAGCCAAACAGGCAGGAGTTCTTACCATTCTCTGTAAACCTGGCCACCCTTGGGGGGTTGCCATGCTTGCATCCACAGTACAAAGGTGAGAACTGGCTTGGGCTGGGCAGTTACCAAGAACTGCAGTTTGTGATGAGAGTACCAGGGAGGCAGAAGCCTGAGCTAAGACTGATTTGTCAACTACCACTTCTGTCTCCAACTTAGTCCTGAGAATGGCTTGGACTCCAGACTGCTGAGAACAGAGCCCAAGAACCAGGAAGTATTTTCCTATTATCATCTCAGGCTCTGGGCCATGTCCCAGGTGGTGAATGTAGTTTGTCTGGCTCTGTGACTATGGCATCTGGGTCATACCTCTTACTGCCTCTTACCCTTTCCCCCTGAACATTTTGTACGTTTTATAGAATGGCTTAGTCTCCAGACCTGAGTGGGAGCCACACCATGACTCCCATGAAAGAGCAGCTCTTTCCTATTGTCATCACAGATTGTGGGCCAGGGCTGGCTTCATCTGCTGTACTATGGACAATACCCTCTCCAGTCCTGCACTGGGAACAGTGCCAGAGTTAGAGGATGGCTTTACCTCCCTCCAGTTCTGTATTTCACCTGCTTGCTATCCTGTTCAGGTTGTATTCCAGTGGTCAGTGTCTCTACCACCTCAGCTAGCCACACTGACTAACCTTGGTGTGTATCTTGGAGCTAACAGTGGATGCTGCTGCTTCTACACCACCAGGATGCTAGAACCATGTGTGCTACCTTATATGGGGAGACTCAACCAGTGACAGGGATGTGCCCCCATCCTAGTGCCCTCTGAGAGAGAGGCACCTAGCAAAGCAGTCAGGGCAGAGGTGGGTGTCACTGCCAGAAGAGGTTGCCCTGGTGGTGCTCTGAGGTCAGACAGCTGGATGTGGACACAGGAAGATAGAACCAGATAGTCCTGCTGGGCTTGTCCTGGTAGGATTTGCACAGCCTGAAGTCTTTAGGCAAGAATAAATGTCACCCTTGCTAAAGGCATAGCACTGAAATTGAAGGGATGACTCCTGAGGGCCCTTGGTCTGTTGTGAACAAGTGTTCCTGTGCCCAGGCAAGGTGGCCCCAAGCACCTCTACTCAAGGCGGTCATGGCCTCCCCCACCTGTCAGGCATCTCAGCCACCCTGCTTTGGTGACCTTGTGGTAACTGTTCCTGGCTTCTCACCAAAGCCCCACCACCACAGAACTGGGCCAGAAAACAGAAAGGAAGTGCAGTCCCCTGACAGCTTCCCCAGGAATTAGGACAGAGACCAGCCTAGAGGCAGCCAGCTCTGCCCTAGGCTGAAAGGAAACCTCCTAAGAACCTTGATAAAGACTGTGTCCCTTACCAGGAAGGCTCGGTCTCCTTGGTCCCTGTGTACACCATTGGAGATTGCCTGCAGAGTCCAGCTTGGAGGACACTGCAGCAACCCACACAAACCCTCATACTGCTAGGACCGTCTCCCTAAGGGCAGGACTAACTACAGCTCACTAAGCTCCCAACTCACCGGCATTTGTAGGATCATAGACAAGGGTGCTTCAAGGCACGGTTCCATGAGTATGGGAGCCTTTGGGGTTCCTCCACACTGACCAATTCCCAGTGTGCCCTGACAGTTGCTTTTCTGCTTCTCCGTCTATTTGTAGTGCTTTTCAAGAAAACCTGTTCAGGCTTTAGAATGGAACTGTCTAGAGGGCAGTTTCCTCTGGTACCAGCATGTGGCAGCTGCAAGTGGCTTTTCTGGGAGAACAAGCCTAGACCATGGCTACAGGATACCCCCAAACTCAACAGTCTAACCAGCGTCTGTATCATTACAATTCTGTCAGAAAGAGCTGAAGAATCTATACCTTGAGCTGCCCATGGTGAGCTGGGCCATGCCTGTGTCCTTTCTGGGCTAGGTTGGTTTCCTACTGTAGGGCAGTTGGGACAACTGACTCATGTGACCACTAACCTCCCCCATAGCAACTTTAGAAACCTCCAGGCCTCCCACCCAAAAGTGACAACATGCTCCTTCTGCCACATTTTACTGGTAAAGACCAACAGAGACTGCACAAGGGCCAGAACGTGGGGACATGTGGCTTACCAGGGATCTCCTAAGTGATCACTGATGACCATGGCCTGGGCATCCTAAGGTTTGGGCTGGGGCAGTCTGCTCCTGAAACCCTACTATGTTCAAAAGAGAGGATCAGGCCCCCTTGGGTTCCAGGTATCTTATATTGCTGGCTTGTGGGATGTCTCGCTTCTGTCCAGTGACCCTGACAGCAGCTTCGTACAAGCCTCCGTGGGTGGCAGAGGCAGCCAGCCTCTCTGTCTCTCCTCAGCAGCGTCCCTAATGTCTTATCTTGGGTACCGTTCTCAGGTCCATCTGTTGTGGGAAGGGTGGGGAGGCAGCTGTCCTCTTCACCTCCTGAAACTCGCTGGGTGAACCACTAGCCAGTTATGTTCCTCTCACACCTGCCCCAGCCCTTGCTGCCTTCGGAGAATGTCCAAGACCCTGCTGTCAATGTTCGTCCTCCTCTGGTCACTGTCGCTCAACTTCAGATTGAACCGAGCCCTCACTAGGGTCTGTGCAGGATCCAGGCCAACATTTCTGTCTCAGTTGTTCTCCCTGGCACTCTGGGTCTGGGATGCCTCTATTTAGGCCTCTGAGACCCTGTCCACCTTGTAGAGCCACCTCAGCACCCCCACTTCCAAGAAGCCCTCTGACCTGGCTTGTGACTCATGTGCCCCAGCTTAGGGCAAGGGTGCCCTGGAGTTGACTTGGGCTGCTTGTCTGACTGAACTGGACTGAAGACAGACAGATGGACAGGAAGGTGCAGGCCTTAGCTTTTAATGTGATTAGACCTGAAGGCTTCCCGGCCTCTCTGGAGCCTGATTCTCCACTTAACCTGGCTTCCCTGGTACAAGAGGCTGATTGGGTTTGGGGCAGGCTGCAAGGGCAGGGCCATGTTTCCATTTCTTCTGTGCCTCCAGCAGGGCTTTCCCCTCCCTGTACTTTCCTGAGGTTGGCCCAGGTCTGGAGCTGGGCAGCTGCAGGGGTCGTCCCAGTGGGGAGGTTACTGCTGGGCTGAGTCCTTCCTCTGTGGACTGCTGCCTCCTCCTCCTCAGCTGTTCTTACCCCACTGTGCCCAGCCCAGGTACGGGTATCCCTATGACCTCTCCAAGGTCCCAGAGCGGGTTCTCTTGCACAAGGGACACATGACCTCCTCCAGGGTCCCCCAGGACCTCTTGGGTCGGAGCCCCAAGGCCTCATGAGAATCGGGCTGGGAGGGGACACTTTTTGTTGGGTCCATGCTGGAGCTGGAAGCTGAGGAATGAGGAAAGAAGAGTCATTCAGAAAGACCCAAAGAGAGACGGGGAGCTGGCAGCCCACCCTGGGGTCCCCAGAACTGGACATGCTTCAAAAGAGAAGGGGATTATGCTCCTGGGTAGGAAGAATCAACATAGTGAAAATGGCCATACTACCGAAACTGCTATATACATTCAATGCAATGCCAATTGAAATTCCAACACTCTATTTCACAGAACTAGAAAAAAGAATCCAAAAATTCA
>NW_022900946.1:19827364-19839274 GCF_012274545.1 Fukomys damarensis | reverse complement strand
AAAAAAAAAAAAAAAAAAAGAGAAGGGGATTGGATGACATTTCTTTGAAAGAACTGGTGAGGGGACAGAGGGAGATAAATGCTTCAAGCTGGCAGGATCCTAATTTATCCTGAACCCCTCGTTTTACAAGTGAACAAACGGTTCAGCAAGGAGAGTTGTCCGAAGTCCCTGTTCAAATGCAGAGTGAGAGCAGGAAGACAGAGCTCTTGAGCCCAGCAGAGCCTCCTCCCTGCCTAACATATCCTGCCCCCTGGACACTCCAGCCCTGACCCAGCTATGCACTGCCACCACCAAGACCTGATGGGCTTGGGGATTTTATGACTCGGGCACGTCTGTGTTTTCAACCTAACAGTGGGGCACAGGGCATGGGGACAGGTAAAGATCTTGATCCCTGCACGTGACGTCACATCTTGGGCGTGGTACAACTGGCCACTATGTCCCTTCCTAGTCACTGGAAAAGACTGGGGAATGGAAAAAGGCCATCTGGGTCCCCTGAGGTCTTCCCCTCCATTCCCCAGTCCTGCCTCAAAAGAGCTCACCTGTATTTCCCAGGCTGTCCCTGGGCAGTGTGGCTTCCAAAAAGGCGGAGCAGGGGCTGTTACCTGGACCCAGAGTCCCCTGTGGCAGCTCCAGGGACAAGATTGAGTCCTCAGGCTGTGACAGGCAGTTTCTGACCAGGAGCCGGCCCTGTAAGTGGCTCTCACTCTGGCTGGCGGGCTGCATGTGGCCTGGCAGGTAGAGAGCCAGGCTCCGGAGGTGGCGTAGCAGGAAATTCTTGGGTTTGCTTCCCTGGACACTGGGGCACTGCTCCTGCTGAACTCCCAGCCCCCCCTCGTAGATGTTGGGTGGTGTGTGGGGGTCGCTGGGGTGTCCTCCAGCCCAGCTCACTGCATCTGCAGAGGGAAAGTAGAAAGGTAGTGGTCAGCCAGTCTAGCATTCATGAAGAAAGCAGGCTCCTGCCTCTGAGACCCACACCTGCGGTAGGCTCTTACCATCCTACCCAGCCTCAGCTTACTCGTCTGACAAACGGGCTTGATTTCCTGCCTCTGTCCTGCTCTCACCCTCTTTACTCTTCCAACCAACATGGGCACCTAGAAAGCCTAGAACCTTAACACTGAAATCCCTTTTATCACTTCAAGCTGCTTGTGTCACCCCTTGGTGCTCCAACCCTAGAAAGTATATCCAAGTCCAGGTACAGAAGCTGCACAGTGGGCCCCAGAGGATGTGACCAGCCCAGGGTCATGGGCCCTAGATCAGTGGCCATTGCCCTTTTCTAAGCATGTATGTCCCTGAGGCTGCCCCAGTGGCTTAGGGCACACACTGGGAAAGGAGAGCATTTCTTTGGCCACTCTTCCCTGCAGCCTGGCACCTTCTCTTATTCGCAGCTCAGAGAATGCACAGACCAACTCTTCCATGGGGGGCCAGTGTGCTGGAGGGATGGCCAGGCCTTGTGTGCTAAAGGGCCCTCCTCTCCCCTGCCTAAGGGGTGGGGCTGGGGGGTCTTCTGTGGCAACTGGCTCTTATGATGTCACAGGGAAGACTAGCCTTTCTACCAGACTCACAGAGTTTGGAGAAGGATGATGTTCAAGGGAGGGGCAGGGTGAGGAGGAGGGAAAGGGAACAGGCCAAACCCCAAGGGAAATCCCTGGTTCTTCTGGCTTAGGACAGACTCCATACGATGGAGTCAACTCTGGCAGGCTGGAGAGCCATTTTATGCAGTGACCTCTTGGCATCTCAGCCTCCAAGTGTGAGGGTTTGAAATCAGGGTTTAGGGTTTGGGACAAAGACCTGGTAAAGCTTTTGAGCAGTATGATAGGTTTCTTCAAATAAGTAGAATCTATAGGGAATATATAAATGGTTTTTGAAAAGATGTATTAAGGGAATCAGCTCAAGTGATTGTGGAGGTCTCAAAATCCCATAACACATGGCCTGCGTTTGGAAAATCACAAAAGCCAATGACATAATTAAATCCAAGTCTGAAGACCCGAGAACTGTGCTGGAAATGGGGTAGAAGTGGTGTACATGGAAAGGCCTGAGAACCAGGAACTCCAATGTCTAAAAGCAGAGGATGGATGGATATCCCAGTTTAAACTCTTCTCCCACCTTTTTTTTTTTTTTTTTTTTTTTTTGTACCAGGGATTGAATTTGGGTCCTTGCGCTTATGCGGGAGGCAGCGACACCACTGAGCTAAACCCCTGGTCCTCTCCCACCTTTTTAACTGGACCCTTTAATGGTCTGACTGACATCCACCCACATTGGTGAGGGCCATCTGCTTTACTCTGTATACCAATTTAAATGCTAATTATTATACCTGATACACCCAGAAATGTTTTTCTAGCTATCTGGGCATCTCCTAGCTCAATCAAGTTGATGCATAAAATTAACCGTTACAGGCAAAAATTGATAAGCTGATCCTAAAATTTATGTGGAATTACGAGGGAGTCCAACTAACTGCAACATTCTTCTTTTGTAGTACTGGGGACTGAAGCTGTGGCCTCACACATGGTAGGCAAGTGCTCTACCGCTGAGCTGTACTGCTGCGGCAGAGCAGAGAAGCTCAGTGTTGCAGCCAAGTGACACAGCTCTGAGGCACAGCTGAGCTTTATAGCTCAGTATGGCAGCTCTGGGTCACAGCTCTCATAATTTGAAGACTCAAGAATCCGATGGTCAGTTGAAAAAGTGGAGGAAAAAACCTTTATTACAGCAGCAAGCCCAGTGGGCTCAGAGGAGTCTCAGCAAAAACAAGAGCCTCCTCTACCAGAAATGAGAGCCTCCTTATATAAAGGCAGGGTAGGCAAGCCAAATCAATGAAGGGGGGTGGAGTTACAGAACAGTCCTGAAATAAAGGCGGGGAGATTAACCTTGTGAGGGGGTAGAGCTTAACAAAACATTCATGAAACATCACACAGTTCAAACAGTCACAAACCATTTCGATACACAAGTCAGGAGCCCAGCAACACAAACTTACATTTCCAAACAAAACACTCTGTGGGGAAAAAATGGAGGCAAGGCAAGGGCCTGTATTCTATAGCACTTCTCTAGCAATATCTTCTACCTTTAGTAATGTGGGGGGGTTGAGACAAGTTCTGTGTAGCCCAGGTTGGCCTCAAACTCACAGGAATCCTGCCTTAGCCTTCCAAGTAGCTGTCATTGAAGGTATGCCCCACCATCCTACACCTAACATTCTTCATTATTTTTTTTTCCTCCCTCCCACCCTGGAGCCTCCCAACCTTTTTGTTTTTTGAGACAGGGTCTTGCTATGTATTTCAGGCTGGCCTTGAACTCACTATGTAGCCCAGGCTGGCTATCCTCCTGCTTCATTCTACCAAGTGCTAGGATTACAGATGTGAACACCACACCTGGCACATTCTTCAGAAAGGAAAACAAAGAACGGGGACTCACATGGTCTGATTTCAAAACTTACTACAAAGTTAACATTAATCGAAATAGTGTAGAATTGGCATAAGGATAGACCTATAGACCAATGGAGTAGAATGGAGAGCCCAGAAATGAATCCATATAGTGACAGGCAACTGATTCTGACAAGGGTGCCAAGATCATCTTTTGGAAGTATTTTTCAGTTTTTTGTCCATTTTTGAATTGTATTGTCTTCTTATTAAGTGTTGAGAACTCTCTTCTAAATACAAGACTTAAAAAAAAAAAAGGAAGTATGTGCTTCAAAATTAATTTCTTCCAGGGCTGGGGATTTAGCTCAGTGGTTCTGTTGCCTGCCTTGCAAGCACAAGGTCCTGAGTTTGATTCCTGGTACAAAAAAAAAAAAAAAAAAAAAAAAAAAAATTTTTTTTTTCTTCCAGACTGTGCCTTATCTTTTTGTTAAGTGCTATTAAACAAAATTTATGAAAGACCATGTTAACAGACCGAACTAGAGTGAAGCCACTCCTATTAGGTGCCACATAATCTATCAAGTTGAAATTAGGAGCCAGTTTTACAAAAAAAAAAAAATTGTAGCAACCAGTCCTAAGAAAACTAAGTCCACATGTGCCAGCTTGATGAAGAAGTTCCCTCTGTTTTAACCCATGCAAGGAAAGTAACCTGGTGCTAACCAAACCACTATTTTGCTGTTTCTTTGTCCTTTTTCAAGCTACATTAAAAACCCAAATGTTCTGCCACACCTGTTGGAGCACCTTCCTGTTTCATTGATGGATGCTGCCCATTCAAGTATCCCTAATAAATGCCAATTCGATCACTAAACTCAATTTGTTGAACTTTAATGGTTCCTTTTGAAGTGCAGGAGTTTTCTATTTTGATGAAATCCGGTTTATCTCAAGATTTTTTTATAGTTAGCTTATGTCTAAGAAATTTTTTGTTTTGTTTTTATTTTTTGCTTTTTGAGACAGGGTCTCACTATGTAGTTGAGACTGACCTGGAACTCACTATGTAGCCTAGGATGGTCTCGAACTCACAGCGATCCTCCTGCCTCAGCCTCCCGAGTGCTGGGATTACAGGTGTGTGCCACCACACCCGGCTATGTCTAAGAAAATTTTTTTCTTGATATATCTAAAGAAGTTTTGCCTAACCCACTCACAAAGCTTTTCCAGTAAATTGCATTATAGAAAAATCTTTATTTTACATTTAGGTTTGTGAACTTTAATTTTTGTATACAGTGCCAGATTAAAAGTGGCGGTTCATGGGCTTTCAGTTCCAAAAACACTTGATGCAAAGTCTCTTTCCTCATTCAAGGGTATTCTCGCCTTTTCGGTGTGTGGCTCTGTTTCAGGACCCCCTTCATATTCTACACATTAAGTCCTTAAGCGTCGATTCCATGGCCAATACCAGGCTGCACGGCAAAAGTCATCAACTAGAGCCTGCACCTCCCCATCTTCAGGGTTTCACTTCGTCTTGGCCCCCTTCCAGGCTCAGCTCATTTTTTCTCCCCAGGTCTTGTTTTCCCGAACGCGTAGCAGCCACCCAGAAGGGCACCTGTGGAGCATAGAGCGGACTCACCCACGTGCTGGGGGCAGATCTTCGCGCTCCACAGCGCCCCATCTAGGCGGTCTCACTGTCGCCCCCGGCGGAAGTGGCCCTGTTTGCAGCCAAGGTTGCCGTGGCAGCCGCCGAAGCGCAAAGCTCTGGACCGATTTTCGGCCTGTAGTGAAGACTAAACTTGCGGCGCAGAGGCGCGATTGCCGCAGGGCACGTCTGTGGGTGGCCTGGGTCAGCCTATAGTTTTACTGTCTTCCAAGCCGAGGACACTTTTTGGCAGCTTAATCCTCGGGCCTTTTCACACGGCAGAACATGCGCTGTGTAAGGACACGAAAGGAAGACCTGGCTTCATGGAGTGAGGAAATGAGAAGCAGTGTAGGAATCGCCTAACACATTGTAAAGCACATAGTAAGCGCTCAGGATATGTCAGTCAGTGTCAGCTGCCCGATAAACTATGTCAGGAATGGCTTCAAGGCTCCTATTCCTCTCTCGAGGCCTGGACATCTGCTACTGTAGGAACTCCCGGGGCTCCCCCTGTCGGCCGATGTGTGCGTGTGTGCGCGCGCGCGCGCATGTGCGTTGTGGCTTTTCCACGTAGCGTCTTGTTTGGCCCAGACAGTGCGCCGTCCAGTACGTCCAGTGGGTTGCCATAGAGACCGGCGAGTGCTGGGCCTGCGAAAGCAAAGCGCTGGGGCTACGCACTGTGATCCTGACTCCTGAGGACCCGAGTACCATGGCTTTCCGTGACCTCCGAAGTAAGGCAGCCAGTCCCCTGTGCCTGCGTGTCTTCTAGAGACTCGGTTCCGGCAGGGCCCTCTGAGTGCTCTGAGCCTCCGGCCCGCCCCTTATGCACCCCCGAGTTCCAACCTGGTTTAGTATGGAAAGTTGTTTACCGCTGGCCGCGGGTGCTAGAGGACACTTAAAATGTGGCTACTGAGGTTATTTAATTTTTGCCTAATTTTAACTGATTTGTAACCATCTGGGGATGTTCGTTGGCGTATCGGAAAGTGCGTGGAAAATGCTGAGTTGGGTTAGCTTAGAGCTTTGAGGAGGGGGCTGGATGATGGTAAGAATTACAGCTAACTTTTTAAAAAGTTTTTTTTGTGATCTGCCATGTACTGTTCTGTGTGTACACATTATTTTTTCTGTAATGTAAATATGCATAGTTTATTGAAACAGCTACTAGCATCAGAGAGTAAATCCTGTTCTCTGGGATTTGAGGGTCGTTAGTTATGTGCTTTGTAAAGACAGGTGTGTTTCACGTTTTTAGCGAGGCCACCACTTTGCTAGGGATCGGTGAATGGAGTTGTATTGGGAGGAGCGTACACAAAGAGAATTTCAGAGAATAAAATTCAGAGAATATAAGAAAATAAAATCCCAAATGCTATGCCGTAGTGCAGTATACAGTAAGAAACTTAGATCAGCCTCCATTTTTCTATAATGCTGCAGAATTATTAACAGAACTACTGACTGATTTCTGCTACTTAGCAGGAAGAAGTAGTATGTAGGTAATGCCTGGAAGTGATGGGAAGGCTGCTCTATTTTTTATCTAGTCTGTGTTTAGATTTCTCAAAATCAGAGTCCTTCTGTGACTTTTCTCTTTGCTATGTTCTTATCTTCTTCACTGTCTGATGGAATCCCACCTAACTTCTAGTGCCCAGGTAGGTTATTTGTGACTGTTGATGGGACATTTGAACATCTGTCTTCTCGAAGAGTGAGGACAGGTATCACATCACCAGAAAGTACACTGAAGATAGATCTTGGCACATCATGGAAACTGCAAAAATGTTGATTGTGTTCATTTCCAAATCATACTTTCCTAAAAGCACTATAGCTTTTCCAAACTACACTATAAAACAGGTACTAGAGCTGTGTAAGGTGGCTCACACCTATAATCCCAGCACTTGGAGGCTGAGGCAGGAGGATCATTGTGAGCTGGAGGCCAGCCTGAACTACATAGGAAGACCTTGTCTCAAAAAAACAAAACAAAACAAAAAAAAACCCCAAACCCAGGTAGTAGTATTATTACTATTTCTTAATCTGTTTTATAATAAAATCTGTATCTTTATAGTTCAACCACTAAAATTTTTCTGAGTACAAATCAACTAATCTTTAAAACCTATGTTAAGATCCTATATATTCACTAAAAAAAAGACAACTCAGAAATGTGAACTGTACCCTACCCTACCCAACCCCCAGAAATAATCACTGTTAAATTTTTAAAATATTTTCCCTTGTGATATTCTATAAGGCCAAGTATTTATTTTTTTATTTTTATCCTCTTTTTTTTTTTTTTTTTTTTTTGGTACTGGGGATCGAACTCGGGTCCTTGCTCTTGTGAGGCAGGCCACCGAACCGCTGAGCTAAATCCCCGGCCCTTTATTTTTTTATTTTTAGACTTGACAGCTTAATGAAACATGTTATGCTGGATTGGATCCTACAAAAGAGGCCATAGTGGAGAAAAGGGTGGTAATTTGGCTTATAGTACAGTATTGATGTTAATTTCTTAGGTTTGATAAATGGGCCATGGTACAAAAGACACTAACAGAGGAAGCAGAGTAAAGCATATATAGCATATATGTACATCATCCCCCACTTCTTTGTGGTTGTGAAGATTAATGGATTTCACATTGGCAGATTTGTACATAGCATGCTTTGATAATTTTCATCCCTCCTATCACCTGCCTTACCCTCCAGGTATTTATTTTGAGTAGTAAAGAGAAAGATATCAAAAAGAGAAGTAAAGGCCACAGTTAAGCCCACCACGCAGTTTTCATGTGTACTGTGTACTTCCACTGAACTTAAATGGATGTTTTTCAGGTAACAGATTAGGTATTTTAAGTTGTATGTCTCTTTTTTTTTTTCTTTCCCTCCTAGGAAGTTGATCAGTAGTTGGGAAAGCAGAAGCAGTATCTTAATTAACAAGTAGTTACTGTTTGATGAGGATTTGATTGAATTGTATTTTACCTTGTGCAGATTTCATAGAGATGATGAGAGCCCTAGGGTACCCGCGACATATTTCCATGGAAAGTTTCCGCACACCGAACTTTGGACTTGTATCTGAAGTGCTTCTCTGGCTTGTGAAAAGGTTAGAATTTATTTTATTTGTTTATTATTATTGGTACCGGGGATTGAACTCGGGACCTTGGGCTTGTGAGGCAGGCCACAGAATCACTGAGCTAAATCCCCAGCCCCTAGAATCTACTTTATTGAAACTGAAGGATGAATACTACATTTCAATCATTAGCCACCTAGAAAAAGGTTACTGTTTTGATGGAAGAATCCTTACAGTTTGAGTTTGATAGACTCTGTTTGTAACCTGCTAAAAATCAGCTGAATTTCTCAGGCATAGTGACATATCCCGGTAATCCCAGCACTCAGGAGGCTGAGGCAAGAGGATAACCATGAGCTCAGGGCCAGCCTGAACTGCACAGCAAGACCTTGTCTCAAAAACAAAATAAAATACAAATAAAAAACAAACCCCCCAAATCAGCTGAATTTTAAAGAGTACTGTGGGAGGGGACTCAGTAGAGTGTTGGTGCTGGCTTCTTTTCATCTCTTTACATAGAATGACAAGGACCACCCTGCACTGGGTTAGATATAATTTAGATTTCTCTTTGTATAAAGAAATCTAGTGTTTCAGGGTCAGCAACCTGTTGTGTTAAGGGCCAAATAGTTTACATTTTGCTACACATAAAATTTAGGGTACCCAAGGTCTCTGTCACATATTCTTTGTTTTCTAAAAAAATCCTTAGCTCGCAGTTTATGCCAAAATAGGTTGAAAGCTACAGTCTGCTAACCCTGATGATAGGTGACTCAAAGAAAGTAACTTCAGCAGCTCTGCCTCTCACCGGGAACTATTTAGCCCGGTTGTCTATGTCAGACTTAAAGGCTATTGGCCAGAGTAACAATTAGAATTTTTTAAATTTATTTTTAACCGGGCATCATGGTATGTCCTATAATCCCAGCACTTGGGAGACTGAGGCAGGAAGAGTCAATGTGAGTTTGAGGCCAGTCTGGGCTACATAGTGAGTTCAAGGCCAGCATGAACTACTGTACATAGCGAAACTTTGTCTCAAAAATAAATAAAATTTATTTTTAAAAATTTCTTCAGTTTTATGACTACCCCACAAAATCTCAAGGTCCTAGATTTAATTTTGTAAGCTGAGTCCCACATTTAATTCTTAAATCACTTGAGTCTGGTTTTGGGTGAGAATTTGTTCCCTTGATATTTTGTGTTGCTTTTGAAGTTTTTTTTTTAAGCTCATGGCCTTAAGTGGGGTCTTGGAGAGTCCTGTGTTAGAGATCCACTGCCCTTTCAGGTGCCTACTTTCTCTTTAATGGACTTTCTGTAAATGAACTTGTGTTTGTGCTTCCTCCCTCTCCCTCTCCCTCTCCCTCCTCCTCCCCCTCTCTGTGCAATAGGTATGAGCCTCAGACTGACATCCCTTCTGATGTTGAGACTGAACAAGACCGAGTTTTCTTCATTAAGGCAGTTGCCCAGTTCATGGTTAGTTCACAGTTATTTTGTGGAATTATAAAATTAGAAAGGGATGAATCCTAGTTAGGGCTACTTTCAAATTGAGTAATTGAGTTTACTTTCTAAAACCATTCCATTGCCAGATTCTGTGAAGCCATTTCACCAGTGAAGTTGTTTCATTTTTAGTTTGTTTTTAATTCACTGTTTGTTAAGATTTTTCTTGTTTATGTTTAGGAAATTAAGTTAGGGGCTGGGGATCAACCCAGGGCCTTTGTCATGCCAAGCACATGTCCTTCCACTGAACTCTACCCTGGCTCATTTGTTTATTTTTATTGTATTTATTTATTTATTTGGTACCAGGAATCAAACTCGGGTCCTTGTGTTTGTGAGGCAGGTGCCAGAACCTCTGAACTAAATTCCCAGCCCTCATTTGTTTATTTTTAGTAAGTAATATATTTCCTGATTCCAAAGTTTTTTTTTTTTTTTAGCAAAGTTAATTTAAGCAATTTATATAGGTAGGTATTTTAGTCATTTCCAAATTTTGCTCTTTGAAATAATGCTATATCAATCAAATAACAGTGTATATGTGATTATATTCTTGACTAAATTCTTAGTATTGGAATTATTAGATCAGAAGATATGTGCATTTGTTATTTTGGTATCTTACTAAATTACTGTACCAATTTCTATACTTAACAGTATGTGTCACTTAGATGTTTTACTCATAATACTATTAGGTTCTTGAAATTTTTGGCAGAGACATTTTCAAATTACCTTCCTAAGATTTGGCTTAGACTTTAAAAGGTAAGGTCCTTAATCTGTTTCCATTGTTATTTTTTGTTTAGTTTCTGTTTTTTGAGATAGGATCTCATTATGTAGTTCAGGCTGGTCCTGAACTCACTATATAGCCCAGGGAAAACCTTGCCTGGCTTTGTTGTTTTGTCTTAAAACAGGCCACACAGGCACATATCAAACTCAATACCAAGAACCTTTACCAAGCAGATGGGTGTGCAGTGAAAGAACTGCTGAAGATCACATCTGTCCTTTATAACGCAATGAAGACCAAAGGGATGGAAGGCTCCAAAATAGGCGAGGAAGATATCAGCAAGTTCAAGTTTGATCTTAGCTCCAGGGTAAGGACAGCCAAATACTTGTAGCAAGGGAGCGTTTGTTTAGACTTGGGATTGGAGTTGGGGGGGGTGACCACAGAGCCACTTCTTTCCCTAAGGGCGGTTGGTTAGTTTTATGCTCTTCGGAATTGAGATAAAAGGGAAGTTACAGTGAATTAATTCATAACTACTTACTGAAATCCCAGTATGTGACAGGTAACATTTGAGATGTGCGTGAAGAGGACAGAAGTTCTGTGTCTCTGTAGCCTATTCGAAGGAGTCAGACTGTGGACGATATTAAAAGTCTGGTACAGCCAGTGCCATGGAGATATAAGGCAGGGTCAGAGGTGGAGAGTTCTGGGAGGGGTATCTCAAATAAGGTAATCGGGAAGACCTCATGAATTGGATGGCTTAAAGATCTGAGGGAGGGAAGGAGCAGGCCACGCAAGCAGTGAGGGGAGTGTGTCCTGAGAAGAGAAGCTTCAGTAGGTGATTTTAATGAAAAGCAAGGAGGCCCTATGGTGAGAGCTAAAAGGGGAGGCAGTGGCAAACACTTTGGCCCCTGGAAAGGAAGCCTTTGACTTTTACTCTGAGCTGGAAGATCACTTGGGATTTTGAGCAGAGATGTATTTTCTGTGAAGAAGATTGCTCTGGCCTCTGGGCTGCTCTCAGGGAAGTGGGAGGTTAGGTGGGTGGTAGCAGGCATTTGAAACTGTGGGTGGGGAAATGGTAGAGGCCAGGAGTCCACCCGAGCTGACTAAAGCAACAAGCTAGAGTGACAGTTTAGGCCTCACATAACTTCTGTGAGGGAGTTAAGCAAGACTAAAACCAGAGGAAAGGACAACTGCCACTGTTCATTTCCCCCATAGAACAGTATCCCCACCAGTTAAGTGATGGAGCCCCCAACAAAGGCTCCAGCAGTTTTATGGCCATGAAGTAGTGCAAGGGGTCAGGAGTAGAGAAGTACAGGACACTGAAGCTGGGTAGGGGAGGTGTCCTGTGCACCTAAGGAGGCCTCAGAGGCCCTAAAGAGGACATCGGCCCACACACAGATGAAGAGACTGAGGAATAAAGGTGACAAGATTAGAAATACAAATGAAAGCAAGGGGACTGGGGATGTACCTCAGTTGTAGAGTGCTTGCCTAATATGTGAGAGGCCCTGGGTTTGATCCCCAGCACTGAAAGAGTTAAAAAAAAATCAAACTTGAAATAGATTATAAAGCTATATAACTCTTGCCAGGCGTCGTGGTGCACACCTGTAATCCCAGCACTCGGGAGGCTGAGGCAGGAGGATCACTGTGAGTTCAAGACCAGCCTGGGCTACATAGTGAGTTCCAGGTCAGTCTCAGCTACATAGTGAGACCCTGTCTCAAAAAA
>NW_022900946.1:19758461-19827323 GCF_012274545.1 Fukomys damarensis | reverse complement strand
AAAAAAAAAAAAAAAAAAAAAAAAAAAAAAAAACACAACGAAAAAACTATATGACTCTTATCTCAGCAGTGCCCCCCACCAAAAGGAGAGAAGCTGCATGTAGTGGTATACACCTGTAATCCCAGCAATTGGGAGGCTGAAGCAGGATTGAGTTTGAGGCTAGCCTGGGTTACATAGTGGGTTCAAGGCCAGCCTGAATGACATAGCCAGACCCTGTTTCATAAACCCTCTGCAACAAAAGAGAGAGAGAGCAAGCAAGGCTAGGGGACTGAGTCCTTGACCACAGTTCCCTCAGGGGCAGTAGTACGTTACCTGTGCCCCGGTCTCATGGTAGGGCAGCTGTTCTGTGTGAGGTCTGCCAGGGAAAGCCTGTAATCAGTGTGGTTGGACCTGAAAAAAAACACACATTGGTTTTTGTTTTGTTTTATTTTGTGGTACTGAAGATCGAACCTGGGACCTCACACACGCTAGGCAAGCACTCTTAGCATTTAGGTACATCCCTGGCCTTTTATAAAAATTTTCATTTTGACACCGGATCTTACTGAGTTGCTGAGGCTAGCCTCAAACTCGTTGATCCTCGTGCTTCAGCCTCCCAATAACTGGGATTACATTTGTATACCACCGTGCCTGGCTGCCATGTTGGTTTTTAATGAGGAACCAGACTCCCCAAAGGAGAGAAGTGATTGGCAGTTCAGGCACATTTTGAAGGTAGCTACGACAGGATTGGATACGGACGGACTGAGGTAGATGAAATGATACATGGAAGATCCTGAAGTGGCCCTGTGACGGAAGGAATCAGTAAGTGACACACAGAGAGGCAGCAGAACGGAAGTAAAATAACAAATTGACTCATCAATAAGGGTCGGTCGCATGTAAGCCCTGCCTGGATGGACGTCACACTGGGTTATAGCTCCTCCTTTTATAGGGTTTCACGGCCTTGACTTCGTTTGGGTGGTTACATTTCATTCTCACAGTTCAAATCACGGTCACAGAATAGTTCATCTTTTCAACCCAGATGTAAGAGTTCCTTGCACTTGGGCAGTGTACCTTGAAGATTCGCCCAGTTATCTATTCTAGTCCATAGGAAGGGGGTGTTCAGGGTCAGGGGAGCGAATGTTAGCAATGGGTTATTTCATCTAGACACTCTTACGATCATGTGGCTCCAGTCTCTTCAGAGCTCAAGGTCTTGATGCACCCTGTTATCTCAGGGTCAGACCGAATGCCTCATTCAGCATTTAGTGCCTTCGGTGCCTATTCTGAGCAAAACAAACTGCTGTTAGAGACCGCAGAAGCCATTTTACATTGTAACACTTTATAGGTTTTTGCTGTTTATAAAAGTTTTCCCTATCAGCGCTGTGCCATCAGACTTTCTGTACTGAATGCCAAGGTATCTGTCTGTGCTCTGTTCTGTGGGACCCAGGGGTCAAAGGAACTAGAAAAACTGACAAACAGAGCTCTAAATGTTATTTAATTTTAATTTTAATGTGAAATGGCCACACATGCGAGTGACTACAATTTTAGATACTGCAATTCTATAAAGTTTTTGATCTGAGCACATGGAAGATGAAGTTATATTTATTGAAGGTGGAGTAAAGTCTGGAAGGGCATAGGTTTGGTACGAAAGATTAAGAGTTTGGTTCTTGACCTTTTACATTCGTGGTGCCCATTGGCTGTCCAAGTAGAGACGCTAAGCAGGTAGTTGATATGTGAGGCTGGAGCTGGAAGTTGGGAGGCATCTGCACCTAGGCAGAATTAAAGCCATGGTGACAGGAGGAGTGCCAATAGGCAAGGAGATGTCTTGGGCCTGCTGAGAAGTGGGAAAGGTGAGGGAAACCCTGCCGACAGTAGGGACCTACTGCCAGCTAGGTAGGAAAAGCAGCTACAGGGGCTGCATCTGTAAGGACCAGGAAAGAGGAACGGAGTCATCCGTTGAGAGTGAAGAGGGAAAGCTGTTGCCAGTGGATTGAAAATGCAAGAGGAAATAAGGATCAGTTTTTCAGCAGAGAGGGTGAGCAGACTAACAGGCAGATGTTCATGAAAGGGCTCTTTGGGAATTTAGCATATTCAAGAAAGAGGGAAGGCACATACCCCAAAGGAAGAAGCCTGAATGCTGAGTTAGGATCTTTGGCATTGTCTTCCTGGCAGTAGCCCCTCCTTTGTGGAGCTCAGAATTGTTGTGTTTGGCGGGTGTGACATCATGGTAGCCCTGTGGAAGAAAGACTAAGGCAGACGTTGAGGGGGCTGGGGAATATTAAACATGAGCCTTCAGGTTGCTGCAGTAGAATATAGTGTTAGCTTTCTGTCGCTGTGACAAAATACCTGAGAAAATCAACTTAAAAGAGGAAATATTTATTTTGGCTCAACGGTTTCAGAAGTTTAAGTTCATTCTTTCTAGGCCTGTGGTGACACAGAAACATCAGGGCAGCAGGTCATGATGGATCCAAGCTGCAGTAGCCTGAAATCAGAGAGAGAGCCAGAGAAAAGCAGGACAGGGACGAGATACAGTATATCCTTCAAAGCTCCTCCCTCCCAGTGACCTGCTTCATCTGGTTAGGGCCCACCTCCTAATAAGCCCGTTTAGCTAATGAACTCATTAATGGGTTAACCCACTTGATGAATTTAGAGCCCTCATGATCTGTTTACCATCCAGAAGTCTTCAGTTGGCAATCAGGCCTTCAACATGAGCCTTTTGGGTCCTAGCCATAAAAAACACCTGTTTCTCAGAGTATCCTTTCATTTAGTTACCTCACTACTGTCAGGGATCATTGTAACCTCTTTCAAATAGGAAATGTGTCAGCTTTCTTCTGCTTCTACCTCCTCATTGTGGATTTAGCTTAACTTGACATTTGGCTTTTTGAGGGACCGGGGGTCCTGGAATCGGTTCCATTTGTCCTTAGTGTTTCCCAAGCAGGTGTCTTGGGAGCTCTGTCTTGCAGCATGTAAGTGTGGGGCTTGAGAAACACGTGTTCTGTAGTGACGTGTCCCACCTCAGGACAGCAGCTGGTATTCATGGACCAGCTACTGAACATGCACCTGTTACGGCTTTCCCTTCTAGATTGCAGATTTGAAAGCAGCCAAGCAGCTTGCCTCTGAGATCACCTCCAAAGGAGCATTTCTGTATGACTTGCTGGGAAAGGAGGTCGAGCTAAGGGTAAGCACATGAAGAATGCAAGTTTTTCTTCCAGTTTTTTAAAAAAATTCTGTTTCTTGCTTTTTGGTTCTCATTTTCTTAAGCTGTACCTGATTGAAAGAGAGAAGGTTTGCGATTTAAAATGATGCAGTATGTTGGATGCTATGACTGCTTCTACTGGGCCCAGGTTTTACTCTCTTAAGCTTCCAGTTTAAGAAGGGCAAATGGGTGGCATGTCACCGAGACTGCCCTTCATGTGCCTGTGGCAGACATTATTAATTATGATGCCTTTTCCATGTTCCCCATGAACTTCTTTAGGATCTTTTTAGGGTGCGTGTGGTGCAGTACTGGGGTTTGAAACTAGAGCCTTCACATTGAGCTTCATCCTCAGTCCTTTTTATTTTGAAATGGGGTCTCACTAAGTTGCTAAATTGCCCAGATTGGGCTTGGAACTTACAGCCTTCCAGAGCACTGGTTTGGCGTGCACCCATATACTCAGCTGAGTTGAGCATCTATAAAAGCCTGACTTGCATTCCGATGTTTCTGTTATGGAATGAGATCTGACACTGCGGGTGGAGGGTGGTTGCAGAAGTCTCCCAGGTGATTCTGACATACAGCAAATTGGGATCAACAAGCGAGGGAGTTGCTCACAAGCAGTTGGAGTTTGTGTTACTGTTACTTCTTTGCAATCTTTATTCTAGCTAGAGCCACTCAGGGAGTGTTCCCTCTCCGCTCCACTTAAGCAACTGTTTGAGAGTCTGTTTCCTAAGCTTTACTAAACACACTCACTCCACATCTAGATTTTCCTCACACCAATGAGTTCATGTGCCTAGGCATGAGAACAGGAATCATGGTTTAAAGATTACCAGGTGATTCCAACGAGAAGCACAGTTTGGGAACTATTGATTTGTTTTGTTTTGTTTTGTTTGATACAGGGTCGTACTATGCAGTTCTGGCTGTCCTTGAACTAACTGTGTAACCCAGGCTGGCCTCAAACTCATGGCAATCTTCCTGCCTCAGCCTCCTGAGTGCTGGGATTATAGTAGTGCAGCACCATGCCCAGCCAGAGAACTACTGATTTAAAAAGAGATGGAGTATAAGGATTGATGGCATTTAGAGCATGTGTTCAATCTAGAGTTTTTACATTCAATAAATTTTGTTCTCTCACTTTCTGCTGGGTACGTCAGCTTTGACCACTGTCACTGCCTTGCCTGTATTCTGGTTGCTGTAATGTAATGGTATTTTTTCCTTCTGCCTTTTATTTCTACTCTAGAAATGGCTGCCATGTGGTGAAGGGTGGGTAGCAAAACGGAACTGCCACTAAGTTCTGCCAACCAGTGCAGGTGACTCATGAGGCAACTTCAGGCTTTCCGTGTTTCCTGCTTACAGTGAAGTAGAGCACATATTCGGGAGAGACCTGGAGACAGGAGCTGGTCACTAGCTAAGTGCCAGTAGAGCTCTAGGTTCATTGTGAGACTTCCCCAGTGTCCTGGAGTGAATGATAGGGACTCAGATAGTCCATGGCTGACCTGTTCTCAAGGAAAGCATGGCCTCTGAATATGATTCCTCTAAAATGTTGTGTGTAGTCCTCATCTGAGGAAGAGCCCCATCCCATATTTGTTTTTCAAGCATTCAGGAAATTGTGAGGATCAGTCATCGTTCTTTCATAGTTTAATTTTTAACCAGTGGAGGAGGTAAGGCATGTCGTAGGATAAGGGTAGTCCAGGTGGCATTTAGTAAGGTGATCTAGGAGCTAGATATGGTGGTGCACACTTATAATCCCAGCAGTCTCGGAGGCTGAAGCAGGAGCATCCCAAGTTTGAGGCCAGACTGGGCAACTTAGTGACTTAGTGTGACCATGTCTCAAAATAAAAAATAAAAATTAAAAAAGGATTAAAAATAAATAAATAAAGATTTAAAAAAAAAAGGGCAGGGATTTGGCTCAGTGGTTCTGCCACCTGCTTTGCAAGCACAGCAGCCCATGTTTGATCCCTGGTACAAAAAAAAAGATTAAAATAAAAACTAAAGGACTGAGGATGTAGCTCAGTGCTAAGGCCCTGGACTCAATCCCCAGTAACACACCCACACCCACATAGGGTGCTCCAGGAGCCATGTCTTACACTGTCCAGGCTACTAGAACAAACTATAATAAACTAGATGGCTTGAAAATTACGGAAACTTTTTTCTCACAGCTCTGGAGATGGAGAAGTCCTAGCTCAGGGTCTGGTGAGGGCCTATTCCCCATGGACAGTGCTCCCTCACCTCTGTGGTGTTGGGCATTGAATCCAGGGCCTTGTTCTTGCCATCCTCCTTTAAAGTTTTACTTTGAGACAGGATCTTGCTGATTTGGTCAGGTGGGCCTCAAACTTGGAATCCTCCTGCCTCAGCTTCCCATATAGCTAGGAATACAGAGGTGGACCACCATGCCTAGCTAGACAGTGTTTTGGCTTTTTTTTTTTTTCCTGCGTCCTCATACAGCAGAAGGGTTAGGGAGCTCTTCAGAGTCTTGTCTATAAGGTCACTAACTCCATTCATGAGGGTGCCACCCTCATGATCTAATTACCTGCTAAAAAACGCACTCACCTTTTAAAATCATTACATTGCAGGTTAAGATTTCAGCATATGATTTTGGGAGTGATATGTTCAGTCTGTAAGCCACCTCATAACTGCATCTACATTAAAATCTCATGTCTCAGAAATTTCCATTGCTAATAGGGTAGTCACAAATTTAGGTTTATTAACTCTAGAGACAGGGCCAAAGTGGCTATTTTCCTGGATATTTGTCATATGTTAGGCATTGGAGAGACTTCATTGTAAAACAGTTGCAGAGGCCAATAGGGATTTAGATAGCATATTGTGCTGTGCTAGGTTTGGGGGTCCCCTGGCCAGAAGGCAGGTTGAGAAGCAGATGTGGGGTAGTAAGATCAGTTTGCCCATGGAGGGAGTGGCACATGGGACCTTAAACTGAAAAGGAGGACCTGAGCTCTGGGAAGGGTTCAGGTGGGCATTGGAGGATGTTCGTCGGAGGTGATTGCAGAGGTGGCTTTGCATCACAGATCCACATTATAATGAAACTGTTCTGTTCCTTTGGTAACTAGGATTGAAACCAGGACCTTGCACATGGTAAGCATGTGTTCTACCACTGAACCACATCCCCAGCACCTGTAATGAAATTTTGGAGAATTAGTTCATAATCTCTATCTGGATCTAGGAACATTAGTTTTGTTTGTTTGTTTGAGACAGGGTCTCACTATTTGAGACTGACCTGGAACTCACTATGTAGCCCAGGCTGGTCTCGAACTCACAGTGATCCTCCTGCCTCAGCCTCCTGAGTGCTGGGATTACAGGCATGCGCCACCACACCCAGCAGGGAACATTAGTTTTGAAAACTCCATTTTTTTTTTTTAATGTGTGACAACTGATGCTACCAAGTCCTCTTACTTGAGGACTACAGTAAGTATTGTGAAAACTCCATTTCTGAAAATATTTGTTAATAGTTTTATTGTTTCTCTTAGAAACTGAGAACAGAAGCCATTGCCAGACCTCTGGAAATAAATGAGATTGAAAAAGTGATGAGACTTGCAATAAAAGAGATTTTGGTAAGGTCACTTTGCTTTTAATGTTTTTATATGTAGAACTAAAGAACATACATTTCGTGCTTGTGCAAGACGGAACAAGCTAGGCCTAGTCACAAGGGATATTCCAGGGTGACTTACGAGGATATTCTGTGATACCTATTTAATAAAAATTCATCAGCTTTAATAATTTTAATTCAAAATTCTTAGTAAATAATATCCCCCTCCCTTTTTTTGTGGTGCTGGGGATTGAACCCAGAGCTTCGACCATGCTAGGGACGTGGCTACACCCCAGCCCTTTTCCAGGTTTCCATAAATCTAAACAGCACTGTAACAGAAAGAATGAGCTCTGTCCTTTACTCACCTGCCATCCATTATTTGCTCCTCTCACCTAAAGAATTCACTTAGAAGGCAAATGATGAGAAGGAACTCTAGGTTCAAAATGCGTGGCTTCAGAGCCCGCCGTGAATTACTACTCTACCTATCTGTCCTCGCCTTTGTTCACCTATAGAACGGGGAGCATGACAGTGCCAGCTGCAAGGGGTCCTCGTGTGTTAATTATGGCAGGGCACGTTACCCGTGGTTATGAGTGCACAAGAAGTATTCAGATGTCGTTAGTGACTCATTTTACCCTGTCTATAGAAGAAAAGGGGCTGTATGTAAATTAGGAATAGGAATAAAGTAAGACTTTGCTGTGAGCTGTATAGAAGCCAGACAAGGTGCGGACCACCTGCAGTCTTGGCACGCTTGGAGGCTGAGGCTGGAGGATCACAAGTTCAAGCCCAGCCTGGGCAACTTAGGAACTTAGTAAGACCCTATCTTGAAATTTTAAAAAATTAAAAGGGCTGGAAATACAGCTCAGTACAGAGGTCCTGGGATCAATCCCAGTACTGGGGGAAAAAAATCATACTTTTTTTTTTTTGTAACTCCTTTGTCATTAAATAGCAAAATTCTCTGGGTGGCCCCTTACAGGGGGTCAGAGCCTCCCTAGGTAAAAGGGATGTGGCAACAGGGAATAGGAGATTGGTTACTCTTAGGGGCATCAACCAGATAAGTATGGTAAGGATAGCAAGATGACAAGTGGGCATGACAGCACAGGCCCATAACCCCAGATTCAGGCAGAAGAATCAAAAGCTCTAGCCCAGCCTGGGTGATTTAGTGCTTAGTGAGACCCTGCTTCAAAATGAAAAGTTTAAAAAAAATAAAAATAAAAAGTTTAAACAGGGATAAGGAGGTGGCTCAGGGCAAAACCTCCACCCATACCACACCCCCCCCAAGGTATTAGCCAAATTATTTGCCACTGTAGAAGAGAGTTAAAATATGGAAAGAAAGTTAGAATGAACCTGAAATTGGAGCTGTTGGTTAGAAGCCTAGTTTGTTTTTTTTTGTTTTTGTTTTTTTTTGGTACCGGGGATTGAGGGTCCTTGGGCTTTCGAGACAGGCAGCGGAACTACTGAGCTAAATCCCTGGCCCTAGAAGCCTAGTTTTTAATGTGTAGATAGATAAATACAGGACTAAAATTTGATATATATGCATATTCATGGAGATGCATCATTTATTTATGTGCACACACAAATATACCCATACTCATACATTTCTGAGCTCTGAACATACCTAGCATCTAGATCACTGCCGCCGCTACCGCTGCTACTGCTGTTGCCACCACTGCTGCTGCTGCTTTTTTTTTCTCCTTTTCAGTACTGGAGTTTGAACCCAGGACCTTCACACTGAGCTATATCCCCAGCCCTTTTATTTTTTATATTGATTCAGGGTCTCACTAAGTTGCCCAGGCTGGACTCGTACTTGTGATCCTCCTGCGCCAGCCTCCAGGAGTGCTGGGATTATAGACATGCCACCATCCCCGCTTGGGTCTTAGTTTCTAAAGGCTGTTTCCCATTAAAGGGAACCACACTCTCAAGGAAAATGGCTGATTCCAGAGCTGAGGCGGGAAGAGTATAAGCACAAAATAAGAAAATGCTCAAAGGATGACTGAAATCTGTCAGAGGGACATGGAACCAGCCCAGTGGGCTTCCTGTGGCCAAACCAAGGGTGATTTAAGGAACAAAATAAATATAACTTATAGTATAGCTGAATGAATGAATTAGGAAGCCATGGGTTCTCACTAACAAAAAAAATGTTTCAGAATAGCTCCCCACAAAATATTTATTAATTACAAAGAGGAAAAGTAACTTATAGAGAAGCCTGTCCTTAATCCAGTGATCAAAGTGAACATCACCTGAGTGAAAGGAACTGAGATCCTGACACCTTATAAGGGTGCAGTCCTTTCTGTGATGTTCTTGCAGCGATGCATAATATGATAATCAAACAAAGCTAGGCTCAGAGGCATTCAGAAACAAATTAGCCTGTTACTCTTCAAAAGTGAGAAAATCATTGCTAGGCATGGTGGTGCACACCTGTAATGCCAGCACTCAGGAGGCTGAGGCAGGGAGATCACTGCAAGTTTGAGCCTGGCCTGGGCTACAAAGTGAATTCTAGGCCAGCCACAACTTCAAAGCTAGACTCTTTCTTTAAAAAGCAAGCAAAAAAAAAGTGAGAGGGTCATAAAAGTCAAGGAAACCTGAGAGCTTTCAGATTGAAGGAACCCACAGAGACTTGCTGGCCACAGGCTTTTTGTCCGCTGTGGAGGGCTTCACTGGGAGAAGCAGGAAGACCAGAATGGACCTGAGGGTCACTTGGTGGTCATGCGCCAGTGTTCCCATGTTGTCGTAATCGTTTGTACTGTGCTTGTTTACGAGAAAGTCCTGTGGGTAGGAAATAAACAGTAATTTGAAGTGGTAGGACATCAATCAAGCCAGCAATTTACTCTCACCTATATCAGAAAAAAAGTGTTTTATATTATACTCCAGCTTTCCTGTGAATTTGTGATTTTTTTAAGTTAAAAAAATTTTGTTTTTGGCTGGGGATTTAGCTCAGTGGTTCACCTGCCTGCCTCTCAAGCGCAAGGACCCGAGTTTGTATCCCGGTACCAAAAAAAATTTTTTTTGTGTGTGAAATTATAGTTTTTTTAACTGGTATGTTATACACACACACACACACACACGATAGCTTTCATAATAGGGAACTGGTACCTGTACATGATACATCTTGCTTTTTTTCCCCATTCCCCTACTCTCCCATCAACCCCTTTTTATTTACAAAAGCTTTGTTTCCATTTTTCCTTCTATTTTCTTTTTTCTCTTGTCCCTTCTTTTCATTCCCCTTCTCCCCTCCCTTATTCCCCTTCTCATTAGAACATTCTCTTCCCATTTCCAAATATCTGTTATATCTTTTGGCCCTTATTTCCACTTTTGGTTTCTCACACCAGAGAAACAATGTGGTATTTAAACATGTTTGTCCAATTTATTTTACTTAAGAGTATGGTCTCAAGATATATCCATTTAACTAGAAATATCTCAAGCTTATCCTTCTTTATGGCAGAGTAGTACTTCATTGTATTAAAAAAAAACCCCACACGTCTTTACCCATTCATCATTTGATGGGCATTTGGACTATTTCCAAGATTTAGCTGCTACAAACTGTGCCTCTGTAAACGTGAGTGTGCATATGTCACTGTGGTATGATGCTTTTAATTCTTTCGGGAAGATACCAAGAAGGGGATTAGCTGGGTCAAATGGGACCTGTAGATAGAGTGTTTTGAGGAATCGCCACACTGAATTCCACTGTAGTTGCACCAGTCTACACTTCCACCAACAGTAGAGAAGAGTCCCTTTTTCACCACAGCTCTGAAAGCATTTCTTTTCTTTTGCACTCGAGACCTTGCACTTTCGAGGCAGGAGGCAGAACCACTGAGCTAAGTCCCTGGCCCCCTGCATCTTCTGTTCTTTTCCACTGATCCTTGGGTCTGGGTTTTTTGTTTTTTTCCTGCCAGTCCTGTGCTGTTTCTTTCACGGTAACTTTGTAGTATAACTTCAAATCAGGGATTGTGATGTTCCCTGCCTTGTCTTTGTTGCCCAGATCTGCTTTTGCTCTTCTAGGTCTCTTCTGGTTTCATGTGAATTTTAGGATTATTTTCTCTAATTCTGTGAGCTATACTATTGGTATTTTGATTGAGATTGTATTAAATCTGTGTAACAATTTTGGCAACGTGGCCATTTTCACTGTATTGGTTCTTTCTACCCAGGAATAAAGGATAACTTCCATTTTCTGATATCCTCTTCAGTCTCCTTTTCCAGAGTACTGTAGTTTTCAATGTGAAGATTCTTTACTTCTTTTGTTAGATTGATTATATTTCTCCCCCCCCCATGCTATTATGGAAAACATTGTTTCCCTAATTTCTCTCAGTGAATTTGTTATTTGTGTACAGGAATGCTATTGACTTTTGAGTGTTGACTTTGTATCCAGCTATGCTACTGAAGCTGGTTATTAAATCTAGAAGTATTTTGGTGGAGGTTTTGGGGTCTTCTGTGTAGAGTATCATGTCATCCACAAATAATAATAATTTAACTTCTCCCTTTCCTTTCATATCCTTATTCCTTTTATTACTTTCTCGTGTCTAATTGCTCTAGCTAATGTTTCCAGAACTGTATTGAACAGGAGTGGTGATAGTGTACATCCTTGTTTTGTTCCTGATTTTAGCATGAAAGCTTTCAGTTTTTGTCCATTTAAGATGATTTAGTATGATGTTGACTGTTCGTTTGTCATAGATAGTTTTCATCAGATTGAGACAAGCACAATCTATTCCAAATTCTTTAGGGTTTTTATCATGATTGTCAAATGCTTTTCCTGCAGCTATTGAAATGGTCATACGGTTTTTGTCCTTGGCTCTGTTAACATGGTATATTACATTTATTGATTTGCATATGTGGAGCCATCCCTGCATCCCTAGGTTCAGGGTATTGCTTGCTTCCAGGATTGACTTTAGGAGTATTGCTTCCCTTTCGATTTCATTAAAGAGTCTGAAAAGTAACAACATTAGGTGTTCTCTAAATTTCTTAAAGAATTCAGCAACGAGTCCATCAGGGCCTGGGCTTTTCTTTGTTGGTAGGTTTTTAATTACATCTTCAATTTCATTGACTGATACTGGTTTATTTAGAATTTTTATATCTTTTTGATTCAACTTTGGTAATTCATATGTATCTAGGAATCTGTCCACTTCTTTTTTCCATCTTTTTTCCCAAATGAATTTAATATTGATTTATGTAGAGAACTGCTTTTATGTGTGAATGTCAAATGTGTTTTTAAAATATAAATAGCTTTTTTCTTGATTCAAACTTTTTTCTCATTAAGTTCATTGGTACTCTTTAAGTATACAGTACCGTCACATTTATCGTTGGGATTTTGTACCTTTAAATGACAGATCTTGGTACTCATTTTTTCCCCATACCCCTGTCTTCCCTTCACCCCCTTCAACCTCCTGTATTTACAAAGACTTTGTTTCCACTTTTTCCTTTTCTCATATTTTTTCTTTTCCTTTATTTCCTTTCCCACTTCCCCTACACCTTTAGCTCTTTTCTTCCTATTTCACATTGTCAATTATACAATTTGGATCTTATTTACACTTTCAGCTTTTCATCTTATTAGAATACAAGTTCTCAAAGTAGGTATTGATGATCTGGATTTCTGCAGGATCTGTTGTGATTTTACCCTTTTTATTCCTAATTACATGGATTTAAGTCTTTTCCTTTTTTTACAAGGTTGGGTAAGGGTTTGTCAATTTTATTTAATCTTTCAAAGAATCAACTATGATTCATTGATTCTTTATATTAGTTTTTTTGGGGGGAGGTTGGTACTGGGGATTGAACTTGGGACCTTGAGCTTTTGAGCTTTATATTGTTTTCTTAGTCTCAATTGCAATAATTTCTGCTCTGATCTTTATAATTTCCTCCCTTGTAGGAGCTTTGAGTTTAACTTGCTCTTCTTTTTCTTGAAGTTTGAGGTTGCACATTAGACTGTTTATTTGAGCTCACTGTTTTTCTCATATGGGAATTCACCACTATAAATTTTCCTCATAGGATTGCTTTCACTGCATCCAAAGAGTTCCAGTATGTTGTATTGGCATTGTTGTTTAATTGTAGAAACTGTCTCATTTCTTCTTTAATTTCATCTGTAACCCATTGATTGTTTGGGAGGGTATTATTTACTTTCCATGTGTTTATAAAGTTTTGTGGTGTCTTTTGCATTGATTTCCAATTTCATTGCACTATGGTCTGATTATATGAATAGGATAATTTCAGTTCCTTCACATTTACTTAAGCATGTTCTGTGAGCTAGTATGTGTTCTATCTTGGAGAATGTCCTGTGTGCAACTGAGAAGAATGTGTATTCTGATGTTGTGGGGTTGAACACTTTGTAGACATCTACTAAGTATTTGTTCAAAAGTTTTGGTTGAATTCTGATATTTCATTATTCATTTTTTGTCTAGTTGATCTATTTGTGACAATGGGGTATTGAGATCCCCATTACAATTCTATTAGTGCTTGATTTTTTATGTCTGTTAATATTTTTTTATATAGTTATTATGCTGATATCTGGTGCATCTATATTTGTGATTGTTATCTCTTCCTCTTGAATTGTTCCCTTTACAAGGATGTAGCTATGTTTTTTGACTCTCAATCAATCTTGGCTTGAAATACACTTCATCTCCAAATAGAATAGCTACTCCTGCTTTTCTCTGGGTTCTTGCTACATGTAATACAGTGGACCTTCAACCAGCCTGACATACAAACAACTTGGGTTATGACCAGAATTTTAGTTTTAACTTATGAACAAAGTCTTGAGTTACAACCTTTTCTTCCAGATGACCTCAGATACAGATTGAAGCCCTAAAGAGTTCTGGAAGGAACATTACAACATCATTTCTAGTGTGGGATCAATTGAGAAATCCTTGTCCAGCCTTTCTGTAAGGACATTGAGATCTGCATATGTATAGAAGAGACACTGAGGGCTGTGTAGAGGAGCCTCAGCCTTCAGTTGACCAACTTGAGTTACATCCAGCCTTCATGAATGAATTGAGTTTGTAAGTCAAGGCTCCACTGTATTGTTTCCCATCCTTAGCTTTCAGTCTGTGAATTTCTTTTTGAATTAAATGTGTTTGTTGTATATAGCATATTGTTGGATCTTGCTTTTTGGTCCATTCTGCAAGTCTGTTTCTTTTGATTGGTGAATTGAGACCATTAACGTTGATGGTTATAATTGATAATATGTATTGAGTTATCTTTGTTGAGATATTTTCTTGTTGTTGGTTCCTTTTTTTTTCCCCTCTGCTTGCCTTGCCTTGTGGATTCATTCTGTTGGGGTTCATGCAGTTATTGTCTTCGTTATTGCTTTCTATAATGTCCTTCAGAATATTTTGAAGTGCTGGCTTGGTGATCCTGAATTTCTTCACATATTCTTTGTCATGAAAATATCTTATTTCTCTATCAGTTTTGAAAGATACTTTTGTGGAGGGTATATCAATTTGGGTTGGAGGTTTTCTTTTAGGGTTTGAAATACTTCATTTTCTTCTTGTGTAAGGGTGGGTGTGTTGAGAAGTCTGCTGTGCTTTTTGTTGTTGTTGTTGTTTTGGTTTTTTGAGACAGGGTCTCACTGTGTAGTTGAGACTGACCTGGAACTCACTGTGTAGCCCAGGCTGGCCTCGAACTCACAGCAATCCTCCTGTCTCAGCCTCCCGAGTGCTGGGATTACAGGCTTTTGCCACCATGCTTGGCTAGTCTACTGTGATTTTGATGGGCTTTCCTTTAGAAGTGATTTGTTTCGTTGTCCTAACAGCTTTTGCTGCTGTTGTTTTGGTACTGCAGATTGAACTTGGGACCTTGGACTTGCAAAGCAGGTTGTGGAACCACTGAGCTAAATCCCTGGCCCCTAACAGCTTTTAATATTCTGTTCTTGTGTTGAATTTCTGGAAACCTGACTGTTATATGCCTTGGTGTTGATTTTTTTTAATCATGGCTAATTGCAGTTCTTTATGCCTCCCTTATCTGTCAAATTCTTTTTCCCTGATTGGGAAGTTTTTTGTCATTACTTCTGTGGACAGGTTTTTATCATTTTCTCTATCTCTTGCTTTATCATTGACTCTGATCAATCTTTTTTTTTTAAATTGAGTTTATTGGTACATTTTATGTATACAGTACAGTTACATTCATTGTTGGGAAATTGTACCTCTACATGACAGGTCTTGGTTCTCAATTTATTGGTATTTTATGTATACAGTACAGTTACATTCATTGTTGGGAAATTGTACCTCTACATGACAGGTCTTGGTTCTCATTTTTTCCTTAAACTTTTGACTGTGATCAATCTAATGTTATCCTTCTCAGTGGCTCTGTACCTACCTTGCAATCATAGGTCATGAGTTCAATTCCCAGTACTAGGAAAAATTAAATAAAAATAAAAACAAGAGCAAACAATCGAGAAAAAAACAAAACAAAAGTTAAATAAGAAAATAAAACAATGTCCACTTCAGGGCATGTTTCTGCTGTTAGTGGTAGAAAGAGTGGGCTCAGATTCATGTTGATTAATCTCAGCAAGCCAGCCATAGATTTAAGGCAGGGTAGTGGTTAATCCTAGCAAGCTTGTACCTTTAGTTCCACAGAAATTCAGGCTGGTTTCTGCCTATGAGGCTGGAACCCTGTTTGTTCAGCCTGCAACACTCTTTGTGCCTCCTGCTGGCTTGAACGTGGTTCCTTGACTTCCTGTGGACTTGAACTTGATTCTTTCTCACCCTGACCCTTGGAGCCACTGGGAAGAGCCACCCTGCAGGTGCTTTGTCCCATAATCAGTTGGTCTCTCTCCAAGATGACTACTAGCCAGTCACCCTCCTTAGGGACATCTGAACCCTAATAACTCAGCAGCCACTGCAGTCTACTGTGTCCACTGCTCTGTAGCACTGGTGTGTCTCTCCGTGGAGCCCTCAGAGGTCACCAGTAGTCACTGTGGATCTGCATTTTCACACTGCCCTCCCATGCAGAGAGTCAGGGCTCAGGAAGAAAGTGCTGCTTGCCACCTACTCCACCTTCTGTGTTGAGATCTCTTTCATCTCTATTCCCCATGAGCATCCGTTCTTGCTTCAGATCCCTTTTTGGGTCCCAGGGACTCACTTCCCTCCTTCTCTTCCTCACATTGCTGAATTCCAGTGTCTGTTTCTCTGCTGTTTATCACTCCACCATCTTCCTGGAACTCCTAAAAATTATCTCAAAAAATGTTTTTTAATCTCAAAAAATTTCAAGCAATCATATTCTCACTTTTTCAGCATTCTGACTGAATCAAGTGATTGGGGCACCAGTATGCTTTCAGCATGCATATGTTTGAAAATAGCACCCAAAAGAGGGCAGCATTAATTTCTGGTGCACATCTTTTTCGGGGAAAGAGGGAGATTGTGACACAGTCTCGTTATATAGCGCAGCCTGGCTTTCAGTTCACTTATGTTGTCCCGGCTGGCCTTGAACTCCTAGTGATCCTACTGCCTCAGTCTCCCCAGTGCTAAGCTAACAGGCGTGTGCCACTATTCTGGGCTGGTGGACAGACATCTCTTTTGCTCTGTTTTCATTGTTGGATAATATATGTGATGTCAAAACAGAAATCATAGCATAGATAATTAAATGGAGTAATGAATTATATAACACTTATTTCAGAAAACAAGAGAATTGTTTGTGTTTACCCACTGATCTTATTTGAGGAACAGATACCTTACAAAAATAGTTTTTGTTTTTAAGATTAGATAAATTCCTTGGCCTTTCATCTAACTTTGACTCACTTTCATCTAACTTTCATCTAACTTTCATCTAGCTTGAGTTGTTTCGAAAGGACCTACTCCCTGTTGGGACAAATTCACACTTACACTGGTCTTCATTTCTTTTTGTTTGCTTGTTTCTTTGCTTTACTACTAGTATTTTGTTGTTGTTTTGTTCTATTTTTAATAATTGCTGCAAATGCATGGTTAGTGATGTAGTCGTTTTTGAAATAGCATCTTAGAAAAGATCAGTGAACAACAATGAATGTAACCATAAATTCATTGACAGTAACTATGGTTGCTTCAAAAAATGCACTGTCTCAGAATTCTGGAGATCATTTGGGCTTCTATGATTGTTTCTTTGTGGGCCTCATGGCTTTTCAGAGACTTGCAGGTAAACAGCCAAGAAACCTCTGTGGGGCACTGACACATATGCAGAGGCTTTGAGGGGACCATGGCTCAACTGTCAGGAACATAATGCAGGGCTGGATTCTCAGAATATGGGAAGGTGGCTCCATATGCAGCTGGTCACTTTCCAGATTTCTAGCACAGCTCACTGGCACTCTTGAGCCACAAGAAACCCAACCTGACCAGCTTTGCAGAGAACACAGATATGAAAACAGCACTATTCCTCTCCCTAGACCTGCTTCAAGCAAACTTCCCCTTGTCAGAGGAACCGGACGTGTTCTATAACTCATCAGTGGTCTAACCCCCTTCTCTCTCACTGAGCCCCCTACCCAGAGCCTCTGTCCCACTGTACTGTCTCCCTTCTGAAACAATCCTACTAACGTGGCTAGTGCTGCTGGTAGGAGCCACTTTTGCCCTGACTTCACCAACGAAGCAGTTTTCTCTGTTTATTTTCAGCCTGTTATTGAGCTGCTATTTCCAGTGAAGGGAAGATGAACCTCTCCCAGTTCCAGCAGGCAGTGGTTTAGGATGGAGGGAGCTCAAGTTTCTGTTTTTCCCCTTCTGAGTAGAGCTATACTTTGTGTGCATGTTCCATAAGTAGGTATTTGTTTCATTTTTTAAATATAATTGATTTCTTTATTACCAGAGTGATTTACATTTTGAAAGCTTCTTATTGAACAGTGTATAATTACACAGTTTATAGTTGATTTGGATATGATACATACATGGGTCATTTAAAAAGAAGAGCTAAGATTAGACCCTTAAGCATGCACTGCTGCTGTGAGGAAATCCAGCTGGCCCCATAGTCCCTCCTCCTCCAGGCACATATTCTGCTGTGACTGTGAGAACCGTCTGTTCTGTCTGGGCTTCTCTTCTTGCTGTTGGAAGAAGACGGCAGGCCCCCTTGCTGGTTTATCTGCAAAGGAAACTGCCGACCCCAGATATAGATTCTTGACTGTGCATGGGATGGGGCGGTAGGAAGAACTGGGGAAGGAAATGAGAAATCAGCAATTTGAAATTATTGAAAGCGTGACTAACGTTGCCTCCCATAACTACAGACCTGTAACTTTCTGTTTTGATGCCGCGTGTTCCTCCTCATCTTCAGGAAGACACTTATGAAGCTGGCTGTCTGGCTAAATAGAAAAGGGCTATTTACCACCCTTCAGGAGATTCCCCCAGGAAGTGGGCTGATACAGAGGTGGGAGGCAGTGGACAAAGAGAGTGATTCTAGGACACATTCTTTCCAGCTTTATTGAAAGCCAGTTTCTGCAGATTTCTATTTCTCTCTGGTGAAAAGATAGTCTTCCGCGTAAAGACACCAGCTTGAATGCTAAGTTGGTTCTGAGTACTGCCCTGGGCCATTGCTTCTTCCTGCAGATAGAGATCTCAATGCACTGGAAGAAGCAGTTTGGTGTCAATGTACTGGTGCTAATCATAAGTAGGTATTTGTGAACAGAGGAGCAGCCCAAATGTTTACCAGCGGAGTGGCGGTGCAGGGTGATGGGTACCCAGTCCCAGCAAGCATTAGCCCAGAGGTCCCAAGTCTCTCTCCATCTAGATCCAGACACTCCTCTTTCCACCTGCATGTGCTTCCCTGGGCAGAAGCACCACTTTCTATGAAAATGTTTCTTTTTCCCTTGATCTAATGTGCTGTTCCCTCTGAAAAGAGTTGGTTAAATGAATCATTGCTTGGTGGGTTTGTCCTCTTGGTTTGTTTCTTTGTTTCTTTGTACCAGGGATCGAACTCAGGACCTTGCACTTGTGAGGCCGATGCGGTGCCACTGACTTAAGTTCCCAGCCCTGAGGGGGAGTGTTTGTATGTTTGCTGTGTGTATGTTCTGTGTGATGTCGGTATGCCTGAAGAGTTGGGAATTTGCTTCAGAGAGTCAGAGTGGTGTGCCTCACTGACACATTGTCTTATCATTTCCTATTAAATGTAGTCACAGGTTCAGAAGACCAAAGACCTGCTCAATAATGTGGCCTCTGATGAAGCTAATTTAGAAGCCAAAATTGAAAAGCGAAAGTTAGAACTGGAAAGAAGTCGGAAGCGGCTCCAGACTCTGCAGAGCGTCAGGTAGATTGGAATACTTGGAAAAACAAAAGAGGGGGTGGAAAGTTACCTTTGAAAGTTAGGACAAAGACTGAGCGGATCTAAGTGTGTGTCTTCATCGCTTTCTCGTTGCTAAGACACAATATCTGACGCCCACAATTTAAGGGAGGAGAGGTTTATTTCAGCTCACATTTCAGTCCATTGTTGGCTAGTTCCACGACAGAACAGCATGGCAGAAGGGCATGCAGAGGAAAAGCTGCTCATCTCATGATGGCCAGGAAACAGAGTAAAGGAAGAGATGTCCCTTTGACCCAGCTCTTCTGACCGGGCCCCACCTCCTAAGGGCACATTTAGCTATGGACTCATCAGCAGACTAAGCCACTGCTGAGTATCAAACCCTCATGATCCAGTTATCTCCAAGGCCTTTGAGCACGTGAGCCTTTGGGGGGACATCGAGATATAAACCTTAACGAAGTGGTATTAACTCTTCAAGCATCAAGAAAAGCCTGTGTAAGGAGACTCACCTCTGTGTCACACAGACTCTTCCCTGCTTTCAGTATTTATAGAGAATGGCTTTATTCTTGAGCAGCCTTTATGCTCTTATGGCCTCTTGGGATGCAAGGCAGAGTAACTAAATCCAGATGGTGGGAGTTATATGAGGCTTGGTCTCCTAAGATTGTGCTACATATTAGGTGGGAAAAGGACATACTCCCTTCTCTTGGTTTGAGAAGATTTTTCACATTTTATTTTTGCTATTGGTATTGCTTTTGTTTTTTTGTTTTTTTTTTTTTTTTTGAGACAATGTAGTTCAGGCTGGCCTCGAACTCACTGTGTTCCCCAGGTTGGCCTGAAACTCATGCTGATCCTCTTGCCTCAGCCTCTTGAGTAGTGGAATCACAGGCATGTACTACCATACCTGGCATTTGGATATTTTAGACTTTGATATTTTCTTACCTGTGACCAGTTTATCTTTCTTCTGACTTTACATTGTCAGAAGCAAATGTCTGGGGAACAGGGCCAGATAGTAGCAGCTCTCTGTCAGTGGAACTTTTGATGTGTGTGCCTCATAGCTTTTTGGCACCCTTTTTCTCCCTTTCTTTTTCTACTTGTTTCATACATTCCTTCCTTAGTTATTTTTGGTTTGTCTTTCCTCTGTGGGGAGGCAGTGCTTGATGGCAGTAGGCAGAAAGCGCGGTAGGAATGACAAGGCATTCTCCAGCCCAAGGCCGAGCTCATCCCCACTGTCTCCTCTTCTGAAATTACGGCCAGTAGGTTCTTTGACCTCATTTACAAGTTTGGCATGAAAGCATACATTCATTCTGGTTTAAAGCCCCAGATTGTTCTTTTTTTAAATTGAGTTTATTGGTACATTTTAGGTATACATATGATCACATTCATCATTGGGAAATTGTACCTGTACATGACAGGTCTTGGTTCATATTTTTTTTCCCATTCCCCTGCCCTCCCTTCAATACCTACATCTATCCCTATTTACATATCCCCAGATGTTTGTAATAGAAAAATCTTTAAAAAGAATTTTTTTATTTTCACTTAAAAGATTATAAATGTTTACCTTAGCTTTATATATACATATAAAACTTGGTATACATCTGTGTGTGTGTGTAATTGTATGTGTGTATAGATATATGTGTGTATAGATATATATATGTATCTATACACACACACACACACACACACACACACACACACACACACACGTGTGTATATGTATGTGTGTGGTAGTGGAGGTTCCAAGACCTTCGCACTGAGCTACATCACGAGCCTTTTTAAATTTTTAAATTTTGGGGCAGAGTCTCACTAAATCACAGAGTTGCCCAGGCTGGGCTCAAACTTGACAATCCTCCTTTCCCAAGCCTCCCAGAGTTCTGGGACCCAGGTGTGCTAAATTTGATATGTTGAAGAGGAAAAAACTACAAAACTTATTTTATGATAATATATTTAAGTTTTGTTTAAAAAATACATTCCTATCTGTATCTACGCATAGAAAAGCCTAGAAAGGTGTTTGTGAGACATTAATTGTATATGCTTGATTATGGGGTTATGAGTCGTTTTTATGTAATTCTTCATGCTTTCAAGATTAATTCAGGTTTTTACAAAGAACACATTTATGACTATCAAAAAGAAATGTTGCTGGCCTTGGTGGTGCACACCTGTAATCCCAGCACTCAGGAGGCTGAAGCAGGAGGATTGCTGTGAGTTCGAGACCAGCCTGGGCTACATAGTGAGTTCCAGGTCAGTCTCAACTACATAGTGAGATCCTGTCTCAAAAAACAAACAAACAAAAAAGAAATATGTTTTTTTGAATGGTAAAAAGGAGGAGAGTTAGTTTTAAGCAGTTATCAGAGCGAAGGACCTTCTACAGTTTAAGCTTTCCAAAGAAAGCTGTGATGTAGTCTAGAACTCTGAATATAGATTTCAGACTATGATTTGGTGATTAACCTTTTACTTTTTATTTCATTTGCTTACTTTAGGCCAGCCTTTATGGATGAATATGAGAAGATCGAGGAGGAATTGCAAAAGCAGTATGACATTTATGTAGAGAAATTTCGAAATTTGGCTTACCTGGAACAACAACTTGAGGACCATCACCGGATGGAGCAAGAGAGGTTTGAAGTAAGTGCTTGTCCTCCTCTTCTTACACACGGTTCCTTCTGACATGTTCCTTTGTACTTGGTGACATGCTTTGTAAACATTGTTGTGTTTGGCCAGAGATGTAGCTCAGTGGTTCCACCGCCGGCCTTGTAAACATCACTGTGGAAAGAAAATCAATCTGAGGATTGCTTGTTTAATTCTGCTATTTTGCTGCCAGCACAGACTGGACTTGTGCACTGCCAAATACCTGATACTGTGTTATTATCAGGATTTGGTCAGTTAGAAGTATATAGGGCGAACATAGGACCTCAGCAGCCATACAACACTCTGTGCTTAAAAGGGCCTATGCTTGCTCTGCTATCACAGAATTAGGAATTATTGAAATTCCTAATAATTTCCAAATGGATTGTATTTTGCACTGATCTCTACAAATTAGGTAGCTGGTCTTGAGTACAGGCCTAAAAATGTGTTGGGTCAGTTCTCTGAATGATTTCCAGGCCTTGGTTAATTCAGTTGTCTGTACTAGATTATTGGAGTCTGCTTTATAAGGAGACAGAAAAGTGAACAAAAATGACAGGATACAAAGATGATTTTTTTGCTTTATTTTTGGTGGGTTTTAAAAAATATTTATTTTTTGGTTTTTTGAAAAAAAAAATACTGTTTCTGAAACAGTGCTTGATTGTAGCCAAAAGGCTGAGAAGTGATAGTGCTTTCTTTTTAAAGAAATGTTTAAAACATCAACAAAAATTTAAAAACCAATATTCCTCCCCTATTCTCCCTCTCCCTCTCTCTCCCTCTCTCTCTCTCCCTCTCCCCAGTCATCAGAGCCCCTTTTTTTTGAGATGGGGTCTCACCTATTGGCCCAGGCTGGCCTGCTGCCTTAGGCTCATGGGTGCTAGAACTGCCAGTGCTTGCTGTCATGCCAGGCTTAATCAGGGCCACAGTTGACAACCTAACTGAAGTATTATCTCTTCCTGGCTCCACCTAGGAAGTAAGACTAGTTTTTCTTTCTCTTCCCATCCTGCCTTAGCATCTTTCTAGACTGGTATGGTAAGAGCAGTGCAGGACAAAAAAAAAAAAAACAAAAACAACTGTAATACTTTCTTCTGTGAGCAAGAGGCCAGTGCCAGTCCATAGACAGATGCATCTACCACTCGCGGGCCTGTGCAGGTGCACGAGATAGACACTCAGTTCTTTCAGAGCCAGTGGTGTGGTGGGAAGAGCGAGGTGTGGGGCCAATACGCCACTTTTAGGGTCCCTTTCACTGTGCTGCTGAGTAAGCACAGAAGGGCTCCAGGTTTGGGGAATGCCTGCAGGAGCTGCCCAGTAAATGTTAGTGTAGGTCTTTTCCTGTTCCGTAGCAGTATGTACACAGTGGTAAAGAGTAATAGCATCATCCGCTAAAAGTCACTCCTTCTGAATCTGGTTTTTCATTTTCCACAGGAAGCTGAAAATACTCTCCGCCTGACGCAAAACAAACTAAAGGAAGAGGAAAAACGGCTGCTTAAGAGTGGAAGTAAGGATGGAGATGTTTATTCTCAACTAGCATTTTCAGCCTTGACAAGTTTATATACTTAAAATTTTTTCTTTTAACATTTTTTTCATTGTGGTAAGAGTACAACATGAGATCTCTCCTCTTATTTTTTTTTATTTTTGGTATCGGGGATCAAACTTGGGTCTTTGCACTTGTGAGGCAGGCGGTGGAACCTCTGAGCCAAATCCCTGGCCTTCTCTCCTCTTTTTTAAAAATTAATTTTATTGCTACACCTTTGAGGTACGTAATGATCACATTCATCATAGTACCTGTACATTTTTTCCCATTTCCCTCCCTTCAGCCCTTCTCCTCTTCCTTTATAAAACTTTGTTTCTATAGTTTTCCTTTCTTTTTTTATCCCTATTCCCTCTTTTCCCTTCCCATTTGAACATTTTCTTCCTACTTCCTAATGTTTGTCATCCATTTTGGTCCTTATTTACCCTTTGGGTTTCTCACAGAAGAGAATATGATATTTAAACGTGTGTCCAATTTATTTCACTTAAAATTAATGTTCTCATGGTGCATCCATCTACCTAAAAACATCTCAGATTTATCATTTATGGCAGTGTAGTACTCCGTTGAACAAAAACTACGTTTTCTTAATCCATTCATCTGTCGATGGGGATCTGGGCTATTTCCAAGATTTTTTGTATGTGAGGTGAGTTTGAGACAGGTTCTCCCTATGCAGTTCATGCTGGCCTTGAATTCACTATGTAGTCCAGGATGGCCTCAAACTTGTAGTGATTCTCCTGCTTCAGCCTCCCAAGTGCTGGGATTACAAGTATGTGCCGCCATACCCAGTTGTTGCCAGGATTTAGCTATTATAAATTGTGCTGCTGTAAACATGGGTGTGCATACTTTGCTGTCGTATGATGCTTTTAACCCTTTCAGGAAATACCTAGAAGGCAAATAGCTCAATCAAATGGAACCTCTAGTTTTTAATTTTTTGAGAAATCTCCATACTGACTTCTATAGTGGTTGTACCAATTTACGCTCCCAACGATGGAAAAGGGTTCCTTTTCCCTCACCATCTCACCAGCATTTGTTATTGGTTGATTTCTTTAGTGTAGCCACTCTTTCTTGACTGAGGGGCAATCTCAGTGTTGCTTTAATTTGCATTTGCCAAATGACCAGTGATGTTGAACATTTTCCATATATTTATTTTGTTTGTACTTCTTCATCTTAGAAGTGTCTACTCATTTCAGATGCCCATTTTTTAATTAGGTCTTTAAATTTAGGGCCTCTGATTTTTTCGAGTTATTTATATAGTCTAGATGTTAGTTCTTTGTCTCAGGAATACCAGGTAAAGTTTTTTCCCATTCTTTGGTTTGTCTCTTCACTTTGTTAGTGCTTTGTTTTGTTGTGCAGAAGCATTTTATTTTATTTTATTTTATTTTTGTACTGGAGATTTAACTCTGGTCCTTGCGCTAACAATGCAGTCAGTAGAACCACTGAGCTAAATTCCCAGCCCATGCAGAAGCTTTTTAATATGGAATGATCCCAGTTGTTGATCCTTGGTGTTATTTCCTGTGTGATCAGGGTTCTGTTTATAAAGTTGTTGCCTACATCAGTGTCTTCAAGAGTTTTATCTATTGTAAATTCCATTAGATTTAGTATTTCTGTTTTAATATTTAGACTTTGATCCATTTTAGTATTACTTTAGTGCATAGTGAAAGATAAGGGTCTAGGTTTAATCTTCGGCATGTGGAAAGCCAGTTTTGCCAGCACCATTTACTGAAGAGGCTTTCTTCCAATGAAAGTGTTTGGTCCCTTGGTCAAAGTAAGGTAGTTGAGTGTGTTTGGAGTTGATTTTGCATCTTCAGTTTTGTTTCATTTTTGTTTTTTACCAGTACTGTGCTGTTTTTATCATAGTAACTTTATAGTTTAACTTCAAATTAGGGATTGTGATGTCCTCTGCCTTGCCTTTGTTGCCCAAAATTGTGTTTGCTATTCTAGATCTCTTCTGGTTCCAAATGAATTTTAAGATTGTTTCCTGTAGTTCTGTGAGGTATGTTATTGGTATTTTTATCAAGATTGCATTAAGCTGGGCTTGGTGGTGTGTGCCTGTCATCCCAGCACTTGGAAGGCTGAGGCAGGAGGATCACTGTGAGTTCTATGTCAGACTAGATTACATAGTGAGACCTTGTCTCCAAAAAACAAATAAGTAAAAAGGATTTCATTAAATCTGTACAACAGGGCCAGGGATTTAGCTCAGTGGTGCCACTCGCTGCCTCGCGAGTACAAGGTCCTGAATTTGATCCCTGGTACCAAAAAAAAAAAAAAAAAAAAAAAAAAAAAAAAAAAAAATGTGTACAACAGTTTTGAAAGTATATTGGTTCTGCCTATGCAAGAACAAGGGATGTCTTTCCATTTTCTGATATCCTCTTTGTTTGAGCTCCTTTTCCAGAGTACTACAGTTTTCTTTCTTTCGTTTTGTTTTGTTTTGTTTTGTTTTGTTTTTGGTACTAGGGATCTAACTCGGGACCTTGCACTTGCAAGGCGGGCGGTGGTGCCACTGAGCTAAATCTTGGCCCCAGAGTACTATAGTTTTCAATGTAAATGTCTTTTACTTCCTTCATTAGATTAATTCCTGAATATTTCTTTTTTTGGGGGGGGATATTATTATTATAGGTGTTGTTTCCCTAATTCTCTCTCAGGGAGTTTGTGTACAGGAATGCTATTGATTTTTGAGTGTTGACTTTTTATCCAGCCATGCTACTGAAGTTGGTTATTAAATCAAGAAGCCTTTTGGTGGAGGTTTTGGGGTCTTACATGTAGAATATCATGTCATCTGCAAATAATGATAATTTAACTTCTTCCTTCCCTGTCCTTATTTCTTTTATTTCTTTCTCTTGTCTAATTGCTATGGCTAATGTTTCAAGAACTGTATTAACCAGAGTTGTGATAGTGGGCATCCACCCTTGTTTTGTTCCTAATTTTAGAATGAAAGCATTCAGCTTTTGACCATTTAATATGATGTTGGCTGTTGGTTTGTCATAGATAGCTTTCATCAGATTGAGTTAGAGAACTTCTAATTTTCTTTAGGGTTTTTATTATGAATGGGTGTTGGATTTTGTATTGATGATCCTCTGGATTTCTGAAGAATCCATTCTGATTTCACCCTTTTCATTCCTAATTGCATGAATTTGAGTCTTTTTTCCCTTTTTCAAAATAAGGTTGGCTAAATATTTGTCAGTTTTATTAATCTTCTGGGGAACCAGCTCTGATTCATTGATTCTTTGTATTGTTTTCTTAGTCTCAGTTGCATTAATTTCCACTCTAATCTTTATAATTTCCTCCTGCATACATGCTTTGGGTTTAGCTTGCTCTTTTTTTTTTTTCCAGAAGCTTGATGTTCAACAGTAGGTTATTTATTTATTTAAGCTTACTCTGATGTGAGGACTCACTACTATAAATTTCCCTCATAAGACAGTTTTCACTGTCTTCTAAGTATGTTGCATTGGGATTATCATTTAGTTGTAGAAACTAATTTCTTCCTTAATTTCATCTATATTGGTTGTTCAGGAGGGTGTTATTGGATATGAGGGCAATCTGGCTATGATATCTGCCACCCCTTTGATTACCAGGGTTGATTTCGGCTGATCTGGCTGGTTAGGCACTTGAACCCTTCCTCCATCACCACTCCATATGCATCTCTCCCAAAGCTGCACACTTGGTCGTAGAGTACAACCATCCCCCATAGAGAAGGATCATTTCCTTTGTAAAGGGTGTACAAATAGCTGAACTCCTCTTCTAGAAACTCCAAACAAGTTCTCAAGAGGGTATTATTTAATTTCTATGTGTTTATGAAGTTTTTGTGGTTTCTTTTGTAATTGATTTCCAGTTTCATTGTACTATGATCTGATAATATCCATGAAATAATTTCAGTTTCTTTGCATTTTACTTAAGCATATTCTAAGAGCTAGTATATGGTCTGTTTTAGAGAATGTCCTTGTGCAGCTGAGAAGAGTGTGTATTCTGTTGTTGTGGGGTGGAGCACTCTGTAGGTATCCATGTATCTATGAAGTCCATTTGTTCAGAGGTTTGGACTAGCTCTGATATTTTTTGTGTAGTTGATCTATTTGTGACAGTTAGGTATTGAGGTCCCCTGTTATAACTGTGTTAATGATTATCTGATTTTTCATATGTGTTAATGTTCATTTTATAGAGTTGGGTCCACTGGTATTTGGTGCATATATATTTATGATTGTTATCTCTTCCTCTTGAATTGTTCCCTTAACAAGTTTGTAATGACATTTTTTGTCTCTTTCCATCAGTTTTGGCTTGAATGTCTCCAAATAGAATAGATACCCCTGCTTTTTTCTGAGTTCCTGTCGCATGGAACATTGTTTTCCATCCTTTAACTTTCAGTTTATGAATTTATTTTTGAGTTAAATGTTTCTTGTATGGAGTCTATTGTTGGACCTTATTTCTTGACCCATTCTGCCAAGCTGTTTCTTTTGATTGCTGAATTGAGACTGTTCGCATTGATGGTTATAACTGATATGTATTGACTTATCTTTGTCATATTATTTTCCTGTTGTTGGTTCTCTTTCTTTTCCTTCTATTTAATTGCTTGCCTTGCCTGGTTGATTCACACTGTTGGTATTTATGGAATTGTTGTCTTTATTGTCTTTTTGGGTTTGGTGGTCATAGATTTCTTCAGATGTTCTTTGTCATGAAAGTTTCTTATTTCTCTATCAATTTTGAAAGATAATTTTGTGAGGTTTACATCAGTCTGGGTTGAAGGAGTTTTTTTTTAAGGCTTGAAATACTTCAAGCTCTCCTTGATGTAAGGGTTTATATTGAGAAGTCTGCTGTGAGTCTGATGGGTCTTCATTTATAGGTGTTTTGTTTCTTTTCTCTGATAGCTGTTAATATTCTGTTCTTATGTTGAATTTCTGTAATTTTGACTATTATATGCCTTGGTGTAGTTTTCTTCTTAAAATGGCTAATTGGAGTTCTATATGCCTCACTTACCTGTATGTCAAATTCTTTTTTCATGCTTGGGAAGTTTTCTGCAATTTCTTCTGGAAATAGTGTTGCTTTGTTTGTTTTTATCCTTGGTAGTATATTCTGATTTTACATTGATTCCATGTAATCTTGTTATTCTTCTTTGTATCATCTAGCAGCTTTTGGATTGATTTTTTTGTGGTCTCTTGTTATTTTTAAGTCTTTGATTTGATATTCACTACCTGCAAATATGTCTTCTAGATCTGATGTGCTATCTTCGCATTGGTTGATTCTGCTGCATACACTTTCAGTAGAATTTTTAATCTCCTAGATATCTGTTTGAATCTGTTTTATGAAATTCACTTCTTTCCTATGTTGGACATTCATGGTTTCCATCACTCTTTTAAGCTCCTCTTTTTTTTGTACTGGGGATTGAACTCAGGACCTTGTTCTTTCAAGGCAAACAGCAACACCACTAAGCTAAATCCCAGGCCTCCTCTTTTTTTTTTTTTTTTTTTTAATCTGTATCCTAGATTCACTAACCATGTGCTTTATTCTGGTCATCATCTTTTTATCTGTGTAACTATTTCTGATTTGTTTTTGTCTGGTTCATTCATCTGCTTTGTTACTTTCACTGCTATAGTTTCAGAAAGTTCAGCTGAGTGGCTTTTGATTTCTTTCACTTTGATGTCACCTGGATTTGCCTTGTGCAAGCTAAAGCTCTGGAGCTGCATCTTCCTTCCATGTTTTCTTATTTCTTATTTTTATTTTTATTTTTTATTTTTTTGTACAGGGGATCAAACTCATGCCCTTGCACTTGCAAGGCAGGCGCCAAAACCACTGAGCTAAATCCCTGGCCCTCTTATTTTTAAATTTTAAATGTTTTCTGTGTTGATGCTTATAAACTGCTCATGGTAGGTACCTTTATTACTAATATCACGACTTTTTTAGGAAATGACTACTTTTCAGAGATGTCTTCTAGGTATAGCTGGCTTTTAGCTTTTGAGTCTGTCCCAAGATCCTACCTCTTCATTTTATTAAAGGTGAGTGGTTGCTGCCTGTTTGTTTTGTTTTTGGTAGCAGGGATCGAACTCCGAACCTTGCACTTGTGACACAGGTGGCAGCACCACTGAGCTAAATCCCTGGCCCAGGTTGCTGCCTATTTGGCCTAGCACCTAGGTTTTGGTACTGGACTGTAGTATTGTTTATGACTCCCAGACAATCTTGGTATTGTCATACAGGGAAGAACTGATCAAAACAACTATGTCACCTAAGCTAAAATTGTACATTCAGTAATAATGATAGCATCAGCATAGTCTAGAAAATGACAAACTGTGACAACTGTTAATTTGCCACCTTTAACTGTAGGTACAAGGTTTACAGTTTTATAACAAAATCTAAAACAAATCAGAAAATTATATACAGTAAATATCCACTCAATAGAGGGATTTTACCCTCAGGGGAGGACATTTAAAAGGAAAAATATAGAGAAATAAAAGAAGAAAAATAGATTAAAAGCAAGGCTGAAGGAAAAGGAAGATTTCCCAAGCTTAGGGAAACTGGTGAAGAAGACAGGGAAAGAAAGAAGAAAAAACTAAAAACTAAAAACATATGTTCACAATCACAAAAAACAGACAATCAAGAAACAAAAAAAGTGAAGAAAAAGATATTTCTCTGTGATTTCAAGCCTGTGGTTATCTTCTGGGGTCTACAGTTTTGTGGTAGTGTCCGATTCAGTGTGTTTCTCTGTTGTCACTGGGAGACAAAGGAGGTAGACAGAGCCCAGACCTGGGTTGGATGATCCCAGCAAGCCTGCAGTAGGTATTGTATGAAGTGCTGATTCCACAGAGGTTTAAGCTAAACCTAGCATCTGGTTATGGGACTAGGGCCTGAGTTGTTCAGCCTATAATACTCTGGGTGTCTTGCCAGACTGCCCACAGCTCCCTGACCCTGGAAGTCTCCTGTGGTTGTCCCTCACTCAGTAACTGTGGGATTTCAACATTGAGCGCCCTGAGACGAAGCCACCCCATGGCTGCTCTGAGTCCCATGTTCAGTTGGCCCTTCCCTAAAATGGCATCTGACCAAGTACCCTCTCCAGGGGACACAGTAGTCACTTGGACTGGAGTCACTCACCAGCTCTTGTAGTGCATAGCTGCCATTGCTTCATTTCACTAATGTGTTTATCCCTGAAGGCCTCTAGAGTCACCTACTCTCACTGTGTCTCTGTAGATTCAGTCCTCTTCTCTCACACTGGGAGCTGGGAAATGGGGAGAAAGTACAGTTTGCACCTCCTTTTTCTCTGTTGTAGTCTGTCTCTTCACTTTCTCTGTGGGCTCCAATTTTCCCTTCAGATCCTTCCTGGGTCCTGGGGATCCACTTCCTTCCTTCTTTTTTTCCCTATGTTGTTATTTTCTAGTTGAGATCTCCCCACATAAATATTTAATGTATAATGGTCCATTATTATTTTTTTGTTTTTGGTACCAGGGATCAAACTCAGGCCCTTACACTTCCAAGGCAGGTGCCAGAACCACTGAGCTAAATCCCTGACCCCATTATTGTTGACTGTAAATACAAAAATATTTTTAGAGGAAGTTTTCCCACAACTTTTTATCCCCTGGTACTGGAAAACCCAGGCCTCTTCAGTGAACTATGTCCCTGGCTCATTTTTTTTTCAATTTTGATACAGGGTCTTACTAAGTCAGAGTTGCCCAGGCTGAGTTTCAACTTGAAATCATACTGCTTCAGTTTCCCAGAGTATTAGGATTATAGGCATCACCACCAGATTCAGCTTTTTTTTTTTTTTTTTTTTTTTTTTTTTTTTTTTTTTTTTTTTTAGTGTTACTCAACTGACCTGGAACTCACTATGTAGGCCAGGTTGGTCTCGAACTCACAGTGATCCTCCTGCCTCAGCCTCCCGAGTGCTGGGAATACAGGCATGTGCCACCACGCCTGGCTTTTTTTGTTATTTTGTTTTTTTGAGACAGGGTCTTACTATGTACTTGAAACTGACCTGGAACTCACTTTGTAGCCAGGCTGGTCTCGAACTCACAGCAATCCTCCTGCCTCAGCTTCCTGAGTGCTGGGATTACAGGCATGTGCCACCATGCCCGGCCAGATTCAGCTTTTTATAACTTTTATTTTAGGTCATGTTTGAATTCATTCAACAAACTGGTTTAAATTATACATCATTTAAAGTACATTTAGTTTTTGTGATAGTTAAAATAATATCTCCCCTATTTAAATACTGCAGTTAGTGTGAATTATATGAAATGTATTATGTAAAAAGCTGGGCACTAAAGGTTGGTAGCACTCCATTATATTTTCAGACAGCCTGAGGAAGCAGTGAGAATGAGGGTCACTTGCTGGATGATTATCCCCTCCCACACACCCATGCTGTGCCCCTTGAAAGACTCTCATCTGCAGAGAAATAGGCTGCGTGTGAGGCTGAGATTCAGGAGGGTTACTGTCTGTTACTAGTTAGCACTCCTCACCTTTGACTATCACCAGTATGTCACGTTAACCCCTGGGGCCATAGCAGCTGGCTGCACTGGCAGCTGTGTTTCATGGAGTTGCTTCTTGCGATTGGACAAAATACATGACACTCACAACTTAATGAAGGAGAGTTTGGTTTGGTTTGGTTTGGTAGGGATTGAACTCAGGACCATGTGCTTGCGAGGCAGGAGGTGGCACCACTGAGCTAAATCCCCAACCCAGGAGATGTTTATTTTGGCTCATGGTTTCAGTCCACGGTCAGCTAACTTCAAGGGAAAATCATCATGGTGAAAGGGTGTTGTGGAGCAGAGTGGGTCACTTCATGATGAAGGAAGCAGAGCATAGGAGAATAGCAGAGACCCAGATGTTATCCCCAAGATCAGGCCCATGTAATAAACACAGACACACCCAGACATGTTTTTATTCATCCCTTAGAAGGCTGTCAGGCCAATCAGGGTGGCAGTTAAGGTTAATGATCCTACTCTTTGCTCTTTGTTTCATTTTCATCATGAAGTGTTGAGCACAGCATGGTAGTATATGACTAATCCCTGCACTCTGGGAGGCTGAGACAGGAGGATCACAAATTTGACCAACCTGGGCAATTTAGCAAGATCCTGCCTCAAAATGAAAATAATCAAAATGGCTGGAGTTGTAGTTCATGCGAAGACCCTGGGTTCAATCCTCAGTACCATGAAAAAAACAGTATACCTGGGTATCAGGCCCTTCTTCCATCACACTCTGCCTTTTGGTATCTATTTCCTTCGCTGCTTGTTCTCAGGAAATTCTGGAAGGAGAACAAGAGCCTGCATTGAAACCCTCTAGGGGCAAGTTTAGGAAATTCAAAGGCATTTTCTAGCCAAGGTATCTCATTGTTTTATTCCAGGTCAGCCAGGACAGCGTGGCACACCCTCAGTGATAAGTACCTTTGTTCCCAGTACTCAGCAATTTGGGTGATTTTTCACCCATCCTGTTTTCAGTCTGTTTTGGTTTGAATTGTCAGAGAAAAATCTTTCTGAGCCTGCCAAACATACTAATTTTATTTTAAAGTTTATGATACTAAACTGGGGATTTAGCTCAGCAGATACAACAGTTGCCTGGTAAGTGTGAGGTCCTGAGATCAATCCCTGGTACCAAAAAAAAAAAGCTCGTGATACCATTTGATTTCCACTCCATTGGGTAAGAACTTAATGTAATAATTTTCTGGGATGAACATATTTTTCCCACAAGAAATGATGAAAAAGCAAATAATTGGTTCTGAGGCCCAAAAATTAACACTTCTAAGTTTGTTTTCCTGGAACCTTAAAAGATTTCACAATGATTTCTTTCTTTAACTCTATTGTGGTTCTCACAGTTTTCCTGTTAGCTTTATTGCTGGTATAACTAACTTTCTTTGGAGCCATGGTTACAATATTTTATACAAATAAAGCACATCTTTTAAAAAAAGCACAATGATGAATGTTTTAGTGCACTGACACAGCACTGTATGTTGCCTGAGAGGGAATAGCACTTAGATTGGAGCATCACCCCTTTATATCTGCAGAGAGGCACAACGTCTGACTCACTCTTAGCCCATATAGGTTTTATCAAGTCGGGTTGTCAGTTCAACTATGGAGAGAAGTTACAAACAGCCAGCCTGGCCTTGAACTCTTGGCAATCCTCCTGCCTCAGCCTCCTGAATACTGAGTTTACAAGCGTGCCCCACCACGCCGAGCGAAAATACGTTTTTATAATGCAATTTTCTCCAGTGACTAATACCATGTGTACAAACTTTCATTGTCATCTTTCTCAGGACAGCTCATTTCCCCATTCCCACCTAGCCTGGCCTCCTCTGCCAGTCTTGCTTTGTTACCTTTTCAGCAGGATACTCTTCCCCATCTTTGTTATGATCAAGGAGCTTGAGTTGGTAGCAGCCTACTACTAAACAGAGTCGTTTTCCCCTTAGCTACCAAGAGCTTCAAATACCTCAACAACTGGCTACTTCGTTTAAAAAAATTTCAAAGACTGCCATAGTGTCTCTGACTAATACATCTGACCCATTTTTTTTCTGGCTTTAGAAAATTGCTTCAAACACATTGTCTGCATCAACTCTGCACTAAATATCAACAGCAAATCTAGGGAGTCACAAAGTCTAATGCAGCTGACGAAGGACTGAAGTGAAGATAGCTTTTACACTGTGTGTCTTACGAGACAGAGGCTGTTGGGTTGTGTTAATGGAGCTGCTCTACTTGTGTTCCTGCCAGATAACGATGACTCGGAGATAGACATCCAGGAGGATGACGAATCCGACAGTGAGTTGGAGGAGAGACAGTTCTCCAAGCCTCGGACAGCCATGGAGGTGCTCATGCAAGGTAGGGCAGCTTCTTTCGCTTTTCTGCTCCAGTGACTCTCTCTCTCAGAGCCCTGTGGCCAGGATTAAATCTGGGCTGCTCGGTGTCCAGGTCCACAGCAAATTGTCCATGGCACCGGGAAGCCCTTCCTGCCCGGATTTATCCTGCCCTGTTGTTTATCAGGATCAGGTTCTTCAACTGCTAATGGTCATTGTTGCTGCTCATAAACTTATCCCATTGTTCTGCTGCTTTCCGAAGCAGTCAGAAGGTCTTTTTCTTGAATGTCTTTGGTTATGCTGTCATGACTGCCTCAGCACCCTAAACTGATTAAAAACATTTACATTTCTTGGTCATTTAGACTTTAGAAGAGTCAGATGGCATACAGTGCCAAATCCAGTGAATAGGGTGGCCGAGGACACACTGTAATGTTTTTATGAGCCTACTTTTGTCTGTTGGGAGGCCCTCAGCAGCAGCATTCACTGTACTTTTATAACACCGCACAAAAGATGCTCACAAAAGAGGAACAGTTTCAGAAAGTGGCAGGCATGATGGGATGCGTGTGTTGGAAGTGAGGGAGTATTCTGATGGGGAGCAATAGCAGTGCATCTCTGTAATACACTTGTAAAATTTAAACATTCACGAAATACTTTGAAAACATGATTTGCAACTTGCTTTTGATTTGAAAATTAAATATGTATAGAAACTCTCCCCATGTCAATAAATACAGATCTTCATCTTTCTTTCTTTCATTCATTCATTCGCTGGATCTTGCTATGTATTCCAGGCTGGCCTCGACTTCATTTTGTAGCCTAGGCTGGCCTCAAACTCAGAACAGTGCTCCTGCCTCGGCTTCCCAAGTTCTAGGGTTACAGGCGTGCACCTCTGTATCGGCCTACTTACTCTTTTTAGTGACTGTAACATATTTAGTGGTGTGTAACACATTTAGCACCCATGATTTACTTGAGAATCTCTTGACATTTACATATTACATATTTATTTCTACTCCTTCCTACTTCTTTGCATATCTGCAAGTGTTTCTTTAGGATGCATTATTTAAAATGGAATTTTTATTTTTATTTATTTTTGTTGTTGTTTGGTTTTTGTTTTTGTTTTTTGGAGGCAAGGTCTTGCTATGTAGTTCAGGCTGGCCCTGAACCCACTGTATAGCCCAGGCTGACCTTGAACTCACAGGGATCCTTCTGCCTCAGCCTCCTGAGTGCTGGGATTACAGGCGTGCACTCATAGGATCCCTGTGAATTTGAGGCCAGCCTGATCTATGTAGTGAGTTCAAAGCAAGCCTTAACTACATAGTGATACTCTGTGTCAAAATAAAATAAAGGAGTTTTTGTAAGTTTTGGTTGTCTCTCTGGGCCTGTCTTTAGTGGACTCCCTGTACTGTCTTTCACCTGCGCCTGGGCTGGGATCACACATGGTCCTTTCTCATTCTCAGGGCTTGAATCCAGCTCTGCCTCTCTAGTAAAGGACCACTCCTGAGTTTTTGCCAAAGTCACATCTAAACAATATTGACTTAGTTTTTAAGGAGGAATAGTGGATCCCTTAGATGATAATGGTGTTTGAAAGATGAGCTGATTATGTTACAAAGGTCCCTCAGTTTACCAACTTAATTTGTTTTCCAATTTTGGGGAAGATGGCCACATTTGTATTTGTGTGGGGAATATAGCCAGGGTCATGTTTGCCGCCCAATGTGGAGTTTGTGAACAGAAGCAAAATTTTGCTGAACTCTTTTGTCTCTGAACTGAATTGTTTGCAAACAGAATCATTCGTGAACTGAGGTATTACTGTTATTTTGAAGCTCAGAACTAGATTCAAGTGCAAGTGACATTAGTCCATTAAAGGAGGGTGTGTTTCTTTTTCAACAGATAGCATATTATTTCTACTGCATGTACACCAAAAATGGAGTTTAGTGAGTTTTCCCTAAGTGTTCATAAGATACAGTTTTCAAAATGCATGATTCACAGCTGGTGTGGGTGGGTGTCTGTACACATGTGCACATGTGTGTGTGTTTTGTAATGTTAATGATCAAACCTAGGGCCTGAACATACTAGGGAGCACTCTACCGCCTAGTTTTACTCTTGGTCCTCATGTTGACACTTTGTTGCCCTTCTTTCAGTGGGACACACACACACACACACACATACCATTACTGTTTACTTCCTATTTTATTCTCCTGTGTTTATACCATATACCATGACAGTTTTTGACAGACTTGGACACGACTGAAGTTAATGTTTAAAATGTGATTCTTCTTTGCCCCAGTTTTCTAAGAGGAAGAAAATTATGAATGCCATTTGCTATCTTATTTGCTGAAGTTTTCATGAGTTCTTTGTGCTCTGTTCTCAGGAAGACCCAGCAAACACGTTGTGGGCACAATGCAAGGTGGAGAGTCAGATGACGACGTGAGTCCTGGGGCCCCTGCGCACCTCTGTGCTTCGGGTGTCCGACTGTCCCCATCAACCAGATGAGCTGTCCCCGGCCCAGCACAGCGCTTGATCTGCGGCCCTTTGGCCTCCTAAGGGGCTTCGCTCTTCTGTTTGCTTGTTGATAGCTTGCTTCTTATTTCACACGAATGTGCTTGCCCTGTTCTCTTCTGCCTTCTCACTGTTCTCTCCATCCTCTCTTTCCAAAGATGGAAGCAGCTCCACCTCTGTTAGGTAAATGCAAGACTCCCAGCTCCAGGAAGCAGGTTGGTTTTCTCTTTTGCTTCATCTTGTTGATATGTGTCAGCCCACACAGCTTATGCAGAGCCTCTTCAGGCGTGATGCTTTCTCTCTGCTGGGCAAGAAGCCACTCCGAGTGGATCCCACAGAGAGAGGCCACACTGCCTCCTGGTTCTGTGCTGAGAAAGAGGGGTGAGCACCGTGGATGGAGGCAAGAGCAGTTGTCGTTAGGAATCTTAGGCCCTTAACTGAAACCCAGGGATGATGCTGAGGTCCAGGGGCCAAGACTGTACCTGTGTTGAGCTCCATTCTCTCCAGACCAGGTTCAGAGAGGCTGGGCAGGAGACGATGTCAGGCCGCCCACACCTTGAACTTTACTGACTAGAGAGTGAGGAGATATTTGAGGCACCAATCCGTCTGAGAAGCCCACCCTTTCTTCTGGGTCTTCATCCTGTTGCAGACCCTATTTCTACCCATGCAGCCAAGGTGACTGAACTGCCTCCGATCTCAGACCAGTTCTGTCCAGGATCCCCCCCTGTGCCTGGGGTACAGCACTGATGGCTGAACAGGGACAGAAGCAGGGCCTTAGAGTCTTGTGCCAAGCTTGTCTGAGTACCCACAGGGTGAATGGTTACTGACAGTGATGGGAGTGAACTGTTGCTCAGGTGTGCTGGGCAGGATGCAGAGCTGACCTGGCCTTGAACTGCTAGGAGATGCTTTGTAGAAACGTGAGGAAAAAAACCTTGCCCAATAACTTTTTAATAGGCAGGGTGTGGATGGTGTGGTAGTTTCCATCCATTCATCTTCTCCCTGAATCTGAAGTAGGGAGAGTCCAGCCTAAGAGTCAGCAGTAACAGAAAGCAGCATCCAGCCTCTGTTGGATTTGCCTGTGCACTTTTTAGGATGCATCGGTTGTGGCGCAGGTCTTCCTTTGCTGCTTGTTTATTTTAAGGGGCTTTATTCACACAGCTCCCTGAGACACAGAGGTTGGTCTTTCACATGTCTCTTAGCCACCTAACCTTTATCTGTTGGGTGCAGGCTGTGCACCATGCACTGTTATAGATGATGAAAAACCCAGCCCCTGCCTTTATCCCAACAGGAACAGAGCAGGTGTACCACAGTCACAGGTGTTAGAAAATAAACAAGCTTAGGAGAGGGGTGCTGGGAATGGGAAGGGGGGAATGCCCTGCTTGGTCAGGAAAGACCTCGATGTGAGTCTGGGGCAGAGGCCTATGGGAGGAGGCAATGGCTGCGTGTGGGTGGGGAGAGCCCCTGGGCCTGGGGCACACAGTCCTCCAAGGTAAGGGCAGCAGCATGTGTGACAGATGGAAGGCACTGGGGTGAGGAGGGTGAGGCAGGAGGAGCGTGCGGAGCTCTGCCATAGGTGATAAGAATCCTACAGTTCCTCCAAGTGGGGCCAGGAGGTGCTGGAGGATTGTGAACCCAGGAGGCCCAAGCACTGACTCTGTGTGAGAGAAACTACCTGCTGAGGAGACTGGTCATGCAGGTCAGTGATGACATGGCCCACCCTTGGGTGGGAGAGGCGGGGCTGAGGAGTGGAATGACTGGCACACTTCTGGGGTAAGCACCAGCAGGTTTTTCTAATTGACCCTGGATGTTGAACACACTGAGTGTTGAAGATACTGGGTGTTGAGAGGAATAAGGTACACCCAGGCTGTGGTCCTAACCACTGAAGCTCAAGATTTCACTTCCTAAGATGGGCGAGTTTAAAGTGCCTACAAAGGCAGATCAGGAGATTGATTTTTGAACTGGGTGCGGTGGGGTGGTGCTTCCCTGAAATCCTAGCACTGTAGGAGGCTGAGGCAGGAGGATGGGAAGTTTGAGCCCAGCCTGGGTAACTTCATGACTTAGGCCCTTTCTCAAAATACAAAATAAAAAAGGGCTGGGATGTGGTTCAGTGCAGAGGCCCTGGGTTCAATCCCCAGTTCTATTAAAAAAAAGGTTTTGGACTTTCTAAGACAAGTTGCCTAGAATCCATATGGCAAGCATTGAGTAGCCAGGTGAAATTCGAGTGTGGAATTCAAAGGACAGGTCTGGGCTGGAGGTAGAACTTAGGAGCCATCCATATTCAGATGGTATTGAAGACAGGAGGGCAGTTTGATAGCTTAGGGAGCACACAGCAAGGAAAGAAAGGAGCTACAATCCTGAGCAGCCAAGGGAGGCCGGACAGGTGGCACAGAGAGCTGGGGGAGAGTGTACCACAGAGGAGGGTGAGGTGGGTTCGGGGGGACAGGCCAGTGCTGCATGGAGCAAGGCGAAGACTGGATTCTGTTTAGTGGAATCCAGAGCCCTCTGGGGGCTGTGGACTGAGATCCTGATTAGCTTGTGTTTAGGGGGACACAGCGGGAAACAAGTAGGACAGCAACTTGCCCAGGGAGACCTACTGTGAGGGGAGCAGAATAGAAAGGATGGAAGCGTAAGATTTCTGAGGGTTTTGTGTTATTAGTGTTATTTCTTTTTTTTTTGGTACCAAGGGTCGAACTCAGGACCTTGCGCTTGCGAGGTAGGCAGTGGAACCACTGAGCCATATCCCCAGCCCTGTGGTTGCTTTTTAAGCTCTTCTTAGTGACAGTCATACAGATTGGGTGAGCAAACTTCATGGTGCACAGGAGTTGTAGTTTCAAAGCCAGGCTGAGCCAGTCTTTCTGGCTCCCATTGCTGAGGAGCAGATGTGCCTTTCGCTGGGCTGTTCGCATGCATTGCTTGTTTGCTTTCTGCCCCCATCTGAAAGGGGCCAAAATAGGGCCACCCTTTCCTTGGTGCTTGCTGTCCATTGGGTCTTAGGGCTCCGGAAGCCAAGCAGCATCTAGGACCCTCTGTGCGCATCCAGGGTGCATGAAGACACCCATGTTCAGCCAGCCCCTGCGGTGCAGAGCTGTGGTGCACATATGGATGTGTTGGTTGAGAAGTTGCATGGCTGTGTTCCACCCAGCAGCATATACTCTGTTCCCACAGCCTGAGCGCTCTTCTGTCCAGTTTAGCCCTACAGGGTGGGGATGGGATGGCTAGTTGTGCTCTTAACCCCTGAGCTACAGTGAAAAACCAAGGCGGAGCCTCTTATGATAAGATGCTGGAACACGATGGGAACTTCAGCTGCACTTACTATCTTTTTCCTGTAGGAAAACTCAGAGGACAGTGAAATTGACCTGGAAGATGATGAAGAAGATGAAGATGATTTGGAAGATGGGAGCATTGCTGTCTCACCAGCTAAGCCCAGTCGAAGAGTCCAGAAACCTGAGCCACTGGATGAAAGTGACAGTGATTTCTGACCTCTTACCAAGGGACCCAGGCAGATGAAAGACCTCAGATTTGTAGGTAAACAAGAAATTAGAAGACTTGGAAGGTAGACATGCACTTTGTTCTCTAATCCAGCTGGACTGATTATTCCTGAAGCAGTGCCTCTTCCAGTTTTATTCTCCTGTGTTTATACCATATTTCATGAACCTTCAGTAAAAACCAAAGCAAACCTCAAAGACGATTTTCTTTTCCCTTCTTTGTTCCTTAAAACTTTGGAAATGTATGTTTTTAATAGTTCAGATCTGGCTGGGGCTTTAGTTTAGTGGCACCGCACCTGCCTCATAAGCACAAGGTCTTGAGTTCAATCCCTGGGGCTGCCAAAAAAAAAAAAAAAAAAAAAAAAAAATTCAAATCCACAGGACAAAAACTCAAGAAATACAGTCACTATGTAAGTCTTTAATGCTGCTATTGCACATTTCCTCTCCAAGTCAAGCAGACATGGAGGCTGGAACATGGCACTGGGCTCATTTTAGGAATCGTAGGGAAACGTTTGGCTGCTAATCATTTGCCCAATTCAGAACATTTACTGTATGTTGACTTTTAATTCTAGCCTTTATTCAATGTTATAGCCTTGTTTTCTTCTGCATGCTCACAATGCCAAGCATTAGATGTATTTTAATATGAAAGATTTGCTAAGTTAAATAAAAATCAGCTTTCTTTGGAAATCAGAGAATTGAGAGAGGCCCTGGGTCATGAACATTCCATTTTCTCTCAGAAGGCTGCTGTTCTTCTGGGGGTCAGAGTCACCTTGGAGTAAAGCCACGTGTGTGTTTCTCCTGCTGCCCTGGGCTCCCCCTTAGGAGATTCCAAATTCCTGCCCCAGTGACTGCCAGGATGTACTTCCCAAGTCCTTTGTCCACACATAGGAGTGAATGCAGGTTTCCTTCATTTCTTTGACCTCTTAGAGGAAGAGGCTAGCAAGAGGGAAATACCAGTGCAGATTTATGTTTCTGATTTTGAAAATAAGCCAGAACCAAACTAGGTAGAGCTGCACAAGAAGAATTTCCCTGTTGTGAAACGAAAAGTGACAGGTCAACTTGGCTTTACAATGAAAAATATGCAGTAGTTTTCCATATATTTTACAATTATTAGGTCAGAAGATTTCTGAAGTTATGTGTCTAATAACATGTATTTAATACCATATTTTCATATTGTTTTAATTGAAAATAGTTTTGCTGGGTGTGGTGGCGCATACCTGTAAATCCCAGCACTCAGGAGGCTGAGGCAGGAGGATCACTGTGAGTTCAAGACCAGCCTGGACTACATAGTGAGTTCCAGTTCAGTCTCAACTACATAGTGAGACCCTGTCTCACAAAACCAAAAAAAAAAAATAGTTTTACAATTTTATTATAAAAATAACATACATCGCAATTAAAGCTGAAAATATAACATACTTATTCAAGAAAAACAGGCTAATATGATACTTGTAAATTTTAGGAGGCTGACTGTTATTTCTGTCATCTTTGCCTTTTTTCTCTTTTTCCTAAACTTCATATCCAAGATTCCCCTTTTTTGGGGGACACAGCATACAGTTCATGGGTGACTTGAACTGTGCTGTATTGTAAACAGCAGGCTGGAGGGGCGATCAGTGTACTGCACCGTGCTAACTGCCTGAGGCCTTGTGGCTTCTAGAGGCGGAAGAGTCACTGCATCTTCTTGGCTGTCACAGGTTTGGGTTTACCTGATTGTGACTTGACTTACATTTTGAAAAAACATGCATTGGTTACTTTTCCCATTGCTGGGACAAAATACCTAACACCCAAGGTAAAAGGAGGAAAGGTTTATGTTAGCTTATAATTTGTAGAGGTTTCAGTCCACAGTCAGCTGACTCCAAGGCAAGGTAGCATGGCAGGGGGTCATCACAGAAGAGAAACAGTTCGTGGCATGGCAGGAAGCACCAGCTAGCAAGCAGCAAGCCTGCCTTCTTTCCGTCCCTTTATTTTCCATCCAGGCTTCACGCCTATGGATTGGTGCCACCCAGTACCCAAGGTGGGGCTTCCATTATCCATACCCTTACTCCACATTAACATGTCCTAATCCAGCCACCTTTGAAACTCCCCCCACCTATGACCACATGAGTCTTTGGGGAGGCATCTGGATACCAGCCATAATAGCATAGAACTGTTATCTTTCTTTCTTTCCTTTTTTTTTTTTTGCTTTGCTTTTTTGACACAAGGTCTCACTGTGATTCGGGCTGACCTTGTCTTGAACTCACGGTGATCCTCTTCCATCAGCTTCCAAGTGCGGAGGTTACAGGCATGCACCACCCACACCGGGCAGTTCTGTTCTCTTTTACTGGGCTTTAATGTGGAAATCTAATCTGAATCATAAATAATGTGTGCACAGGTATAAGCGCAGCTGCAAAGGGCACTTCACCCACTTCTAGCTCATCTTTCATCTGTTGGCTCACCACGGAGTAGCGCTGCCCTGCTTGAGCATTTTGTTTAACGGGGATCTTCACTACTTGATCACTGTTATTCATGTGTCTCAGTCACAATAGATTCAGGAGTTGCATATGTACAAATATGTTGGAGTCTGGTGCGAGGAGCAGAGCTCAGGCCCTAAAGATCGTTGATTAGGTCAGTGGAAAAAGTAGCCTTTGGTTTGTTGCTGGCATTTTTTTTTTTTTTTTTTTTTTGCTATTAAAGGACCTCTTAAGTGTCTTAAAATATGCATATTGACAGAAAACATAAATTTTTAAATACTTAATATTTTTATTGGTGATCATCAAGAACAAAATCCAAGGACTTCGTGTGGAAAAAATGAACTGTTTCCCTTTCAGCTGGATCAAAAAGAACCAAAATATTCTCTTTCATTAGTATATTAAACTAGTAGCATTGTTGAATGTCTGAAAGGAAAGTGCAACCATTTATGTTAGCGGCACTCTAGGTAAACATCAGAGCTGTTACATGGACCCAGGAAATTCTCCAGTGGCAGAATCCAAGACTAGTTGAATTGGAAGGGAGCTAACAGTTGTACCTCCCCTGAGAGTAGAAGTCCTCTTTATGAGGATGTGAATTGAATTCTTTTTTCTGTTGTGCTCTGATGGGGTCTGTGCACAATTTGATGTGTCCATGACAGCTGACATGAGGCCCTAACTATTTCAAATAGCTTTAAGGTGTGTGTGGTCATTGAGGAGGGAAGGAAGGAGGCCTGAGAACAAAATATAATTGGGACGGGGTCCTGATCATGAGTCATTGGGGTCACTTTGTGGTTGAAAAATGATACATTTATATCGGGAATATTTGTTTCCAAGGATATGAAAGCATAACAGAGAAGAAAGCAGTTATAAAGTAGTTATTTCAGGAACCCTGCATCTGTCCAGGGTTGGCCATGGGATCATGTCCATTGCTGTGGATATGCTGCTTGATGCTTGTTTCTTCTACTTGCCAGACATTTATTGAGCACTTACTATTGTGCTAAAGACTGGAGAATTCAAAGATAAGGTATTCTTAGCATCTGCCTTTATTAAGCCAACAACGTGAAAGCACTTATATAACATTGTGATACATGTGTGTCAAGAGTATTGTAAAATATCACGGGAGCTCAGAGTAGGGAACAGCTGTCCTTGCCTGGAAGACTCGACAGAGACATCTGAGAGCCACATTTGAGCTGGAGTATAAAGGTTTAGTAAGAGTCCATCAGACAGAGAAAATGAGACGTGGCATCACTGGGCCTGAATGTAGAAGCATAGATTGCTCAAAGGCCACCACCTGTTTAGAAAATGACAGCTAGTGCATTGTGGCTGGAGCATTGAGTATATGGTGACGGAGTGACCAAAGGAACACCGCTGTCATGCTGAGGGATTGGTTGGGTTTTGTCTTGGGCAGATAGCAACGTGCAGAGACCAGAAGGTCTTTTCAGACAAAAAAACCGGAAAGAAGATGAACAACAGGCACATTAAGAGGCTTCTTGGTGTACTACATGAAGGTCCTATGTTGGGCCACCAGACCTAGATTCCTCTGTCAGAAGAGTTATAGCTCAGCGGCACAGTGCTTGCCTGGCAAGTGTGAGACCCTGAGTTTGAGTCACGGTCCGAAAGAAGATGTTGAAGAGAAAGAGTTGAAGGGGAAAGGGAGTTCTAGTCAGGTGGGAGAGGTAGCGAGTGGGAGGGTTAGAACATGCTGAGGTGTCACATCTGGGCGGCGGTACCCAGTAGTCGTAGGAATATCCAAATGGGAGACCTCCCGCTGAACCTAGTAGACAGCATAGAGTAATTCATCCCCTCCTGAAATTCCACTAGTATTTTATGAGAGAAGAAACATTTCAAGGAAGGTAAACCTACAAGGTTAAGGAGAACCAGAGTGGAGAATAGAGCAGATAAGGTGACAACAGTTATTTTTGTGACATGGAAGACAGATGAAGGTGTTAGCGCTGAGGAAGCTGAGACCACAGGTGACCTTGAACATTAAAAAAGAAGTCTGAGATGCCAAATATACCAGACACAATTGACTGCAGATGACATGCTGCTGAAGAAAATACGACTGATCCCAAAGACAGTAATACATACTATTCAAAATGGAAAACGGGAAAAAGACACGAAACAGGACCCACTGTTGCAGTTATTAGTTTATTCCTCAACTCCACGTTCACTTTTCAGCCAGCTCTGTGGTGATGGAGCTAGGCCTTATAAATATTTCTCCTTTGGCAGCCCACAAGCTTTGAACCCCGGGCAGGGGCCTGTACAAAGGAGGGGCCTTTCCTGCAGGTCCTAGTGGGGCTTCCTCCAATCCTCGGGAAGCACCCTTTTTCTCCACGGCTTTGGCCCCCAGACTTCTCCAGTGCTAGGTTTCTGTGGGTGTGGCTTTCTCCACTGTTAGGCTACAGCAGCTCTATTCCTCTGAGCTTTCAACTCAGATGGAAATGACAAAAACCAGAGGGCAGAGGAGCAACATGGAACACAAAAAACTGTCAACCTAGAATTTTCTACCCAGCAGAAATATCTTTCAAAAACAGTATTGAATATGGTAAACCTGTGCTCGCATGTCTTGATGTTCCAATCAAAGACCTTGCATTAAGTCAAGTCTGTTTACCTGCTTTCATTTAAAGCATCCCCCAACACTTGTGTTTATTATAACACTGCCATGTTTGAAGAGGTCGAGGCAGTTTTGTAGAATGTCCCTCTGGATTTTGTGTCATTATTCTTTCATGATTAGGTTTAGTAAACATTTTCGGCAAAGAACACATCAGTGACGTGCGAGGGGCAGTGCATCTGGGGCACATGGTGTTGTTTGTTCTGTGACGTGATGTTAAGTTTAATCACTTTTGTTAAGGTGGGGATTTGCCAGGTTTAAGTTGCTGTTGTCCATTTTTCCCTTTTTTTTTTTTTTTTTCGGTACCAGGGATAGAACTTGGGTCCTTCGCAAGGCAGGTGGGGAAACCACTGAGCTAAGTCCCCGGCCCCACCCTCTTTCCCTTTTTAAACGGGGCCTTGGCCTTTTCCAGTCAGCATCCATGATACTCGGTTTAAAGCAAACATTTTGAATAGCAGTGACACCTCAGATTTATGTGATAATCACTTTATGGCCTTCAGAAGCATTTTTCTTGGTTTAGTTGATGAGAGCTATGATGTCCATCTGCATTTTTCAGCCCAGATAACTAAGGAATTTTGCCACACAAGAGTCCATTTTGCTCCCCTCCCGCCCTTGAATTCTTAGGATAGGATCTATGTCACCCAGGCTGAGCTTGAATTTCTGACTTCCTGCCTCAAGCTTCCAGAGTAGTGAGATTACAAGCCTGTGCCACCATGCTTGGTTTTACTCGTCTCTCTTTGGAAGTCTCACAGGATAACATTACGCGTTAACATTTTATGTGCTCTTGATAACCAGCGTGCCAGGATCCAGATCACACAGCTGACAGCACGCATATCTTAGAGAGCTTATAATGAATGAAAAGTGGCCACTTTTGGAGACTTGCCTGTGTCTCCAGGGTATTAGACTTAAGCCCTTCATTTATCTTCACAAATTTCCCATAGTTTTTCCGTAGGTCTCTAAGGATCATACCCTAAAACCTTCTGGAGAAAAGGGAGAAGGGCCTCCACTCTCACCCCTGCCAGGCTGAAGCTCTTCATGGGCTTGAAAATGGCGGCTTATTTCAGAGAAAGGGGTGACGATAATCAAGGGGGTGGCAACTCGGTGATACAGGGTGGTGGTGGTCATTTTCATTGGGACACAAAACCACAAGGTATAAGCTGGAACAGCTTCCTGCACTGTGACTTTTGTCCTGAGTCTTGGCAGCAGCTACTTCCTTTCTCTGTGTAACAGGAGAGTGTCCATATGTCCCTGCTGGGACTGACCCTGGGCAGGAGCAGTGCCCAGAACCTCTTGACAGCGTCTTTCCTTTCTCCATGCACTTGCTCTTTTCCTGCGTCAGCAGCATTCCCAGGTCTCAGGAGGCACCTGGGGAGCACACTGTCTTTTCAAAAGCTTCCAGCTGAGTCTGCCTGTCCTGCCCTGTCCACTGGGAACTCGCTTTTCTCACATTTCCACAGTGCATATCGGAGCATTTGTCTTGATAGCCTCTAAGATCATTCTAGCTCCGGATTCCCCAATGTGATTTCCCTGGAGACTAGAAGACAAGGGTTAGGGTTAGGGCAGTTTCTCTTAGTAGAGTTAATAATCAGTGTAATAAATGCAGACTCCGTAGAACCTTTGTTCTTTCAGGATCCTGCCCTTAGACGTGGCTCCCATGGGCTTTCTCTTACACTGAGTCGCCCTGTAGAGCTGCTGGGGGGCATGGGTGTCAGCTGGCTCCCAGGTCTGGGCTAAAGACAGCCTGACCTCTGAGGGGGAGCAAGAGTGACCAGAAAGCGTGAATGCCGCTGAGCTACTCACTTGATGTGCTGTAGCCCGTGGTTCCCAGACAGAGCCATGGCAATGCATATCACTCCATCCATTCCCAAGGAGTTCTCTTGAAGACTAGGAAGAGTAGAGTTGGAGACACCGTGGTGAGCCATCAGGACAGAAGAAACACTCAAGGAGGGACAACTGCATTATCTTATGGGGCAGCAGAGGGAGCAAGCAGTTCTAGGGTTAATTTGATCACAGGTACCATAGCAACTGCTAAGTGGTGCCATCTGACCCCTGAGATGGGTATCTACAAGTAGCTAAATTGCCCTAACCATGTATGCAGTTTTTTGCTTGCTTAGTTTGTTGGTTGAGTTTTCCCACCCCCCCCACACCCCCTGATATTAGGGATTGATCCTAGGGACTTCACACTGAAAATTTGTTTTTGAGTCAGAGTCTTGCTAGTCATTAAATTACCCAGGCTGGGTTTAAATTTGCAGTTCTGCCTCAACACCCACAGGGCTGGGACTACAGGCATGTGCTACCACCACACCCAATTTGAACCAGTTCTCAAATGACTGGCGCAGTTTGAACAAACCCAACTGCAACGGATGTGGACTGTAATAATCAGAATAGTTCAACTCTTCTCATCAAGAAAGAACAGAAGGAGGAGATCCTCACCATTTTATCCCACAGGATGTAAGTAGTTCTGGACAGCCACTTACCTGAGTCTCCGGAGACTAGAGTTCACCTTCAGAGCATTTGCCAAGGCCTTAGCTCCGGTCACCCCGATGGCATTTCCTCGTAAGCTGCCATAGAAAACAGGAAACGTAAGGCACAGGAATGAGCTCAGAAGTGATAACGATGCCCTTGGTCCGCAGTCATACAGGAGGTAAGGGTCACTTCCTCACTCCCAGGCCACAGAACAGAGCTGAGCTCCTTGGGAGCGGGACAAACAGGCAGCAGTGAGACTGGCCTGGCCTGGGTGCCCTCATCCACCTTTTCCATTCCAGAGAAAGAAGGGCTGGGCTGGGAGAGGCAGCACTGCCCAGCAGGTAGCCAGGGCACTCAGCATCCCAGCTCTCACCAGAGCAGGGGTGATGGACATGCCAGAGGGCCTCGCAGAGCTTGACTCCCACCCCAGGAGTTGGACCTTCTCACAGATAATCTGCAGCAGTTGGCTGTCCCTAGGTAAGGCTCCTAGACATGTACAGTCAAGGTAGGGCCATCCCAGAGATCAGACAAGTGTTAGTGACTTGGGGAAAAGACATGACTTGGGAATGGGGAAGCTGGGGTACACCGACCTGAAGTGAGAATCATGAAACTGGCCTGTGAGTTTCTGTGTGAACAAGTATCTTCCCCATATCTACTTCTTTTGGATCAGTAGCTTGGTTTTGGGGGGCAAAGACTGTCACTGGAGAGTGCAATACTCACTCGAGAATCTCCAGGGTTCTGTTCACAGCCAGGGCCTCCCCCAGCGCCAGAGCCCCCGGGGCACCAATGGAGGCTGCCTGCAGGCTACAAGAGGAGTTGGGCTCAGTGAAGGCAGGTGGGACCCACTGCCCTCAGGTCAGCCCCGGCCCAGCCTCCCTCCCTACTCTCCACCCCTTGGCTGGAGCTGGAAGGCACCTCCCAATAACGCCTAAGACAGAGACCTGGCCGCTGGGGTTGGGAAGCAGAGGTAGCCTCTTGAACTGGTGGGAATGCTCACTGTACCCCGAGTTCTTCCTAGACAAGTTTGACTCCCCAGTTGCTTCCTTGACTGGTAAAAATGGCACGTGGCGTGAGAGGATGGGGAAGGCGCTGGCCTTCTGGACCCCGCACCCCTCAGGGACTTACTAGAGAGCAGTGAGGGCTGTGTTTGCCTTCAGTGCAGTGGCCAGTGCAGAGGCTCCTTCATCCCCGATGGCGTTCTCCTGTAAGCTGAACAAGAATGTGACCCCTTCAGGCACAGGAGGCATAGGCCAGCACCCCAGCGAGGACACTGGGCTTGGGCCTTCAGATTTAATTCAAACCACACACCGGAGCCCCAGAGATCATGCTCTGCTGTGTGGCCATGTAGCCCTGGCCTCTTACTTTATATGCCAAGGGGTCTGGAAGCTACATGAGTCTGGGTGAACCGTCAGAGGCAATCAAGAAAAGGAACCTGTGGCAGTACTGTCAACAAGTGTCTGGGCCGCAAAAGTGTATATGTTAACCAGAAATGAACTTGAAGTCCTCAGTCTCTGGGCCATTCTTGCTGGTTAATGTTTGTTAAAGTATCTTTTCCCTCCCTTCCTAATCGGAGGGAAATTGCAGGCCCTGGACCTGTAAATGGAGTTTAGGTGAAGTGGACACTGGCCTGTTAGGAAGCAGTTGCACCCATCACTTGACATTGGAGTGTGCAAGGCAGCAGCCACAGTTCTGCCCTGTTGGAACTCAGATGAGAAGACAGTCGTGTAGGCAGCTATGATAGGTCAAGGGTGGCGCCCAGAAGAAGCAGATCTTTGCAGGGGGAGAGAAATGAGGAGGGTCTGGCACATCTCAGAGACCCAGAGAGATTGAGCTGATATCCTGGGCTGGTGAAAAAACAAGGCCTGGGAGTTAGAAGGAAGCAAATCTGTAGGGGTCTTCTAAGCCACACGGCAGGTTATGCTCCACTCTGCGTGTGCTGGGCAGCCCTGTACGGACCCCGCCCAGGATAGGGGCACACACGTGACTTGGAAAGATCTCTGGCCAGCAATATGAGGAGGTAGCCTGAGGGAGTGGTTACCCGCTGAGGCAGTGAGTGGTGCTGAGCTGGATGTGGCCGTTGAGAGAAACAAGCGGGTAGGAGGGAGACTTGCAGGACGTGGCGACGGGCCGGGAGCACAGGTAGTGCCTCTGTCCCACACAGCTGGCAGTTGCAAAAGGGATGGAAGACCAAGAAGCAGGCTTGTGGAGGGGAGCATACGGCAACCTGCAGTACCTGGGGGATGCTGGGAGGGTGTGTGGAGTGCAAGAGAGGCAGCTGAGATATGGGCACTCAGGACTGGGTTGCTGGTGCCCTGGAAGAGGAGGAAATGACATCCGGAAAAAGGATGTCATTAAAGGAAAGAGGGCCTAGGCCACAACCCTGGGGAGCACAAGTATCTTAAGAGTGGATGGGGAGAAAAGAATGAAGAGGACCAGCCAGAGGGGGAGGATGAGGCTCAAAAAGTTAAGCATCGAGTTACCAGCTGACCCAGCAGCCTTGCTCCCCAGTTCATACCTCAGCGAAATGAAGCACATATCCACACAGAGACCTTTGCACAAATGTTAACGGTGATATTCACAACAGCCAAAGTCAGCGGAAGCCCAACCCAAACGTCCATCAACTGACAAATGGATAAATAAAATGTGTGTTTATCCACACAGTGGGACAGTTTTCAGCCATGAAAAGAAAGAAGTATTGATGTACAGTACAACATGGGTGAGCCTGAAAAACACACTAAATAAAAGTGCTTGGGGTGTAGCTTAGGAGGGAGCATCAAGGCCATGGGTTCAGTCCCCTGCACACACACATAATACATAGGCCACAGAAGACCACGTGTTAGATGATTTGATTCATGTGAAATATCCAGAATAGGAAAATCCATGGAGACAAAATAGATTAATGGTGTCCAGCGATATAGGGAGAAGAAAATGAAAAGTGATGACTGATGATCTTTTTAGGGGTGATGGAAATGTTCTAAAATTGATTATGGTACTCGTTGTATAATTCTGAATGTACATTGTCCTGGAAAACAGTGAAATACACATTTTAAATAGGCGGATTTTACGGTATGTGGATTTTCAGTAAAGCCAACTGTTGAATATATATTCCGCTCTTATGGCAGAGGAGGCGGTATGCCACCGAGGTGCCTGGGACTCTGAGTTTTACGCTTCCCTTGGCCCTTCCCAGACGCCCCGCTGAGTGCACTTACTCCAAGCTGGCCAAGCTTCTGTTGAGCTGGAGTGCTTGTCCCAGGGCCCTGGCAGCGCCCACCTGGATGAAGTTCCACTGCAAGCTGGGGAGACACAGACACGTGACCGTGCAGCCCAGGGACAGAGTCAAGGACCTTCCAGAGTGGGCTGATGCCAGGTGAGTCTCTGCAGGGTACGGTGGGAGGATCCCTGCAGCCGCCCTCAGGCTCAGGTCCCTCAGGACCCCAGATGGTCCTTGTGTGTTGCATTGGCGGTGGCCGCAGGGACAAGCTCACAGACTCCACACAGTCTGAGTCATCCCAGGCCCAGCCATGGCACCCCCCTCCCAACTTGGTCTGTCCAAGGGTCCGCCTCAGGAATCAGGACTCAGGAGGGGGCACCGCTTCCTAAAGCCTGGCAGCCTGGGAAGGCCCCTGAGGTCTCAGAGAGGGGTCCCGCAAAGATAGGCGCTGGAAGGGGTGTGTGAGGGGAGGGATCGTAGACTCACTGAAGGGACTTGAGGGCACGGTTTTCTCCCATCGCCACTGCGATGGCCTGGGCACCCTGGTCATGGAGGAGGTTGGCTGTCAGGCTGGGATGAAGGGACATGAAACAAGTAAGCAGGAAGCCACCTGTCCTTGGTCACCAGGAAATCCAAACCACTCCCCCTCTCCTGAGGATCAATGCCTTCGTGGATATTATTGTCTGGTTTTCATCTATAGCGAAGCTGTGTGTCTGAGCCCAAGCAAATCTTGACAAAATCAACTTGGGTTTGGTGACAGGTCACACGGCCAGGGGTTCACGGCCCATTGACATGGCCCCCATCAACCTTTCTGAATCCCTGCCCACGAGTTTGCTGGTTACTCCCCATGGGTAAGACAGGTACAATGTCACACTGTCCTCATCCATGTGTGATTTATACCACAGTGGGGGGGCTTGTGCCAGAGTTATCACTAGACACCAGGTCCTCTTGCCGTCCTCTCTCCACCCAGGCCCTTTTCCCACCTTGTGAAATGGCCAAGGCACTGAGGGCCTGGCCAATTATGTCCAGAGCCCATCGATCCTGGGCTCTGGGTGGGCATAAATGGCCCAGAGGAAACAAAATGCTGACCCTCCCTGGCCCTCCACGTACTCCAGGTGCTTCAGGGTGCTGTTGCTGCTGAGAGCATGGGCCATGGCGTGGGCTCCCTCAGGGCTGATGGAGTTTTCCTGCAGACTGAAGAGAGAGAGAGAGAGAGGACTGAGTATCCAGCTGGGTGGGTGAGGACTCTGGCGGGAGACAAGCCCAGGTATTCAGGCTTTTTGAAGCCCCAGAAGCCTCAGGTAGGCCCTGGACCTCCTGAGAAATCTGGGCTGAGATGTGAAGGTGCTCAAGCTAGCAAGCCAAGGATCTGATGGCTGGCAGCAGGACTGTCAACAGTTCAGGGATGTCCAGAAAGAAGAGGACAGGGCGGCAGGACTTTGGAGGTGTGAAGGGCAGGTGAGCTTACACATAGGAAGGAACAGTAGAGCAGCCCTGAGGGGCCACAGGAAGAGGGACAGGGTGCCCAGTTCCAGAACCAAGCCTGCCCAACCATACATATCCCACAGCTGATTTCCCAGCCCCAGACTCACTGGTCAGAGGGATGCCTGGGTGGACTTACTTGAGGCTGAGGAGGGTATGGTTGGCACAGAGGGCCCCCATCAGTGCTGCCACTCCCGTATCACTGATGGAATTGCTCTGCAAGCTGCAGACAGAGGATGGGGCACCTTTCATATGGAGTCCCAGGACCCGGAGGTAACAAACTGCCTAGTCCAGCCTGGAACCACGGCCACTGGGTTCTTTAAGGGTTTGGGGGAACCTAGGATCTGCCCTTCTCATCCTCCTTCACCTCCTACCACCCCATCTTCTAGCCCCTGCCATATTGCAGCAGTTGCATTAGCACAAACCCCAAGGTTTGGACTCTACCTTGACCTGGGTGGCTCCAAATGTCCTCAGAGGAGGGCTTGCTGGTGCAGCAGAGTCACCCCAGTGTGGCAGCTCTACCTCACCAACGCTGGCACAGCTGACTCCCTCTTCAGCCACCTGTGCTCACTTACCATAAGGCACAGGGCTCATCATTCTGAAAACTCTGTACTCAACCCCAACCCCTACTGTGCAGAGAAATGGGACTGGTGGTGTGGGGAAAGGGTGGATTGAGGGCAGAGATGGAGACCAGAGTATTCCCAGGTCTGGGTTTGGCAGTCCTCCTCCAGAAATAACATTCCACCGTCTGCTGGATAGAGACCCTAGGGATGATTGTCACCCATGGAGGGAGGTCAGGCAGACTCACTCCAGGCTCAACAGGCCCTGGTTCACCTTCAGCGCCTCAGCCATGGCCTTGGCACCTCCATCGCCAATACTGTTACTGGACAACCTGCAAGAGACAGATGCTGCTGAGTCGATCTCTTGGAACAGTCAGGTGGAGCCAGGCCTAGGAGTCAGGGCTCAGCTCAGGGGAAGCTGTCTCTGTTGTCTCAAGAGGGCCAGTGCGGTTTGCTCTGCCTGAGTCTTGTTGATCTGTAATTTCTGCAAATAACCACACTCTACCTGTAAGAGATCAAGGTAGCAAAGTCCCCCTTGACTACTTGGCAATGGCAGAGGGTGGGGTCAACCCACGCTGAGATGTGTTTGTGGTTCTTTATCTGAAGATAATCAAGGAATGCTGTTTCATTTTGCCAGCTGGGAAGGCAGTTAAGTGTGAGCCTGAGAAGGTTGGGGTACACACAGTCCTGGAAATCTGGGTCTCCATTCTTCCAGTCCAGTGCTTTGGAGTCTTAAACCAGCTACCCTACTCCCACACATCCATCCTTCTGTCTCCACTGATAACTCATCCATCCAACCATCTCCCCTTTCCATCCATTCACCACTGATGTCTTCATCCATCCACCCACCCACCCATCCATCCATCCATCCACTCATCCACTCAACTATCCATCCAGTCATCCATTTACCTACCCTACCATCCATTCATCCAATCCCATGCTTACAAATAGGTAAGATGTGCTGGGCTTTGAGAATACCAATTTGGCCCTTCTGCATTTCTCACATGAGCTCCTTCAGACTCTTGTTCTGCTTCAGGGCTTCTGCCATCTTCTGGGCTCCCAGAGGCCCAATGTTATTCTTCTGCAGGCTGTGGGAGACGAGAGGGGTCCATCAGTACAGCTGGCTATAACCATTCCCAGGCCAAGGACAGCCTGGGTTTAGAGGGAGAGGTCACAGACAAGTAGGATGCCCTGTCTGTCTTAGCAGTGGGAAAGGGTCTTGCCAAAGATCCAGTGCTGGAGTTATAGTGGAGGATGAGGGACAAGGGCAGCTCTGGCCTCCCTTCTAAGGGAGAAACCAGAAAGCAGAAACGAGCAACCTCCCAAGTGAGAACTTCCATGCTCCAGTCCTGCTGGACCCTCACCAGACAGTCCACCCTCATCCAGCCCAGCCAGCAGCCTGCCTCCCACCTTGAGAATCCTCTCTGGGGGAAGTTACTGGAGGACATAGGGGCAGTGTCTTGCCTGTGTAAGGCTAAATACCAGCCTTAAGACAAATGTAATCTTCCAAAAAGGAAAGAGAACTTCTCCTCCTTAAACTTTTTCCTTGAAGCAAATTGAGATCGTAAATCCTCTCTTTATCCCGCTGAGATATATTTAAGTCTCTTTAAGAGTTCATTTGGCCTCCTGCCAGTGTCACCATCCTGGGATGTGGGATCTTTATTGCGATCTTTCTAAGGGCCTTGACACCCTCTCTTCAAAGGTAAACACCAAGCAAGGTTGGGCCCTGCCTCCCTGCACTGTGGGAATTAGCCTTGGGTGCCCGGCTCTAAGTTGTGAAGCACCTGCTTGTAAGGTTTATTTTTCCCCCCTTTGGATAAAAGCAATTTGGAAACACAAAATAAGCTATGTGTGACATCAGGTCCCTTAGAGGACAAGTTATTGCACTATTTACCTTGAGAACATGTATGGATTGGGTTGTCTGTTGGGAAATAGAAAAGGGGGACATTTTTGTGTCTTTGCAGTATCATTGGTGGGTTGCCTGAGACTGCATTCACTTTAATATTAATTTGATACTAAAACTGTTCTTTCCTACGGTTGAGATTTTCTGGGTTGGCAAGAGGTTTTATTTTTGGCAATTTCGCCACACCTATTCTCAGGAAAAACAGTGAGCATCAAGTTTTTCAGGCCAGAAAGCTTCAGGATTACTCCATTCATTCCCCCTTGCAGGAAAGGCAGAAGCCAAACAGGAGATAGAGGGGAGGGAAAGAGGTGCATCTGCTTACTGCAGCACACAGAGCATCTGGTTGGCGGCCAAGGCCTCAGCCATGGACCAGGCACCATCGTCCTTAATCGTGTTGCCCTGGAGGCTGTGGAGGAGAAAAGGATGTGTCATCAGTGGAGGAGAGAATACCCAGAGTAGCCCAAACTCCTACCTTGGGGGGCACCTCCACGGTGCAAGATGCCTTGGGGCACAGGTGGGGCAGCAGGTGACCTCAGGGAGAAGAGGCACTGGCCATCATGTGCCCTCTTCACTGCCCACCACACAGGAAAGACAGTTGGCCCATCCCGCCCTGGGTCTCTAAGTCCCTAGCAGGCTGTGTGGATCAAACAATATGACAAGGTCAGCCACAGTCCTCATTATAGCTAAAAGTCACATTGCCCAGGTGTTGGCTAGGATGTGGAGAAACTAGAATTCTTAACACTGCTCGTGGGAATGTAAGTGGTTCTGCCTCTATAGAAAATAGTTTGCAGTACTGCAAAAGCAATTCTACTCCTAGGCATACACCCCAGAGAACTGCAAATGGGTGTTGGAATACTTATACACAATAGCCAACACGTACTCACAACAGCCAAAAGGTGGGAACAGCATAAATGTCCATCATCAGATTAATAAAACCATGATCCACCTTACAGAGGAATATTATTCAGCCATAAAAATGGAATGGAGCACTGATGCATGCTACAATACAGACAAACCTTGAAAACATTATGTTAAGTGAGGGAAATAGATATAAAAGGTCTTATTCTGTGATTCTATTTGTATTCAATGTCCAGGATGGGTAAATTCATGCAGACAGGAAGCAGGTTGGTGGTTCCTGGGGGGAGGGAAGCATGCAAAGTAACTGCTAACAGCTAAAGGTAGGTGATGAAAACATTTCAGAACTAGACAGAGGTGATGGTTCCGCAAAGTTAGGAGTGTACTAAATGCCGGTGAGCCGTATAATTCAAAATGGTAAGTGTTAAAACCGGTGGAGGGGTGTGGATTTGACCCAGTAACAATATATAAACAGAAAGCAAACAAGAGCAGAGCAGTGGCACCACTCAGTTAAGGATGGCTGTAACCACAGGCTCCTACAGGGGACACAGCTAGCTACACTGAAGGCCGGCACCTTCTGGAAGAAGGGTTCATCCATGTCCCGGAAAGTACTTCAAGGGACAAGTCTGCTGTCACAGCTTGGGAAATGCAGAGGCTTAAAGAGGAGGGAAGAGCTCAACACGAACCCGACCTAGGATACAAACTCCCTGGCATCGCAGGCCCACCATTGTGAATCCCCTCCCACTCCACGGGTACAGGACGCAAGGGTCACCTGGGGGCGGTGGGGCAGGGAGCCGGGGACGCCTACCTCAGAGAGGTCAGAGTGCGGTTAATCTTCAGAGCATCCGCCAACGCCTTGGCTCCCTGTGGTCCGATGGTGTTACTGCGGAGGCTGGGGGAAGCAAGGGAGAAAAGCAACTCCCAGGTTGGGGAAGAGGGACAAGAATTACACTGATGCTGAACTTATGATCCTTGAAGGACATGTGTCAGGGTTTAGGGTTTCACGTTTGGCGGACCTAGGCAGAGATATTTATATAGGCCAACAAGGAAGGAGTTTCCCAAGGTGGCCCTGTGCGGTGGGGAAGCGGGAGCAGGACCTGAGGGCCTGTAGGCTTGGGACAGTTGTGGAAGTGAGGAGAACGTTGAGCTCAGGTTCAGGGCTGAAAATCCAGTGCTTCCTGGAATGAGACCCAACGGCCAGGGAGGCCGTGACTTTGCTTACTCAGCTGTCCTTAGAAGAGGACGTGTCCACCAAGGAGCCCAGGGACTTGGAACCTGCTCTGCGTGGGGTAGGGTACCATGCCAGATTCTACCATGGGCTGAACCTGGGGTGTCACTACACACGAGGGGTTCGAAATACTCATCCCAGTGGGCTTTCATGTCCTACTTACTCCACAGCAGTCAGGCTTCTGTTAACCAGGAGGGATCTGGCAAGGGCTTTGGCCCCTTTGTTACTGATCTGGTTCTCAGCCAGGCTGCCCAAGGGAAAGGAGAGGGTGGTTATTTCGGGTTTATGAATCTCACTGCTGCCTCATCCTTATGTCCGCGATTAAACTCGTGGTTTCCTCAATGTTATCGGAGGCTGCATGTGGCTGGAGACAAGGTGGACCGGAGCAGAAGGCCAGGCACAGGAAGGCCCCTGAGCCTGGGCAAGTACAGCCATAGTGGCTGGCAGATCCTCTTCCTGGCGAAGGGTCCTGAAAGGCCAGAACCCTTCAGAGCACTCCACGAATATACAGTGAAGGGATTGCGCAGTACAGATGTTGGCAGTGTGGACCCAGGCCAAAGGTGTGATGGCAAACGGCTCTCAAAACAAACCAAAGAAAGAAAGAGAACTGAAGTGTAGCACTTGCTGATTTCCATGTGTAAATTCTCTGACCCTGGCCAATTTTAGTAGCCCCAGCTTGCCGAATTCCTGAAAATCTAATAGTCAGCTCTCTTGAGTTTACACAGAAGAGTTCCAGTGCTCGCTTTGGCAAGCACAGATACTAAAATTGGAACAAAAGAGTTCCATCACGCTATTTATCTTAGTTTTCCTCATGTAAAGAATAGCAGATGGTACCATACCATGAGGCTGGGGGGCTGGGGATTTAGCTCAGCGGTTCTGCTGCCCACCTTGCATGCACAAGGGCCCGAGTTCAATCCCCAGTGCCAAAAAATAAAAAAAAAAATTTTTAAACGAGGCTAAAAATGAGAAAGGACCTCGAAGCTAGACATGACGGTACACACCTTTAATCCCAGCACTTGGAAGGCTGCGTCAGGAGAATCATTGTGAGTCTGAGGCCTGCTTGGGCTACATGAGTTCAAGGCCAGCTCAAACTACATAAGAGAAATCCTGTCTCCAAAAAAGCAGAAAAAAAAAAATGCATCTCTTCACTTTGAAATGGTGAGTCCAGCAATATGCAAATGAATCCATCTAGTGTATCCACTTCTGCAAATGATGCCATTGAGGCTGCTTTATCATTTTCTAGGCATTCAGCACAGGAGATACAGTTATTCAGTTAAAATCCTCCAGACTGGAATTTTCCAAGCCACATTCCAAGGGCCCCTCAAGATCCCGAGGGGAAACTTCCTGGGTAAGGCAGGTACAATGACACATGTCTGTAGTCCCAGCGATGTGGGAGGCTGAGGCAGGAAAAACACAAGTTCAAGGCTGGTCTGAGCTATTTGGTGAGGCTCTATCTTAAAATAAAAAGAGTTGGGGGTGTAGCTTAGGGTAGAGTGCTTGCTGAGTATGTAAGAGGCTCTAGGTTCAGTGTTGTATGGTAAAACCAAAAAAAAAGAAAAAACCCTCAGGAGCTGGGCATGGTAGCACATGCCTACAGTCCTGATGTATCAGGAGGCAGAGGCAGGAGAGCCACCAGAAGTTCAAAGCCACCCTGGGCTATATAGCAAGAGTCTGTCTCAAAACAAACACAAAAACAAAAACCTCAAGGACCAACAGGAGGATGGAGGAACCAAGTGAGCAGGGCTCTGAGGCCCTCACATCCCCTCTTTGGATCCTAACATCTTTCCTTTTGTCTAGTTTTCTTACTGAGGCTCTGCTCATTATCACTTTTTTTTTTTTAATATTGGGGATTGAACCTAGGACTTTTGTACTGAGCTGCATCCCCAGCCCTTTTATACTCTTTATTTTGAGACAGAGTCTCACTGAGTCACTAAGTTGCCCAGGCTGGGCTTGAACTTGTGATCCTCCGGCCTCAGACTCCCAGCGTACTGGGATTATAGGTGTGTACCATTGCACCTGGCTTGTATCACCTTATTGCTTAAGGTGTGAATATCATCCAGCCCACCTTCTATATAAATGTTCTCAGATTCTAGACAGTCTCTGTCACCGAGGACATGGATGATATTTCACAACCAGCCAGGTGTTTTCTGCAGGACACCATTACCAATGGGAAGGTGGTATGAGGACCAAATGTAGAGGGGAAAAGAGCATGTAGGAGAAGTGCATGGCTTTGCTCTGCATAGTGTGGGGGCATTATCTAGCCTCCTTTAAACAAAACTAAAAGTTGATTATTTTGTCACGCATTTAAAATATTATAGGTTTTCATGAAGGAAAAATATTAATGAAAACTTGTCACGAAGATTTTTCTTTCAAACCTTCCGCTAACAGGGCAAAGGTAATCCTGCTATAGTAGCCGGCCCTTGTGCTTATGCCTGGCATTGAATAACTCATTCAAGCCTCATGAGCTTGGATCTTGACAGAACCCACTGCACAGTGTACCTCCCAGGGTAGTGAATGGTGGGGGTCTCGGGCCACGCAGAATCACCTTGCCCTCCAAGGAGCTGCAGGTTAAGGTCAGCTGGGCTTGTGGTCAGGGACCCCCAGTGAAACACTCCAGAGCCCAGGCCTGCTTCCTGTTCACTGTCACACGTGGTTGCAGGGAGCAGGAAGGACCCCTGCAGGACTTCACGGAGAGGATGTGGGAAGCTTGTGCCCGACCCTTCCTGTCCTGCCCCACAGGCCTTGTGCTTCTCCTGATTTTACTCTGCCCTTCAGCGTAATGAGTCGTTTCTCAGTACTAGCAAAATGTTGAGCCCCAAGGTGGCCTAGGGACCCTCAGACTCTAAACTCCAAAGTTAGAGACCCTTTTAACTTCATTTGTATCCCCTTTAAGCACAGAGGTGACTTGTTCAAGGTCACACAAAGCTGCAACTCTAACCACTGCCCTCAATGACTTATGTCACTCCTGGCTCATTCAAAACTGTCATCGATGAGGGTAAAGATTTTTTCAGAACCTGGAGGCTTGTATGAGGATAGAAATGACTCCCTGGGTCGTATTCTCCAGAATCGCCTCTCTGCTTCTCCACTGCGTGTCGTCACATCGGTTGAGCTACAAACCAGGGTGTTACTCAGATCTGGAGATGATGTTCCAGCAGAGATTCATAAGCATCTAGGTGAGCTTTACCAGTTATAACGCTAAAGATGCAATTTCTAATTTAAAATGCAAAAAGTAATTTCACATTGTCTTATTGAAATTAAAATTAAGATGCATCAAATTAAAGTTTCCAAATGTTGTGCCCTAATACTGTTTGAGAGCAAATGCAGAGAGGTATTTAGCGAAGCGATGCCTGAGGCCTCGCAGGAAGATGTGCTCCTGCGTCTGTGACGGTGACTGGTCCTCATCAGTCGTTTCTCTCTTCTCACAGATGAGATACCTGAGCCTTGGCACATTCGAGCATGGGTGGAGACAAGCAGGCCGCGTCACCAGCCACTTGCTGCAGACGCCTCTCCCGGGGGGCTCTGAGGTCTCATTCCCCGCAGAACAGGTGGGTAGTTTGGGCAGGCTGTGGGGTCAGTGTTACCTGATCTTCTGGATGCGACAGTCCTTCCCGCTCAGCATGCTGCCCAGCAGCTCCATCACGGGGTCCTGGAACTGATTGGTGTCCAGCCTGGCCGGGGAGAGTAGTGACAGTGAGCAGCCTCACTGCCCCTGGGCAGCAGGACCCGTCTGCCGCCTGTCCACCCACAGCCCCACTGCTGTGGCTCAGAGACCTGTGCAATGCTCAGACTACCCACGGGAGTGAACTGTGAGGCCGGGAGCTGCTGTCCCAACTCCATGTGCTACACATCTCTACAGGACCCCATTTACCAGCCGGCCTGCTTCTGAGAGTGCACAGGCTGTTGTCAGGTCCCAAATGACCCTTCCTGGACTTTCAAACCCACCCAGGACCAGAGCAGTATACAGTGTGTAGGCTGGGGATGCAGTCAGAGGTGAGCTTCTGTCATCCTGGACAGCTCAGAAGGTGTTATGGTTTGTGTCCCCCTCCAAAGATGCACGGAAGTCCTAACCCCTAGGGCCTAAAGAACATAGCCTTGCTGCGCCTGGTGGCACACGTCCGTAATCCAAACACTCTGGGAGGTTGAGGAAGAAAGATTTTAAGTTTGAGCTCAGCACAGGCAACTTAGTGACTTAGTCAGACTGCCTCAAAATAAAAAAATTTAAAAAGTGCTGGGAATGTAGCTCAGTGCAAAGGCCCTGGGTTCAATCCCCAGATTGCGGGGTGGGGTGAGGGGAACACAGCCTTATCCGGAAATAGGCCTGTTGCTGGTGTAATAGTGAAGAGCAGGTCATACAGAGAGAGCTGGCCTTAGCCCAGTACGATCATGTCCTCAGAGGAGAGGCAAGTGCCATGTAAAGACGGGAACAGAGGGAGAAGAAGGCTGGGTGACAGCAGAGGCTGAGACTGGTGGGGAGGAGACAGCTACCTTCAAGGAGCGTTGAAGGTCTCCAGCCAACCCCAGGATCCAGAGATCCCGGAAGGACTCCCCACCACCACTTTCCTCAGTGGATTTGGTGGCCTTGATTTTAGTTTCTGGCCTCCAGAACTGTGAGGGAATGAGTTGCTGTGTTGTTACCCCATCCAGTTTTGGAACTGCCATGGCGGCCCCAGTAGACTAATGCAGAGGGGTATGAGGGAACAAGAAAGCCTTCCAGGTCCTCTGCCTGCTTCTCTGCCCCCGCAGCTTGCACCCCGGCCCATGCCCACCTGAGGCTCTGACAGTAGAGCAGCTGGGGTAGCAGGCTCTGGAGGACACCCTGGCCAAGGCCCAGGGACAGGTCTGCCTCCTGGACACAGGTGTCTGACACTTGCAGGAGGTAGGCCAGGGCGGCGCAGTGCGAAGGGCCAGTGAGACTGGCCAGGGCACCGCTCCCCATGGCCTCTGCCACGTTGTGGGCCAGTTCCGTGTGCCGTAGCTCCTGGAGACAGTACAGGATGTTCACAGAACGGGCGCACACTGCCACGTTGGGGCGCAGGCAGCCCTGCAGAAGCTCAGCCACCTGAGCTCGGTAGCCCTGGTGCTCACCCTGGGTCAGCAGGGAGCCAGCCAGCAGGGCATTGACCCTGGGCGACAGGAGACCGGAGAGGAAGCGCAGGAACACGTCCAGCCGCCCGTCCTCGGCCTGCATGGCCCGCTGTGCAGCACTCCTGAAGTGCGTGAGGAAGCCCAGCCTGGGCCAGGACATGCCACTCTCAGTGAAGAGGTCAAAGATGGCCCTCTTGGATGCGCTGTAGTAATATGCAGCTGCCACAAATTCCTGCAGGGACAAGTGGATGAAGCAGTAGGCCACCGAGGAGACCAGTGTGTCCTCCTGTTGCAGGAAGAAGCGGCACAGGGCACCTTGCAGCAGAGCCAGGTCCACACCAAATGCCTTCATGTCTTGCTCATAAAACACGAACTTCTTCTTGACTAGCCCATGGAAAGCCATCCGGCCCAGTGTCCCCACCATCTTGCGGCTGCCATGGGTCACCTGCTCAATCCAGGGGCTCACCTTGCCCTTCTCCTGCCCCTCCCTGCTGAGAGCCATCCTGAAGTACCATGAGTAGAGCTCACACAGGGTCTGTGGAGGCCAAAGCTCTGGGTCCTGGGGTGCTGGCCTGCTGCGAAGCAAGTGGCTCAGCACCGTGCCCGTGAGCCTGCAGAAGGCCGGGACTGTGCACATCAGATACAGGGCCCTGTCAGCCTGCACCCGGCTCAGGATCTGGCCCACAAGGGTCTGGTCCTCGGGGAACATCTGCTCCAAACACCCCTGGATCTCCTCCTCAGTAAATCCCCGGATCTCAGTCATCCGGTCCACCAGGCCTCCTGGGATCTGACCAGCTGCTCCAGGACGGGAGGTGATCCAGACAGAAACTTCTGGGAAGAGGTTGCCCCGGACAATGTTGGTGACCAGCTGATTCACTTGGATCTCTCTCTTGGGGTCTGTGCAGGCCACGGTGTTGGAGAAGTCCAGAGGCATCTTACATTCATCCAGGCCATCCAGGACCAGGAGGACCCTGGCTGGGGCTGTCACTGCCAGGCTGGCTTCCCCAGCATTTGGGATGACAGAGAAGAGTCTCTCTGCAGACAGCTTTTCATAGGCATTGAGATCCCGGAAGGTGAAAGGCACCACCAGTGAGAAGTCCTGGCCGAGCTGCCTTTGGGCCCAGAGGTGGACGAAGTGCTTCACCAGGGTGGTCTTGCCCATGCCAGCCACCCCAACAGTGATGGACACCCGGGGTGGGATGGACCCCCGGGACAGAGGCAGGAAGAGCCTGTCCAGGGTGATTGGCCTACCACGGCGCTGGCCTCCACGTGTGGCCTCCACCTGTGTGAAGTCGTGCTCCTGCAGCTGCAGATCACTTAGGCCCTCCACCAGCAGGAAGCTGGCCAGCCTGTGCACAGGGCCACCCAGCTCTGGGGTGCCTCCCACTCTGCCCAGCAGGGCTTCTCGGTGCCTGCATGTCCTTGAGTCTGCAAACACAGGCCGGGAGGAATGCAGGTAAGGGTTGAGCCAGGAGAGAGGGCCCCAGTTCCCCCTCTGTCAGCCTCCCAAGTAGTGCTTACCATTGCTGTGGGGCCCCAGTTGGGAGTCGGGTGTCCTGTCAGGGACCTCCAGGGTCTGACCACCTTGACTGCTCTTCCAGGCCAGCAGATCCACAAGGGCCTTCACCTGCTCAGCTGGGGAGCCAGTGCCATGGGCCTGGCTGCCCTCCCCACCCATCCGCACCTCCTGCTTCCTCATGGAATCCCGGATGGCAGTCAGGAACTGTGAAGACAGGGCCCAGGACAGGTGAGTGAGCCGGGAAGAGGGTAGGAACTCCGCTCCTCTTTTCCCAGTCTGGCCCCATCTCTGTGCAGGGGTCAGAGGGCTGTGTGCTCCTAGACACTAAGAATAATTATGTGGATGCATGGCCCAGCTGGACAGGACCTGGAACCCTGGGCTCAGACCCTGGCTCTGCCACTTACCAGCTAGGTGGCCCTGGGCAAGCTGCGTCACCTCTCTGCCCTTTGGTGTCTTCATTTGTAACCTGGAAATGGGAGTGAGGTTATGCGCCGTTGGCTCAAACCGAGGGAGAAATGAAAGTGGCCAGTGTGGAAAAGGTTAGCAGTGCTGATTCCAGCGGGCTGACATTCTAGAAAAAGTAAAGATGTGATGAAGTGGAGACAGAGACAAAGCCAGTGTCACTAGGGGTTGGGAAGGCGCACAGAGGATACGTAGGGCGGCGCGGTGCTGTGATGGTAGACGTCAGCGTGTCCAACACCAAGGGGGACCCTGGTGGGAGCTGTGGCCTTTGGGGGATGGTGCCGCGTCAGTGTAGGTCCATCAGCTGCAACGAGCAGTGGGTTCGTGGGAGCTCTGGAGTTCTCCATCAGTTGTTTATAAAACAGCTGGGCACGGTCCCAGCATTCTGGGAGGCTGAGGTGGATGGTCACAAGTTCAAGACCAGCCTGGGCAACTTGACAAGACCCTACCTCAAACAAAATGTAAAGTATTTTAAAGGACTGGGGATGTAACTCAGTGTTAGAGCCCTTATATAGCACGGGTAAGATCTTGGGTTCAATCCCCAGTTCCATAAAAAAACAAAAACAAAAACACACTCTATAAACTGAAAAGTGCTCTAAAAAGTCAAAAAATTTAATTTAAAAAAAGAAGGAAGAGTGGGAAGGAGGGTAGCCGACTGTCAGGGGAGCAGCACAGCTGCTGCTTTTAGTTTTCCTGGGACTCCCTGGGAGCGCGGGGTCCCACCCGTTTGCTGCTGGGGATGGTGACGCAGAGATGCCAGGGCTGGAAGTCATACTCCCTCCTCCCTACACGCAACCTTCACCTCCTCGGTGCCAAGAGTAGCTGCCCCATCTGCGGCACCCACAAGCTTGCAGCTCAGGTGGGTACTGAGAACCCCAAGCCTGCTCCCACCATCCACCCCTCCTTACCATGCACAGGAGCCGCTGTTCTCCCTCCAGCGTGGCTCCAAGGACTCGGGGGGCGGTCAGCCACCTGCTGTCTAGGGTTCTAGGAGAGCAAACAGTGCGGAGTCAGCTGTGACACGGCCCATTGCTCCTGGTATAGCGACTCATTAAAATGAGCCAAGTGTAGGCAGAACCAAGAGAGTGAAAATGGCCATACATCCAAAACTGTTATACAAATTTAATGTAGTCCCAATCAAAATACCAATAGCATTCCTCACATATCTAGAGAAAACAATCCTAAAATTCATATGGAACCAGAAGACACCTGGAATAGCAAAAGCAATCCTGAGCAACAAGGGCAAGGCAGGGGGCATCATAATCCCTGATTTGAAGTTATAAAGCTACAGTGATTTAAAAACAAAACAAAACAAAAAAAAAACAGCATGACATTGGAAAAAAATAGACTTGAGGATCAGTGGACCAGAATAGAAGATGAAGAGACAACTCCAAGCCCACTCCTCCACCTTATCTTTTCTTTTTTCCCCAGTACTGGGGATCGAACTCAGGACCTTGCACTTACCAGGCAGGGGCAGCGCCACTGAGCTACATTTCTGGCCTCAGCCACCTTGTCTTTGACAAAGGGGCCAAACACCTTCACTGAAGGAAAGACAGCCTCTTTAATAAATGATACTGGAAAAACTGGCTTTCCACATGCCGACGATTAAACCTAGACCCGTGTCTCTCACCACGCTCCACACTAAAATTGAAATGGATCAAAGATCTAAATATTAAAACAGAAAGAGTTGAAGTCATCATACCCATATTTATAGCAGCTCAATTTATAATAGCTAAACCTTGGAAACAGCCTATCTGCCCATCAACAGATGAATGTATAGGGAGCAGGGAAAGGGGACATCACCAGAACTCCTACAGTGGATCCTGGTCTCCTGTGAGCCAGAACAGCACAAAATGAATTAAAGAAGAAAGACAGGAAACGAGACTTACAGAAGAAGCTGAGCTTTGGGCCTGGTCAGTGCTGCTCTGGGCAGCAAAGACAACAGCACCCCATGCTTGCCACCACTTACTGGGTTCATAGGGAGTATCAAATGACTCAGAGGGCAGCAGTCATCCTAAATTGATAGGGATCTTGTAATTGGAGGAAGTATCAGATGCCTTGGAGGGTGGAGGTAGCCCTATGAGCTGAGGATCTTATGCCGATGAGGATCTTAGGTCAATGAGAAGTTTAAATTCATTAGGACGAAGAGATGAGCAAAACCTTACAACAGTAGGTGGGATGAGTTCAGCGGTTAAGGAGTTTGTCCCGCTCCAGAGACAAAGCTTTCTGCTCCATTCTCAAAGACCCAGGATGTCTTTAGCTGATGCCCTTGAGCATCACAGCATCATAGGACTGTTGAGGGCTCAGACAGCCCTGTCTATAATGTAATTGTGAAATGATTTTCCCCGAAATTACGTAGAATGGCTCCCAACATGAATGGATAAAGACAATGTGCTGTTTATATACGATGGAGCACTACTCTGCCATAAAGAAGGATAAACTTGAGACATTTGTAGGTAAATGGACGCATCTTGAGACTAATCTGAAGTGAAATAAATCAGACATATAAGTTTAAATATCACATTATTTCTTTTATGTGAGAAACCCAAAGTATAAATTAGGAGCAAAAAGGAGAATATATATTAGGAAGTGGGAAGAACTTGCTCAAATGGGAAGAGGAACAAGAGATGGGGGAGGGGAAAGGGAAAGTGGATTTTTAAAAAGAGGTGATTGAGGGGACAGTGGAAACGGAGCTTTTGTAAAGGGAAGGGGAAGAAACACTGAAGAGAGGGGATAGAAATGGGGAAAAAAGAATTAGGATATATTATGCACAGGTGCAAATGCCCCGTGAAGAATGTGATTGTTATGTTTGGCACACATGTATTAATAAACAAAAAAATTAATTTTTAAAAAATGATGCAAGTGACTGGGCCTTGTGGCACAGACCTGTAATCGTAGCACTCTGGGAGGCCGAGGCAGAAAGGTCACAATTTTTAGCCCAGCCTGGGCAGCTCTGTGACTTAGCAAGACCTGTCTCAAAATAAAAAATAAACAAGAGCTGGAGATGCAGCTCAGTGAAGGCTCGGGGTGCAATCCCTAGTCCTGAAAAGAAAAAGGAAAGAAAGAAAGAAACCAGAGCAAGACCACTGTCCTTCAACTTCTGCAAAATTCTGCAGGCTCTTCTTGCAAGATCTTTTATTCTTTTAAATGTAAAAGCCTAGGAGAAAAAAGCAGCAGAGTTTTTATTGGAGTTAACGATGTCTGGACTCACTTCAGTATTCAGAGGTCTTCAGGCTGTAGTAAAACTGATTTTTTTTCTCATTCATATCTTGTCAAGTAACAATTTCTTATTTTGAATTTCACTTTTTGGGGAGGGATTATCGGGGATTAAACTTGAGACTTTGCATTTGCTAGGCAGGCAGCAGCACCACTGAGCTAAATCCCTGGCCCTCTTATTTTGTATTTAGGGTTTGTTTTTGTTTTGTTTTGTTTTGTTTTGTTTTGTATCAGGGATCTAACTCAGGACCTTGTGCCTGCAGTGCTGCTGAGCTAAATCCCCAGCCATATTTAGGCATTTTAAAAATAGTTTTTGTTACTGTGAATATCGTTGGTATAAAAGAGAATGATTCATCTTGTGTATTTTATCTCATAATCAAGTTCATCATTTTTCAGTACAGTCAGAACTTAGAATTCAGCTGCTTTGAAACTCATCCAACTTGGTACTTGACACATTTTGACACGCAAATTTTGTCCTGGTCTGGTCTTTTGTTTGGTACTTGGTAAGCAAATTTGAAATTATTGGTGTCAACAGCCTCAATACTGTTTCCAACTGGAATAATTTGTTTTGGGTTTTTTTTAAAAATAAATTTTATTTTATCCCATTACCTCCCTCCCCACAAGCCCTCCCCCCTCTTTGTGTATAAAAGCTTTGCTTGCATTTTTTCTTCTATTTTCACTCTTTTTTTTTCCTTGTCCCTTCCTTTCTCCTTTTTAAAAACATCTTTATTGTTTACTGGTACATTTTAGGGATACAGCACAGTTCCATTCATCAGTGGGATCTTGTACCTTTACATGACAGGTCTTGGTTCTCATTTTACCTATTCCCCAGCCCTCCCTTCACCCCTCCACCAAAGACATTGTTTCCATGTTTTTCCTTTTCACATATTTTTTCTTTTTCCCTTTTCACCTTTTCCCTACCCCTCCCACTTGCTCTACTCTTTTAGACCTTTTCTTCCTATTATGCATAATCAGTTATACATTTTGATCCTTATTTACACTTCTAGTTTTTCACACCAGAGAAACTATTTGCTATTTACACATGCATGACTTATTAATTTCACTTAAGAGTATGGCCGCGATGTGCATCCACTTAGCTATAAATCTCTCTAGTTTCTCATTCTTTGTGGCTGAGTAGTGCTCCATTTTATTAAAAAACACACACATCTTATCGAGTCTCCAACTGGAACAATTTGCTTGGTACTTGTTTTTGGTACTCATCCTGCCTCCATTCTACCACTGGAATTTTCTTTTGGCTTTCAGATTACTTCAGTAAGAATAACTTCATCACATCATTTAAAAAATAGTCGCTCTTTTGAACACTTTTACTAACACGTCGTCTACACAACTCCTTCCCTAGGGCAGTACTGGGTGTTGCTCTCACAGCTGCCATTCTCCATGTCTCTGGGTGAAATGTTGGCTGTGATGTTTGACAGATTTCTCATTAGTTTTCTTCTCCTCTTGGGGGAGACCCCTTGTTGGTGGCTTCATAATCTCCTGCCTCTTGTACAAGGCTTACGCATTGTTTAAAAACTCAGGAATGTCTTAAATTGGCTGGTGACCTTTTAGCAGTTTCAAGCCCTAAAAGAAAACAAATTTCTACTGAAACTAATATGTCCTGTAAAACTTCTAAAATTGATGGAGAAACAAGGACATTCTGTGACAAACAATACTTTAAGAAATTCGTGACCACCAAATCAGCACTCAAAAAAAAAAAAAAAAATCCTCAAGGTTTCCCTAGACAGAGATAGGGAAGCCAGCAATGCCAAAAAGTCTCCCTGTCCCTCTTCCTCTTCTGCTCCCTCTCTTTCTTTCTCTCCCTCTCCCTCTTCAACAGAATGGATTCATCAATCAGGGTAAGCATTTAAACAAAAAGGAAAAATTAAAGAATCAACATGAGCTGGGCATGGTCTCTCATGTCTGTAATCCTAGCACTTGGGAGGCAGAGGCAGGCCAGCCTGAGCTATATAATGAGTTCAGGGCCAGCCTGAATTAGAAAGTGAGACCCTGTCTCAAAAAAAAAAAAAAAAAAAAAAAAAAAAAAAAAATCAAATGTGAAAAAAAAATTTTTTCATA
>NW_022900946.1:19756532-19758293 GCF_012274545.1 Fukomys damarensis | reverse complement strand
GCCCAATAAAAAAAAAAAAAAAAAAAAAAAAAAAAAAAAAAAAAAAAGCATAGATTGAGCAGGGCATGGTGGCGCATGCCTGTAATCCCAGCACTCAGGAGGCTGAGGCAGGAGATTGCTGTGAGTTCGAGACCAGTCTGGGCTACATAATGAGTTCCAGGTCAGTCTCAACTACATAGTGGGATCCTGTCTCAAAAAACAAAAAACAAAAAAAACCCAAAACAAAGAACATAGATTAACAGACTGATGCTGGATACAAGAAATACATTTAATTCAAAAAAGAAATTCATCCATTAAAAATCAAAGGATGGAAAATAATAGTCCATGTAACAGGAGTCAAGCAGGAATAGCTATTCTATTTACAGACGAAGTGGACTTCAAGCCAAAACTGATCAAAAGAGGCAAAGGCCACTACATATTAGTTAAGGGAATAATTCAACAGAATAACAATTGTACACACACACTACTAGCACATTCAACTTCATAAAGCAAACACTAACAGGTCCCGCCCACTAAAGGACCGGGCTCCCTTCCACCAGTGGACCCCAGTGAGGACCGGAGCTGTACAGACTCTTCCAGAAACAGCCCCCGCTTCTAGCTTCCTGGCTAGCCCTGTTCCTCATCTAAACTGCAAAAGCACAGGGAGTCTTTATGGATTTGTTTGTTTGTTTGTTTTTATGCCATGGATCAAACTCAGGTCCTTGTGCCTGCCAGAACCACTGAACTAAATCCCTGGCCCCTACAAAGTGAGTCTTTTTTTTTTTTTTTTTTTTTTTTTTTTTTTTTTTTTTTTTTTTTTTTTTTTACAGGGTCTCACTATGTAGTTGAGACTGACTTGGAACTCATTATATAGCCCAGGCTGGTGCAACTCACAGCAATCCTCCTGCCTCAGCCTTCCAAGTGCCGGGTTTACAGGTGTGCGCCACCGTGCCTAGCTACAGGGAGTCTTAATGGCCATTGCCCTGAGCTAGAGCAGAAGTGAAGAATAGTAAGTGGCTCTTACTCCTTCTAAGTCCCAATCCCGAAGGGTAAAGTTACTGTGTTGATCTGTTTATTCATTATAAACATATTTTGGGCTAGTCTTTGATTTTGTTTTATTTCACATGGTTAAAGGTGATAGATTAATAACTACCACAAATTGTCATTTTCTAAGATGTGTTTGATTCTATTGTTGCTGCTGATTTTATCACTTGGGCTAGTGTTGTGAGTGATCTAATCTGTTATCTTTCCTGGTATAACGAAAATGAGATTGCCCCAGAGTTTTATAGAGTCTCAAATCCTAAAGACCAGGTATATCTGGAAGACACCTCTGAGAAGCAATCATTCCTAAGGTTTCTAAATACTAGCAACAAAGATACTTCCAATAAGTAATATATAAGTATCAATCCAGTAATTAAACCAAGGTCTATACCAACAACAATAATAGAGATGAAAAGACATTTAAAAAAGACACAGTCTTCCAGCTTACTGAAGACAAATTCTGGGGAAAATGAGCTGGAAAAGTCTGATAGTCAACCCCCTGGACAATCTGAACTGATAGCACAGGAAGTAAAAAAGCAGGTGAATGAGGCTCTAGAAATATTCAAAACAGAAATAATTTCCCAGATAAAAGACATGATTTTAAACTAGAACAGAAACAGATAAAAAAATTAGATGAGGCCGGGCATGGTGGCACATGCCTGTAATCCGAGCACTCAGGAGGCTGAGGCAGGAGGATCACTGTGAGTTTGAGAACAGCCTGGGCTACACAGTGAGTTCCAG
>NW_022900946.1:19717056-19756494 GCF_012274545.1 Fukomys damarensis | reverse complement strand
GAGCAGCCTACTAAATAGTGAGACCCTGTCTAAAAAAAAAAAAAAAAAAAAAAAAGATTAGTCTCACTGAGAATAAAAAAAGAAAACAACTTGCATGCACAAGGACTCAAGTTTGATCCGCGGTACCAAAAAAGAAAGAAAAGAAAACAAGTCTATCATTTTTTACCTAATTGGCAAATATTATGGAAACAGCAGACTGCCTTAGGAATCCTAATACATTGTTGGTGGGAGTATACATTCACACAAAACTCAGACTTTTTTTGGAGGGGTAACTTTGGGAATTGAACCCAGAGCCTCATGCATGCTAGGCCGGCGCTCTTACCAGTGAGCTACCCCCTCACACACACCCAAATTATGGGTCTTAATTTGCTGGTATCTATTGCTTTTAAATATCTTTAACTTAGAAATTCTACTTCTGGGAATTTGTCCTAAAGAAATAATTAAACAAGCGCTCAAACGTGGCTACAATGATTCGAAAAACATCATTCATAATGGCAAGAAACTGAAGAGGAAAAAACTAAATTCCCATTCAAAGATGATTAATAAAATAAATCATGGTCCAATTCTACAGTGCAATACTATATCATAAAAATAGCACAGGCCAACTGACAAACTGGAAGAATGGCATATTGTATTATATCTTATCTTAATGGTTTTTAGTCACTTTCTTTGAAATATAATTTCTATACAACGGAATGCACTTTATTTGTGGCAGTGCTGGGGATTGAACCCTGGGCTTTTTACACCCTTAGCCCTTGGAGATCGTGTCTTGCTAAGTTGCTACGTTGCTGAAATTGGACTTGAGCTTGCTGTTTTCCATCCTGTCTCAGCCTCCCAGAGTGCAGAATTGCAGGTGTTTGCCACCACAGCCAGGTGGAAAGAAGACAGTTCTAGTTAGATGAGTTTAGTAAATGTTTACACCTCTGTAACAACTGCAATCAAGATACGGAACATTTTTTCTCCAAAGAAGTTTACCTGTGCTCCTTTGCAGCCTATCCTGATCACCCACGTCTGGCCTGAGCTATTGTTTTACTACTTATACATCATAAACTAATTTTACCTCTTCTAGAATTTCATATCGATATGATCATACAGTATCTATGATGTATTTTTATGTTAGAAAAAGTAAGTGTGCAGAAGATAATTATGATAGGATATCATGTTGTCTAACTATAGGAAAAAATATTTTTAAAAAGCAGGAAATATATGCTAGTCAAATTAAGGAACTGTTTCTTATGTTGTGAATGTCAATTCCTCAAACTTTGTTTCACAAACACTGCTTCATCTCTTCCAGTAATAATTGCTGACAGTTATAAATGTAATACATTCTCATTGAAAACAGTTAAATAAACCAGGTATGGTGCTGCATATATGTAATCCCAGCATTCAGGAGGCTGAGGCAGGAGGGTTGCAAGTTGGAGGCCAGGTTGGGCTACATAGAAAGTTTGAGGACAGCCTGGATTGTATAATAAGATCCTGACTTCAAACAAACAAACAAAAAAACCCCAACAACAACAAAAAACCAACCAAAATTTAAATAATATAAAAGTGTATAAATTTCAGTTCCTTTTCCCAGGGGAAACCCCCTCTGCTTGCTTGCTTGCTTGTTTGCTTGTTTTTTTGTTATGACTAAACTCAGGGCCTTTGTACTAAGCTACATCACCAGCCCTTTAAAACTTTTTTTATTTTGAGATGGGGTTTCATGTACTCAATAAGTTAACTAGCAGGATGGGCTTGAACTTGTTATCTGTCTACCTCAGCCTTCCAGAGTGCTGGGATTACAGGCAGTGTAAGCCACCACGCTTAGCTTTTTTTTTTTTTGGAGATGGGGTCTCACTTTGTTTTTTAGGCTGACCGCAGACTCCTGGGCTGAAGAAGTCCTTAGCCTCTCAAGTAGTCGGAACTACAGGTATGCATCACCATGCCAGGTGATTATAGGTATTTTTAAAAATTAAGATGCTAGTGAAATAGAGCAGATAAAAAAAAGAAGATCACGGGGTATCAGATTGGGAAAGAGGGCCAGGGACTTAGCTCAGTGACATCATGCCTGCCTTGCAAGCACAAGGTCCTGAGTTTGATCCCCAGTACTGGAAAAAGAAAAAACAAACAAACAAAAAAAGGATTGGGAAAGAGCCAGGCCTGGTGGTGCACGCCTGTAATCCCAGCACTTGGGAACCTGAGGCAGGAGGATCGCTGATTTCAAGGCCAACCTGGGCTACATAGTTAGTTAAAGGCCAGCCTGAACTACAAAGCAAGATCCTATCTCAAAACACAACAAAAAGAGAGAAAGAAAAGTAAAACTGAATCTATTTACAGTTGGCATATAGATAGCAAGAAAATAAAAAAGGTCTGTGAAGAAACTATTTGAACTAATATATTAGTACTAATATATTAATTTAGCAGAATTTCTGGACATAAGATCAATGCATACAAAGAATCAGTTGTATTTTCTGTTACTAGCAACAATCACATTAAAACTGAAATTTTAAAGTACCATAAAAAAAATCAAGCATCAAGGAATAAATTTAGCAAAAAGTTAGAAAAACCCATGCTATGAAAATTATAAAATGTTACTGAGGAAAGTGTAAAAATGTCTTATGAGAGGTGGGCCTCCTTTAGGTTCGTGGATTGAAAAACTCAATATTATTACTCGGCTCTCCCTAAATGCATCTGTAGATTCAGTGACAGCCCAATCAAAATTTCAGCACTTTTTTTTTTACAGGGCAAAGCAGGGGAAATCAGCAAGCTGATTCTCTGATATATGTGGAAGTGTGGAGGAGCTCAGAATTGCCGAAACAATTTTGTTTCCTTTATTATTATTTTTTTAACCTGGGATCGAACTCAGGACCATGCCCTGGTGAGGCAGGCTGCCAAAACAGTTCTGAGAGAGGAGAAAGTCGAAGACTCGTGTGGACAGTATTGACACTTACTACAGAGTAGTAGGTATCATCGGCAGGAGAGCCCATGAATAGAGCAGTGAATTCAGTAGGACGGAGGGCCAGGGACAGGCATATCCACGTGGTCACCTGTTTTGCAAAACTGTCCCACAGCAGTCCAGTGGGCAAAAATGGCTTTTGCAGTCACTTATGACAGGCAATGAAATGTCCACCTAGGTAGTATGAGCCTTGATCTTTACCTCACACCATTCACAGATACTAACGTGACCTGAATTATAGCCTTTAGGAAAAACACAGGAGAATATCTGTGAACTTTGACTAGGTAAATACTAAACAAAAAAACACTAACCACAAAAGAAAAGAAAGAACTCTTGAAGACATTGGCGTAGGAAAAGACTTTATAAACAAATCCTCAGTAGCACGGGAACTAGCACAAAGAATCACCAACTGGGATCTCATCTTATTACAAAGCTTCTGCTCTGCAAGAGAAAGCACAAACAGAGCTAAGAGACAACCTACAATGTGGGAAAAAAATTTTACCAGCTGCTCCTCAGACAAAGGACTATTATCTAGAATATATAAAGAACTCAAAAAATCAGGCCCCTCAAATATAAAGACCCAATTCAAAATGGGCATCTGAAATTAACATTTTTCAGACAAAAAAGTTGAAACAGCAAATAGATATATGAGAAAATGTTCAACATCACCAGTCCTTCAAGAGATGCCGATGAAAACACACTGAGATTTCACCTCACCCTAGAAAGAATGGCTGCTATCAAGAAATCAACTAATAACAAATGTTGGCAGGGTTGTGGGGAGAAAGGAACCCTTCTCCCTTGTTGGTGGGAGTGCAGACGGGTGCAACCACTGTGGGAATCAATATGGAGATACCTCAAAGAGCTGGGACTAGAGGTTCCATTTGACCCACCTATCCCTCTGCTGGGTATCTTTCCAAAAGAAACAAATCATACCACAGTGATATATGTGCACCTATGTTTATAGCAGCAGTCTGTAATAGCTAAAATTTGGAATCAGCCCAGTTGCTCATCAGTTGGAGACTGGATAAAGAAGATGTGGTTTTTCTATAAAGTGGAATACTACTCAGCCATAGAACAAGAAACTTGGGCTGGGGATTAGCCTAGTGGTTACACTGCCAGCCTCATAAGCACAAAGACCCGAGTTTGATCCCCAATACCACACACAAAAAAAAAGAAAAGAAGGAAAGAAAACCTAGAGTCATTCATAGGAAAATGGATGCATATTAGGCCATACTCTTAAGTGAAATAAATAAGACACATGTAAATACCAAATAGTTTCTCTGGCGTGAAAAACTAAAAGTGTGAATAAGATCCAAATTGTATAACTGACAATGTGAAATAGGAAGAAAAGGGCAAAAGTTGTAGGGGAAGTGGGAAGGGTAGGGGAAAGGAAATACGGGGAAAGGAAAAAAGTATGAGAAAAGGAAAAAATGGAAACAAAGTCTTTGCAAATAGGGGAGGTTGGAGGGGGTAAAGGGAGGGCAGGGGCATAGGGAGAAAATGAGAACCAAGATCTTACCTTGAAGTTCCAAGATTCCAGTGATGAATATAATTGTATTGTATACTTTAAAAGTACCAATAAACTCAATGAAAAAGAGAAGAAAAAAGAAAGTCGGGCTACAAGTGTAGCTCAGCAGCAGTACATTTGCCTAGTTTGCATGAGGCTCAATCCCTAGCACCAACCCTACATACAAAAAATAAAAGGAAGGAAGGAAAAAGAAAGGAAGGGAGGGAGGAAGGAAGGAGAAACAGAGAGAGAGAGAGAGAGAGAGCTCAGTGGTAGAGCACTTGCCTATGGCTCTGGGTTCCATTCTCAGCAGCACACTAACAAAAATTAGAAATGTCTGTTCCTTAAAAAGTAGCATGATGAGGGCTGGGGGTTTAACTCAGTGGCACCATGCCTGCCTCACAAGTGCAAGGTCCTGAGTTCAAATCTTGGTACCAAAAAAAAAAAAAAAAGAAAGAAAAGAGAAAAACAGCCAAGTGTGGTACTGTATATCTGTAGCCGCAGCATTCTAGGAGGCTGAGACAGGAGGATAGATAACATGTTCAAGCCTAGTCTGGGCCACTTAGCAACTTAGTGAGACCTTGTCTCAAAAAATTATAAAAAGTGGACAGGGAATTTGGATCCGTCATTTCACCACCTGCCTTGCAAGCGCAAGCGGCCGAAATTGATCCCCAGTACAAAAAACAAAAAAATTATAAAAAGAGCTGAAGATTTGGTTCAATGCAAAGGCCCTAGGTTCATTCCCCACTACTGCAAAACAAAACAAAATACAGTACAGCAGTCACCCTGGGGGTAGGTCAGAGCACTGTATGGCGCTGGAAATTCCTACGTATTGCTCTGGGTGGAGCTCACTGTACTTGTGTAAGAAGCTCAGCTGGCATCTATCTGAACACCCGAGTGCACGTAGATCAAAAGGAGGCGATGCGACACCAGCCTCAGTGCCAGTGGCCTCTGCCCTGTCTCCATCAGGTGATGTCAAGGTATGGCTCGGGGTGGACACAGCCACTTGTGGGTTGTCAAGGTGCGTTCACAGGTGACCAGCTGCTGCTCCCGGGGGCGGGTGGTCTGGCCGGGGAAGTTTAGGGGTTTGGGGGACCATGTTTTAGCTGGGTATTATCTGGAGCATTAGTTTCATTTGTTTATTTGTTTGTTTATTGATTTTTGATTTGTTTTATACTAGGGGTTGAACCCAGATCCTTTGCACTGAGTTACATCCCCATCCCTTTTCATATTTTTTGTTTTGAGACAGGTCTCACTAAGTCACTAAATTGCTCAGGTCAGACTTGAACTTGTAATCTTCCTGCCTCAGCTTCCCAGCACTCAGAGTGTGCAGGAATGCGCCACTGTGCCTGGCTTGGAGCATCAGTTTTCTAATTTAATTTTTTAAACTGTGGTAAAATACACCTACCCCACCATTTCCTTTACAATCATTTCAGTATACAATGCCATAGCATTGATTACCTTCATGTTGAAGCGCGACCATCACCATCCATTTGCAGAACTCTTTTGTCCGAAATTCTGAGGTGAGGAACGTCTCTCAGTGGCACAGTACCTGCCTGACCTTGGGTTCAGTCCCAACACCACAACACAAAGCAGCAGAAGCCCTGAAAGTCCCCATGTAACAGCAACTCCTGTTCCCCTCTGGTCTCGGGCACACCATGCTCTGCCTCTGACTTTGACCACTCTAGGGGTTTCCTGAGCAGAGCCGTGGTATTCGTCCTTTGGCTCCTTTCACTCAGCACGATGTCCACAGACACCGCATGGGTCAGAACCGCATTTCTTTCAGGGGCTGAGTGATCGTTCATGGTAGGTTGGACACGGTTTGTCTAAGCATCGTGCAGCGATGGACACCTAGGTAACTCCTACCTTTTGGTTACAGTGAATTATGTTGCTGTGAAGCGAGGGTGCAGACCCCATCCTCAGGCTTTTTGGGTGTGCATCCGGGACAGGGACTGCTGCATCGCATGGTCTTTTAACTACGAGCCCACTGCTTGAGCCATTTCACCCTGGAATCTCTCTAGTCTGGAGTGGGGCCCCGACGTGCCCCTGTTTTGAGTTCCCTGGGCATCTGCAGGAGCCCAGAGGAAGCGGAGAGAGACAGCAACAGGTGAACGTGGGCATGGGCACCTGGGAAGGGCGGCTCCCCGCCAGTGCCCACCCGTGTGCCCAGTGAGTCTCCCCGTGTTGAGGTCCAGCACTCCTCCTGAGCACCCCGTGTCCTTGTTGCCCCACTGCCCTTGACCTAAAATTGCCAGGTTTAGCACATTAAAACACACAATGAATTCAAGATGAATCTGAATTTTGATTGAACAACAAAAAATTTTAGAACAAGTGTATCCCTTACAATGTTTGAGATATACTATAAAATTTATCATTCATTTATCCAAAATTCACGTTTCCCGGGTGTCTGGTATTTTATCTAACACTTCTGCTCAAACCCCATTCAGACAAGGCCTTCACCCTCTTCAAATCGGGACACCTTCTCCTACAAGGGCAGCAAGAAGGTGCAGGACGACCCAGAACCCAGCCCAAGACTGACTGGGCTGGCTGCCTGGGTGTCCTGAACGGCTACAGGGGGCCCCAGCTGCAGACCTCTGAGCTGGTGATGTCGGGAGGCACCAGGGACAGTCACACTCACCTGAACAGTGGCCTCCAAGGGAGCTGAAAATCCAGCCCACAGAGAGGAAAGGACAGATGGACTTCAGGTCATCTTGGAGGATCAGAAGGACAGAGGTCAGTCAACAGAGGCCCTGAGCTATAGCGGGCAGGTCAGGGCTAGAGGGACCAGTAGATGGCCACTGCTGCCTCTTTGGGAGCCTTGCTGGCATCCTGTGGCTGGTCCCAGACTCTATGTGTAGGGATGGATCCGAGGACCTCCCTGGTATTGGTGTGACTCAGATCCAGTCCCTCAAGTTCAACACCTGGGCTTTGACCTGACTCCTGAGAAGGTCCAGGTTCCCTGGCTCTGCCACCAGGCCCCATTTCTTTCTTATGCTGCCCTACCAGAGATTCAGTCCTTGTCTGAGACTGCTGGGTCCCTTCCTAAGTGGCTGGCCCTGGCTCTGCCCACCTGAGTTTGGGGCCCTGGGTGTGGCCTCCATGCTGCCACCCAACACCAGGCTGCCTGTGTAGCTGGCCAAAGCTCCTTGAGTTCCCTGCTGTCCTGACCCCCTCATCCCTTTCCCTCGTCCTGATTTGTCATGAGGCTGTTGGCGTTTGAATGAGACAGGAAGGAAGGTTCAGGTGGAGTCCAGCACAGGAAGAGGTGAGGACCAGAGCTGCAGACCTGGTCCCTTTCCAGGCCTGGAAATCAGTGTTCAGCCCTCCTGGGTGGTCCTGCCAAGGGCAGCCTTCCTGAAGGCAGGAGGAAGTAGCACTTGCTCTCAAGATGCACCCAACTACTGTGACCCAGAAATCCCAGGGGAGGGCAGCCAGAGGCTGGGGCCTGCACTTCAGGCAGGAGCCAGGTGTTCAGCCTGCAGCCCGGGCCGACAAGGAGACCCCCAGCTAAGGGAAGCACCTGCCTCCAGGGTGGGAACCGGGAGGGGCCTGCGGTGGGGAGCACCCTGTGGCCAACACTCCAGCACAGCCCAGCGGGGCCTATTTCAGAAGGCCTCTGTGCTTAGCCCTCAGAATGACAAGCCTCATCTTACCTGAGGGTGCATCTGGGAGATAGCTAGGTGCTGCACCTCAACCTTGTGCAGCATCTGTGTGGCAGGAGCTGTGACTGGACCTGGAGCCTCATGACCCCTGGGACAGATGTTACCTCATTCTATGAGAGGTAGCAGAGGAGGAGGCCCGCTGCTTGGGTCCCCGGCAGGGAAGGAGGGATGGTGTCGGGTCTGAAGATTCCAGCGATGCTGGCTGTCGCTGGTGCCTGGGAGCAGAGCTGCTCCCCCAGGCCCCCCTAGGCACATGTTTGCTTACCCATACTTAACTGGTCTGACCTCCCGGCTCCAGCACCCCAAAGACAGCTTCGCGGAGTCTCCCTGCTACCAAGAGCAGCTCAGGCCTGAGTCTCTGTCTTTCCGTTCTCTGTCTGCACTGAGACACCTGGACTCTCCTTACCTGTGGTGCTTCGCTGCTGCTCCGGGGTTGCCAAGGTGTTGGGTGGCTCCATCCCCTTGCTCCTAAGCTGAGCCCTAATGCAGGGATGACAGGTAGCAGAGTGTCCTGGGTGTCGCTGTGGCTGGCCAGCCAAGCCTTGAGGCCCTTGGATCTGTCCAGAGCTGAGGAAACCTGGCCTGCAGGGGTCACAGGACCTTGGATGCTGACCACAAAGGGCCTGGGGTGGCAGGTATGCCCCCTCCTGCAGCCCCCACCCAATCCACCGGCTGTCACTGCAGCTCTGGTCCTCACCTCTTCCTGTGCTGGGCTCCACCTCAACCTTCCTTCCTGTCTGATTCAAAAGCCAACAGCCTCATGACAAATCAGCGAGCTGGGGTTGCCCTGGGCTCACATCTCTGGCTTTGTTACCACCCTGTAAGTCTAAAGAGGGGAGGCACGATGACATCTTGATTGTTGGACCAAGTGTCCCTGCAGGCCTGATTTCACCAGAAAGTGGTTCAGCGCCAAAGCAGTGGACATGTCACCCTCTACCCTCCAAAAAGCAAGGCAGACTCATCAGCTGACAGTCGCTTTTAGGTAGGTGGTCAGGAATCCAGGTGAGAAAGGCTATGCTGCACCTACTTCCTGGCTCGCAGACCTCCTGGCCCGCTCTCCCTTCTCTAACCCTCTCGCTGCCCTTTTCTGTCACTCACAGGCGCATGGCCCAGCTGCATCCCACAATGTCTTGTGAGTCGAGGCCCCTGAGGGCGGGCCTCCTGCACCCTGAAGCAATAGAATGTGGCTTTGCACGACAGGAAATCAAGTGTGGCCCCAGCACATAGTCTGTACTGACAGGACACGGCCCAGAGTGAACAGCCTGAGAAAAGTTACAGTAAAGGAAATGTACTGAACATCTTCCAGGGACAGGGAGCAAGCCATTTCATACGGAGCCATTGAGGGAAGTAGTGACAAGGTGGGAGCCGACCGATGGGAGCTTTGGAGTCAGTTTTCCTCAGCAACCAAGCGGGAGCCAGCGATGGCTGCAGAGCAGGAGACTGATGAGTTCAGATGCACACCACAGCTTGTGTCTAAGGATGTGGGAGAGAGCGGGTGACTGGCATTCCTTCCTCCAGCACAATGAAAGGGAGGGACCCGAGGTGGCAGGTGGGAAATGCTGCTCTGTGTTGCCCTGACTGCCTTCCCTTTCCCTTCACCTTTCAGTGATGCTTCCTGAGCACCAGAACAAGCCAGGTGCTGGAGGACACCCCAGGGGGCCCTTCTGGAACCTGATGAAGCTCCAGGCAGGCAGAATGCAGAACTGGTGGCTGCAGCCATCATAGGGTACAGCGCAGGCGCCTAAAACCAGGCCACCCACAGGATATCGGAAACCACAAGAGCCTGGTAGGTCTGTCACATGCAAGGAGACAGAGGGACTCACTCTACCTCCCTCAGGGTCCCCATGGATGGATACTGAGCAGGAGAATGAAAAGCCTTCTCTGCAGGGATCCTGGGGGACATCCTGGCACCCCTCCCATCTTCCCAGGAACATCTGCCCTTCCACACAGCCATTTTCCTGGGTCCTGGCTGGTGGGTGGTGTGGATGGGGAGGGGGCTCTAGTGCTTTCGCTCTGGGATTCCATCCACATCCAAGTAGTGGCCTCGGCCCCTCCTGACTACACCACAGCATAAGGCTTCTTACTGCAGTGCCAAGCCCTTCTCAGTGAGCCCTTATTCAGGCCAGCAGCTCCTTGCCACAGAGAGTGGGGCCATGGTCTCAGATAAGCCTGGGCCGTGGCTGGGGCTGTAGTCACAGGAAGTGGGCAAGCCTAGACGTCTAGTCACATCAGCTAAGTGCAGGTGATGTGGTTGGGCCCAGTGAGTGTTCTGCTGCAGACTCAGGGCTCTCGTGTGATTCCCCCTCATGGGCAGGAAGCTTCTGGAAGAGAGTACTGTGCCCCCTTGCCCGAGAGGTGGCTCCTTTGCCCATAGAGAAACCAGCTGTGCACTGTCATTTTCCTTTTCAAGCAGCTGGCTGGACCTCATTCTGTATCCCTGAGTTCTGTTTAATTTTTGTGGAAGAGGTGAAGCTTTTGCCTCGGAGAGGACCACGTCTCTGATAATGGCCGTTCCTTTACTGCAGTGGCTCATTTTAACTCCTTTTCCCTTCTGAAAGCAGCAGCTGCTTCGCTCATTATTTGACAGTGAAGTGCTGCTTCATACACAGGTTCTGGGTCCAGAGCTCTGTCCCTTGCCAGGCACAGTACATGTTCATTCCCGTTAGCCCCAGGAAGGCCCAGGGAGCCGAGCAGACCCAGTTCAGCAAGGTCAAGCCGAAGCTCAGGTTTAGTCACCGGGCCCTGTCCCCTGCTTTTCGCACTTCAAAAGATACACTAATCTGGCTCATCAGTTCTAACCCCTTCCCCTGACATGGATACCCTGAGGTTCGTAACTTCTTCTGGGTCGTGGACCCCTTCCAAGGATGTTGACCCCACCATTCCTACCCTTGGGCACACGACACACATGTCCAGGCCACACAGCCTGCAGAGCCGATCTAAGATCCTGAGACCTGTCTTGATACCTTATCTGGCGTCCCTCAGCAATCTATTCTAGGAAGTAGGACCAAACCTTTCGTAGAAGAAAAATGGTATTGCGGGGGTAGTACTGGGGATTGAACACACGACTTCCACAAGCCACATCCTAAGCCTTTTTGTTATTTGGAGACAGGGTCTCACTAAATTGCCCAGACTGGGGTCAGACCAGCAATTCCCCTGCCTTAGCCTCCCAAAGTGCTTGGATTACAGGTGTGCACCAGTGCCTGGCTGTCTTTTAAAACAAGCCTAAATCCCTTTTCAGCTCAATCAAAGCTGATCGAAAATCCTTGGCTTCTGTCTAATCTGCTTCCCCATGATCCAGGACTGGGTTCTTTGTATCTGGTTACACCCAGCACAAATACTACAAATTCAAGAAGGCCCACTTTTATCTTTCCATGCTGTTCACTCTGAAGACCCAGATCACAAACCTCTCTTCCAGGAAGCTGTCCCTGATGCCACCCTTCAGCCACTAAGCCCCAACTCGTAGGCGAGGCAGGAAACAGGGCTGTATCTGTCTCCTCTGCTAGATGGACAGGAAGCCCGCAAGACAGCTTGTGTCTGAGCTCTCCATATGCACTGTTCACGGCCGGGCATCACTTTGCCCTCAGCCTGTTAACAGGCAGGTTGACCACTGGGCTCAGCTGAGCCCCATCGTGCCTTGTTGTAGCCCTCAGCAGAGCTGGGGCTGTGGCCCAGGCCTCACTGTGAGTGGCAGGTACTGGAGCTATGCTCTGAGGGCCCCAACGTGGGTGAAGGCAGAACAGACGTGGACGTGGAAATAGATCAATGTGTGCATCTGTTATCTAGAAACCAAAGGAAGTAGGGAGATAAAGACAGGCACAAAGAAGGCTGGGGACACTGGACACGCAGCGGAGCCTCAGGCTTCTGCCTATTCTCGTGGCTCGTCTGGAGTATAGCACCTAGGTTTTTACAAAGCCTTTGTTTTTATTCCACATCATATAAAAACAACTGTGCTGTGTTTAAGACAGACAAGGACATTCACAGGATACGGAGGCCCACTGTGCATTCTAGCTAGTGCTGGAGAGGGCTTCAATACAGGATAGATCCTGGTAACAAAACACATGCTTGTTCTGAGGGCTACAGAGTTGTGCTGGGGCTTTCTGCTCTGTCCTTTAGAGACTGCTGGTGATGACAAATGTCTAGCCAGGATGGCTGGGCCAGGAGCTGCACCTGGAGCGTGGCAGTACGGAAGACTGTGGTCGCCTGGTCTGCTGGTAGTGGCTGAGATGGCTGGAGGGCTGGGGTAAGCTGGACCTGACCTTCCTGTCAGAACACATGCATGGGGCAACTGTACCTGGGCCCAGTGCACACACGGTGGCAGAATCCAGCCTCATGCTGGCCAGTGGGCATGCCCCCTTCCCCTCGGGAACTCACGGATAGGGCCCTGCTAGGAGAGACTGTGGCACTGACAGAGGGGAGGGAAAGGCTATACATACAGTGGGAGACGTGCTCCAGCCGCCACACCAGAAGGCGGCCAGAGAAGGGAGGGGGTCAGGGCCTTCATTGTCCCAAGGCCCTGGAGTGTCTGTGGAAGCCTGGGTGCTGGGTGCTGGGTGCTAGGCCTCCCTACAGATGGCCAGGGGGGTAAGGGGTCCTGGTTGTAGACAGCCACAGGCTGCTGGAGGGGCAGGGCTGTCAATTCCGTGCTTTCTTCCTGCCCCTCTGCCGCTGTCCCTTCTGCTTGAGCTTCTCCTTCCGGGCTGCGGCAGTGGTGAAGGTGATGGAGAGGGCATCCAGGGTGTCCAGCAGCTTGCCCATGGCCACGCGAATGCCATCCTGCTTCAGCTCAGCCTGCAGTTCAGCCAGCTCGAGTGGCTGGTACGTGAGCACCTTACGGAACAGCGCCGGCCTGGAGCGGATGTAACGTCTCACAGCTTCCTCCGTGTCTGGTGCCTGGCTGGCTGCCTGGGATGCACTGACCCCTGCACCCTCATCCTCCTCATCTTCACCTGCAGACTCCAAGGTGGCTCCAAACTCACAGGAGGAACTGAAAAGAACAGACATTTTGACACCTTTTCTCTCCGGCCTGAGACCAGGAGACCCTTGAAAGGAAGGAGAGTTCCCATGGCTCTGCAGGGCCTGGTACACAGCGGCGTCAACCACCCAGGGAGGCGGGCTGCTCCTGACGGTGTCCCACAGGCTACTGTGGTTTTGGGGCTCCCTAGCTGGGCCATCCTAGGCAGGGTTCCCCTTAGCCAGAAAGTATAGGCATCAGGGCAAGGAAGACAGATTCTAAAGGCATGTCGGGGGCTCAGGGTATGGCCTTTTAAACTGCCTGGGCTTCCTGCAGTTTCAGCCCAGGAGTGGGATTCAGAACACTGGTTATTAAGCCTCCCTGATGCCCATTCTCAGACCTGCTGGTCAGAGGTCACATAATGTCAATGACACCATTGCTTCCACCTGGTTACCTTTGTGAGCTGAAGGAGCTGTCACTGCTGTCCACAGTGGTGGCCAGAGATTCCTGGGAGGCTGGGAGCTGAGTGTCAACATCAGACCCCGCAGGTGGCTTCTCAGCGGGTGGCCTGCTCTGGTGTGGGATGTTTTGGCTGGGCTTCTGCTGATGTTGAGGTCCCTGGTACTGTTGGATCTTGAGACCCTCAGTGGCTTCTAGTGAGATGCAGCCTCCCACCCTGGAAGGCTTGTAGGTCTCAGTGGAGAGGGTCTGGCTGCAAGGCATCTCCTGTAGCCCCTGTGAGGACTGCATCTCCTCCTCAGAATCTGACTCCAGGGTCTGGTGAGTGTACTGGAAAATCTCCTTCAGTTTCAGAACCATCTGGCGTTTGGGAAGAGGACGGACTCCAAACCTGCCAGGGACACAGATGAAATGTGACCAAACATCAAGGACCAAGAGATGTAAGGAATGGCTTTGTGGGGTCCAAACCATACATGTTCAACTTTTATGAGCATACAGAGGTCAGCATCTGTCGTAGTGCCATCTAAGCTTATACAAAAGAATATTCCAATAGGAGATGCTCCCAGCATTCTGTATGATGGTGGGAGCAGTAACTTCCCCAGGTGCCCAAGTTGCATAGCAATATTCATTAGGATGTGACTGCTTTTACATTCTTTTAAAAATGAGGTCTCCTTACTCACACTGCATGGATAGGGTCCCACTTCCAACAACAGGGGCGTGGAAACTTATCTCTCAGTGCATAACCCAAAGAAGGCTCATTTGTTGACGTCTAATGATCCTCAGGAATGTGGGATCAGTCTATGGAGAAGCTAGTTTACCCCACTACTCAGTAGCCACACGCACCCTGCAGAGCAGACTGTAGAACTTTCCTCCCCAGCCAGCAGCCTGCAGCCACCAGACCTGGAGGGCCACATGCTGGATCCTTCAGCGCCCAGATTTGCTGAGCCTGGTTATGCAGAGGAAGGAAAAGACCCATTTATGAGCAAGCGTAGAACAGCACCAACCTGTCCAGTTCTTTCTTTAGCACCGGAGTCTCCATGATGGAATACCTTGGCATTGGAGAGATGGGCACTTTGGGGGGCAAATTTTTCTTCCGATTAGCACCTTCTGGGTAAAACAGAGGAAGCACATAGATCAGCATGAGAGGTGGATCTGCTACCACTTCTGGTCCTGGATGTGTCACCAAGAAAAATACAGCTCTGTCCGATGAGAGCAGGGATGCCCCCTTCAGAGTCTGGAGTCGTGTCTTCTGTTGGAAAGTACACCAGCATGTTCCAAAGACTGAGCCTTGCACACCACTAAAGCTGGGTGAATGGCTCTTGGGGCTGCTCAACCCAAATGCTCAGCACAGGACTAAACATAAAACACTTCAAAATGTCTCGGTACACATGATAGTGTCAGACAGTGGGCAACACTGAGCCCTTCTAGGAGGCTTAGACATCTCTACTTTATAATTCAACAGTAAAAAGATAACCCATGTAAAACAGGAAAGGATCTATCAGATTTCTTTGTTTTTTCCCCATTAAGTTTATCGGTACTTTTTAGGTATATAGTAGTTACACTCATCGTTGGATATCAGGTTTTTTTGAAGGCACTCAGGTGGCCCATAAGCACATGAAAAGACGCTCAGCATCATGAGCCATCAAAGATATGCAAATAAAAATCTCAGCCACTTCGCCTCCACGAGGATGAAAATAGGAAGTGTTGGTGAGGATGGGGGGATCCTAACACTACTGGCAGGATGCAACTTTGGAAAACAGGCTGGCAGTTCCTCAAAATGCTAAACAGGTTACCATATCTCCTGCAATGCTACTGCTAAGTTTATACCCAAGCAAAGTGAAAATTTATGTCCATACAAAAACTTTTATGTGAATGTTCATAAGCAGCATTATTTATAACCAGAAAGTGGAAACAACTCAAATGTTCACTGATGGGTGAATGCATAAGCAAAATGTTGTACACCATGACTCATCAGGACAGCAAATACAAAAAGGAATGAAGCACAGACTCACAGTCCAACATGGATAAACCTTGAAAATGTTATACTGAGGAAAGAGGCCAGGCACAGAAGAAAATGTATTGTATGATCCCATTTTTGTGAAATGTTCAGAATAGACAAATCCACAAGGACAGAAAGTAGAAGATCAGATGCCAGGGGCTGGTGACTGCTAATGGGTATGAGATTTCATTTCAGGTGATGAAAACATCCGGAATTAGACAATGACGACAGATACACAGCACTGTAAATATACTAACAACCATTCAACTGCATACTTTAAAAAGGATAGTTAAGGGCTGGGGATTTAGCTCAGTGGTTCTGTTGCCTGCCTCAAAAGTGCAAGGTCCCAAGTTCGATCCCCGGTACCCCCCCAAGAAAAAGGATAGTTTGATATATTAATTACATCTTAATAAACCTGTTACTTTTTTAAAAATCAGGCCTTTGGCACAGAGGAGCAGAGAAGCCCAGCCACGTGGGCACCAACACAGTGGGGTGTGTGTGTTTGTCCCCCATGAACAACAGAAAGAGGGCCTCCCTGAGGCTCCTAGATGAAAACTGAAGCCCACTGGAGAAGTGAAGAAAATCTGCGATAAAGGATCACCACACCACCGTAGTTGGTAATTGGAGGAACCAGCACCTCGCATCAGAACCTGGTCTAACTTCAGGGAGAAAGACAGCTGGAACCTGCAGTAGAACCTTGCAGAGTTCAACCCGGCAGAAGGTCAGAGATCTTCACTTGGGCCTTGCAGCCAGAAATCAGCCTGGACCTCAGGGGACAGCTGCTGGCTTACTGAGACTAATTAACTTAGATCTGCCCACTCCTGCCCACGCTGTTTATTGTGTCAACAGAGGCATATCCTGAAGGAGGCCCTCTATTTTTTATTTTCAAAGTTATGTTTTTCTCATCTTTAATCATTTTAAATTTTTAATCTATTTTTTATCAAATTTTTCCTTTTTTCCCTCTTTTCTCTCATTCTTTCTCCCACCTGGTTCTTCATTTCTCTCCCTTTTTGTTCCTGTTCCTGTCCTAATTCAAATTTATTTTTTCTTTTCTTCCTTTTTCCTTCTCTTGATTGTCAATAGTTTTAAAAGAAAGTGATGAGTCTCTAACCTCCCTATTGCTGTTAGTTTGTTCTGTTCTTGTGTACATTTTGTTCTGTCTTCTCTTTTCTTCAGCAGCTTCCTAGAGTTTGTGTGATCTTGTGTCCTCTGACCTCACTTCTAACCTTTCTCTATCCTATCTATCCCTCCCTCCCAACTCCTTCAAAGTCCCAATCCTGAAGGGTAGAGTTGCTATATCAAAGAGTTTATTCACTATAAACATATTTTGGGCTGGTCCTCGATTTTTATTTAATTCACACAGTTAAAGGTGATAGATTAATAAGTACCACAAATTGTCATTTTCTAACTTCTTGATGCTACTGTGTTGCTAATTGTATTGCTTGGGCTAAGGTGTTATGATTGATCTAATCAGTTGTCCCTCCTGGTATTATGAAAATGAGAATGTCTCAGAGTAATGAGAAACCCAAAACCTAAAGACCAGCTATATTAACCCAGGAATTAAACCAAGGGCAGTACCAACAACAAAAATAGAAATGAGAAGACATTTAAACAAGGCACAAACACAGACTTCCACCTCACCAAAGGTAAACTCTGGGGGAAATGAGGTGGAAAAAAATCTGTTAACCATCCAGACACCATGAATGAATAGCACAGGAAGTAAAAAAAACACGTAAATGAGACTCTAGAAAAATTCAAAACAAATAATTTCCCAGATAACCACAGAGATGGTGATAAGAATGAAAGACATGATTAGAGATTCTAGAACAGAAACAGATTTAAAAAAAAAAAAATAGATGACCCAAGGACCATGATGGAAACCATGAATGCTCAGCATAGGAAAAAAATGGAATGCATGAAACATATTCAAATAAATATCCAGGAGATTAAAAACGCTATTGAAAGCATTGGCAGCAGAAGGAGTGAATGTGAAGATAGAATATCAGATATAGAAGATAGAATTGAGTGATCATGAAAAAGAGATCTCTTAAAACAGTAAGGGATCATGAGAAATTGATCCAACTACCCCTAGATGATGCAAAGAAGAATAATATAAGACTGATAGGAACCCATGAAATAGCAGGAGAAAGTAAAGATGACATTAAAAAAAAAAACTTCACAGAATTAATGACAGAAAACTTCCCCAACTGAGGGAAAGAATTTGACATACAGATAAATGAGGTGTATAGGACTCCAAATAGCCATGATCAAAAAAAAAAAAATCTACACCTAGATATATAGTAATCAAGATCCCAGAAACCCAACAGAAGAACAAAATACTATAAGCAGTTAAGAGAAAAGAAACAAATCACCTGCAAAGGGAAGTCCATGAGAATCACAGCAGACTTTTCAACACAAACTGTCAAGTCAAGGAGAGCCTAGAGTGAGGTATTTCAGTCCCCCCAAAAAAACAATCTCCAACCCAGACTGATGTATGCTCTATAAAAAATCAGTCCTGTGCTGGTGATTTAGCTCAGTGGTTCCACTGCCTTCCTGGAAATCACAAAGTCCTGAGTTCAATCTCCAGAACAACAACAACAAAAATCAGTCCTTTGGAAACAGCCCAATTGCCCATTAACTGGAGATTGGATAAAGATGTGATTTTTTAAAAAAATTAAATGGAGTACTACTCAGCCATAAAGAATGAGAAACTAGAGACATTTATAGCTAAATGGATGCACACTGAAGTCATGCTTTTTTTTTTGGGGGGGGATCAAACTTGGGATCTTGTGCTCATGAGACAGGTGGTAACACCACTGAGCTAAATCCCTGGCCCGAGGCCATACTCTTTAAGTGAAATAAATAGGACACACATGTAAATATTGAATAGTTTCTCTGATGTGATAAACTGAAAGTGTAAATATGGATCAAAATGTGTAATAGATAAAAGTGAAATAGGAAGAAATGGTCTAAAGGGGAAGGGAAACTGGGAAGAGTAGGGGAAAGGAAAAAATGGAAACAGTTTTTGTGACTAGGGAGGGGTGGAGGGGTTGAAGGGAGGGCAGGGGATGGGGAAAAATAAAAACCAAGATACATCATATAAAGGTGCAAGTTCCCAGTGATGGATGTCATCATATTGTATACCTAAAAGGTACCAATAAACTCAATGAAAAATAATTAGCCCCTTTATTTTGGTACTGGGGATTAAACCCAGGGTTCAATCTGATCTACTGATCTGTATCCCTGGCCCTTTTTTAATCTTCTGAGGCAGGGTCTTACTGAGTTATTAAATTGCTCAGGCTTGGCTTGAACTTATAGTCCTCCTGCCTCAGTTGCCCATAGTACTGAGGATTACAGGTGTGTATCACCATGCCAGACTAAAATCAGTCTTTTAAAGAGAAATGGGACAAATGAGGAGCACAGACATTTGTTTTATAACCACACAATCTTTTTTTTTTTTCCTTTGGTACCAGAGATCGAATTCTGGCCCTTGCACTTGCGAGTCAGGGGGCAGGACCACTGGGCTAATTCCCTGGCCCTCAGAGACCATCTTAAAGGCCACCTCAGATTCAGACCAAGGTGCCCCAGTCTAAAGTCTCCTGCAGCAGTTTTTACGGCCCTACCTGGGAACTGGTAAGAAATGCAAATTCTGGGTCACATGGGACCTCTGAAGCAGAACCTCTTGTGTGGGGCAGGGCAGGCATGTTTTAAGCAATTCTCTGGGTGACTTGAAGCCCCTGAAGGCTGAGGGCTGTCAGTGGCCTAATTCACCTAAGCTTTCAAGAGGTCAAGAAGCACCAGGTTGCAGTCACTCTTACCCTCAGCGCTGCTTTCTGTCCTCATCATGGGGGATAGCTGGCCCTGCCCCTCCTCCCTGAAAGTGCATGGCCCATGAGTGATTTTGAGTGAGCCAGGGTTCCTGAAATAAGCTGGAAGTGGCTTTCTTCCCCCCAGGGGAAGAGGAAGGACAGGGCCCACAGCCTCCCACACTTTCTCCATTTGTGAGGGTTTTTGTTTTGGTGTTAAGGATCAAACTCAGGGCATACTAGGCACGTGTCCCACCACTGAGCTACACCTCAGTCTGTTTTGCTTTTTGTGAAGCACAATTCACAGATGTGTCATTCAGAACATTCACAATGGTGGTCAACCATTACCTCTATCTGGTTCCAGAATTTTTTTTTCTTTTTTTTTTTTTTTTTTTTTTTTTTTTTTGAGACAGGGTCTCACTCTATAGTTCAGGCTGGCTTTGAACTCACTATGAAGTCCAGGCTGTCCTTGAACTCACAGAGATCCTCCTGCCTCAGCCTCCCAAGTGCTAGGATTAAAAGCATGTGCCACTATGGTTCCAGAATATTTTCATCACCCCAAAGGAGACCTGTACCCCATAAGCAGTCACTCCCATCTCCCTCCCCAGGCAACCCCTAGCCTCTGTTCTCTCATTCTGGATTCGGTATTTCATAGAAACTAAATTATGTAATAGGTGGCCTTTTGTGTCTGGCTTTTGTTACCTAGCAGTGTTCTCTGAAGGCACCCATGCTGTGGCAGGTGTATTTCATTCCTTTTATGGCCAAACACTATTCCCCACATGGATGGATCACATTCTGCTTACCCATCCGCTGATAGGACCTGGGCTGCTTCCACCTTCCAGCTATTGTGACTAATGCAGCTATGAACATGCACCGTCAAGGATTTGTTTTCAGTTCTTTTGGGTATGTAAGCACGTTGGGTCCTATGGCAATTCTACATTCAACTTTTTTTGTGTGGTGTTGGAGATAGAACCCAGAATCTCAAGTACACCAGGCAAGTACTTTACTGGGCCACACCCCCAGCCCTGATGTTTAACTTTCTGAGGAACCACACTTGCCCATCTTAAGGTGCAAATGGGACACTTACTGCTTAGACGTGCCACCTCTGGGGGTGCTGGCCCAGAGTTTGGTAGGGGGTCCACCAACATGTACTTTCACCAAGTGCCTAGGTAGTGATGGTTAGGATGCAGAGCAGTGCAGGAAGCACTGACAGACTGACTGGCGTATGCTGGATGCCAGGCGGTCTCCCTTCCTCCAAGTGGAAAGGGGTCTGCAAGGCAATGGCAGGGTTTGGCCAGGTGAGCCAGCCTTTCCTATCACCAGGATCTCCACGCCCTGTCAGAGGTAGACAAGACCACTTCTGACCCCAATGGCCACTTACTTGGTATCTCTGGCCCTTCTGATTTCTGAGTTCGGAGAGCACACAGTGTCTGGGCTGCAGGAGGAGCCTCTGGGTCTGGAGACTTCTGCCCTTCCCCGTTCCAGTCGTCCCATAAGGCTGAATTCAGAAAGCTCAGCCTACTGGCTGCTGGGGAGCCACCTCCTAAGGACTGCTCTAGAGATGCTCTTCCAGCTGTGCCACTTGCTCGGATGGGGGTGCTGCCCAGGAATCTAGGGGAGTGGCAGTCACCACTGTCCAGAGGCTCCTGGGCCTGACTGCTGGGACTGCTGGTGCTCAAGGGGCCAGTGCGTTCGAGGTTCAGGTGGTCAATTGGAATTGGTGAGAGGGGCTCAACATTCCAACAGTCGTCCACAGGGATTGGTGGGTCACTGTCCAGCAGGGGGCTTTTGTTTATCTGATGAAAAGATACTTCCTGCTCATCTTCACTGTCCCCAACTTCCACCACTTCACTCACTGCTACCTGACCTGGTGAGAGTTTCTGGACTGGTCCAGTGAAGTCAGGGAGGCCTCCTGACATGGGCCATGGGGCCCTTGGGGAAGACAGCTTGTGGCGCCTGGATTGGGAAAGGGAAGGACTCCTATGGACCTGCCTTCCACTCCCTGAAGTTCCTAGAGGCATGGGTGACAATGGGGGTGTGATGACTGAGAACTTCTGCGTGGCCTCCAACACTGTGCTATTTTCTGGGGTGGCCCTGGATGAGGGCAGGGCCATCTTATCCTCTGGAGGCCTGGTCCTGAGGCTTGTGATTTGGGTCTGTGACGAGCAGTCCCGGCTCCTGCTGGCTACTGGGGTAGCGGGCACCAGCCAGGAGGAATCTGTGGTACTGTCCTCATTGAGGCTGCTCTCACGGTTGCAGATCAGCCAGGAGGCCCGTGTGCTGCCCACAGCACCCTGATTCTCCAACTGTCCCTCCCTGCTCTCGAGATGCAGCTCAGCCTCTTTCCTCAGGGGGCTCTGAGAAAGCTCTTGATCTGCATCAACATCAATGACTGAAAACAACTCAGAGGACTTGTGGCTGACTTCTAGTACATTCCTTCCTTCTGAAGGACCATTAGAAACCAACTTTGTTTTGGTCTGTTCTAGCTCCAACTCTTCATCTGAATCCAGTAAAAGGATGATCTCGTTCTCTCTGCTCATTTGGGAGCAAGGATCCTGGGACCTGGTACTCGAGGTGTTGGGTATTGACTGTGTCAGGTCAATGGGTAGAGACTTTTCTGGGGAAATCAGGACACCCTTATTTTTGCATTCCAATATGGAACGACATCCTCTGCCTTTCCAGTCACCTGGCTCCTTAAGTACTTTGAGAATGCCATTATCCTGCTTTGATGGTAGGGCTGGACATGGTGAGCTGGGGGACACCATGGAAACATTATTGTGTGATTGGGTCATGGACGGGGACGAATCACTTGTGTGATAAAGATGAAGCTGTGATCGGCTGGGACTCTGGCCACCAGGAAGCCATGATGGGAGGCAGCATGAGTGTGGCTGTGGAGTGGAGGCACAAGCCATTTCCACCCCCTTCTCTCTAACAATGCCACTCTGTTCCTGGTAATCACTTGTTATGTGGGATAGTTCACAGACTTGAGCTGATGAAAACACCTGTTCATATGCAGGGACCTCAAATGAGTGCACGGGGAAATCTTCTTGTCTCCCAGCCTTGCTGCCCCCAGGAAGGCTGCAGGTGCTGGGGCCAGGTGCCTCTTTTGGTGCCGTCTGCTGGTGGGTCTTTGCATCCACTGCCCTGTCTGAGCATCTACCTGGGGGCAGCAGGAGGGATTGCCTTGCATTTTCCCCAGTGACTGAGGTCTTATATTTTCCTGGCCCCAACAACTGTAATTGTTTTCCCTTTACCAACGGTTTGCTTCTTCCCAGGACATTTGCCAGGGGAGGTCCAGCAACTAGACTGTCTTCTCCTGCCTGGTCAGGCTCCTCTTCTGTGTCTGATACTCTTCCACCCTGCAGCAGCTTTCGCTGAGTAGCTGCGAATTCGTAAATTTCTTCCATATCTGCTTCATTCACTTTTTCTCTGTCTTCTTCAGATTTCAGCAAAGTCTCTGCTTCCTCCTCTTCATCTGTCCACATTGACCTCAAGAGTTGTTGGAAATTCTCCACTCTGCTTTCACAGTTCTCATCTTCCTTCTCCTCCTGTAATTCGCTCTCCACGTCCATCCCAGCAGGCACTTGTTCACACAGGTCAACAAGGTCTCTCACACCAAACCTGCAACAGAATACTGTGGGTCACCACCACTCTGCACGGAGGTGCCTGCAGGCAGCCAGGTGGGTGGCCAAGCAGAGACTTCAGGGGAAGAGCAGTGTGACTCTCATGGGAACAATCAAAAAACTCAATGTAGGGGCTGGGGATTTAGATCAATGGTTCCACCACCTGCTTTGCAAGCACAAGGTCCTGAATTTGATCCCCGGTATCAAAAATAAAAAGCTCAGTGTGTGGGATGCGAAGGCGATGGGCCACCCCTTGCCATGCCTGGTAGAGTCTTCTCCACCCTGAAAATATCCAGCCCTTCAGGTATTCATTCTGAATGCCTTTGGCTACCAGGCCCTGGTGAAGGGCACCACTGACAATGAACTTGGGACTAAATAGTATAAACAGGACCCAAGGTCTTGCTGGCCTCAGCCCTGACCCTTCTACAGCACAACCCTCCCAAACTGTCAACTGCTGACCCTGAAACCATCTCTCACAGGCTGGGGAGTCCATGGGAAGAGCAATCCCAACCTGCGGGCCAGGATTCCCAGCTCAGACGCCAGGTGGGATGGCAGACCAGTGTCTGCTGTGTAGAGATAGCGCAGGAACACGTGGGTGGTCTCAGTGCTCACACTGCTTAGGAGCACACGCTGGGTCTCTTCCCCATCTTCTACAGCACAGAAGCCTTCATCATTTACCTGAGGATGAAATTAAGTATAGCAGTATACTTACTGAGTAGTTGTAAACTGCAGCAAACAGACCATCTGAGATATCCATGAGTCTCCAGTCTCAGAGTTCCATGCTCCAGAAAGGTTTGGGCCAATGTTGTGCATTTTCTTGGCCATAATTCCATGGGTTCAACCATGGCATTTCTTTGTTTTCCAAATTATTTTAGGGGTGGATGTTAAAATTTCAGGGAGCTGGTTAGTTTCCCCTTGACAGACTCTAGAACTTTCTGGCAGACTGAGCATGTAAATCAGACTTGAAGAGAGCGATGGTGACCCTTTATAATCATGTAGATAGAGGAAAGTAGAAACAATTGGAGGAGGGAAAGTTTTCTTTCAATAGAACTAAAACTGCAGACATTTTTCAGCCTTGAAGCTAACCCACCTCTACTTTTTCTCCACAGAAGCAGAATGATACTGGCAACATGGGAACCATACTCTGGAGCAAGGGTGAGAGAGAAAGGGAGGGACAAAGGGGAGTGAGGAGGCAAAGGAGGCACGCTGCATACTCACATACTGAACAAGAGGTGGACATCGGGCATAAAGCACAAACTTGTGGGCATAAAGCACTTCCCCGCTGTCAGTCTGGAACTGAACGTCACTCAGGTGTGGGTTATTGACCATGGCACCAAAATCAGCAGCAAGCAACCCAAGGGAGAGCTGTACATTAGGACAGGAAGAGAGCCATCAGCCCCCAGTGCTGCTTCTCTAACTCGGCTGTGAGGTTCCCAACAGAGGGATGCTAGGGTGAGCTAAGAGCCAGGACCCCACCCTCCTCTCCACCTCTGCTACCCTCTTTCTCTGGGCCTCTATTACAGTGTACTCCTGACCTCAGATAGGAGTGACCAGCAAGTGGATGCAGCAGGGTGTCCCCACACCATCACGGCTCCTGAGCACTGGGTGTGTGCACATGCGTTGCCATACCCACAGTGTGATGCACCAGAGCCCTGAGCCCCGCTGTTCAGGGACCCACCCCACTCCTCAGCTATGCATTGTGATGACCCCAGGCTGGTAGTTGCAGTGAGGAGGTGGACTGATCCTAATCCTGGTCCTCCAAGGAAAGCCCAACTTCTACTGCTGTCCATCACCAAAACCAGACACTGGGCAGTTAGTTACAGCCCAGCCCAGGACCCTGTAGAGAAGGGGCACAGTTAGCTTATCATGTGTGAAGGAAACCATGGAAAAGCCAGCATAGCAGATGCCTAAAAGAGGCAGCAGAGAACCAGCGTTTTCCTAGGACTCTGAGGCAAAGTGGACACTGGGCTCAGTTGCTAGGGTAATTCACAGTGTCCTCAGACAGAATGGACAGAAGCCATTGCAGCAGTGCCCCAAGAGAGGTGACAGGAGGCCCAGTGGATGCTCAACGGGCTGTCTGAACCTTCACTAGAAGAAAGATAGCCTCTTTAATAAATGGTGCTGGAAAAACTGGCATTCACATGCCAAAGATTGAAACTAGATCCCTATCTTTCTTTCTTTTCTTTTTTTTTTGTTTGGTCTTTTGAGATAGGGACTCACTATGTAGTGAAGACAACCTGGAACTCACTATGTAGCCCAGGCTGGTCTCGAACTCAAACTGATCCTCCTGCCTCAGCCTCCCAAGTGCTGGGATTACAGGTATGTGCCACCACTCCTGGCTTACCCCTATCTTTCACCACACACTAACCTAAAATAAAAATGGATCACAGATCTAAATATTAAAATAGAAACACTAAATCTCCTGTAAGAGAGAATACGTAGAACGCTTGAGGACATAGGAGTAGGCAAAGACTTCATGAATAAAACCCAGATGGCATGGGAAATACTACACAGAATCAACAACTGGACCTCATCTAATTAAAAAGCTTTTACACAGCATGAGAAACCTGAAAGAGTGAAGAGACAACCCACGGAGTGGGAAAAATTTTTTTTACCAGCTAGTCAGATAAAGGGCTATTATCTAGAATATATAAAGAACTTAAAAAAAAAAAACAGACCCTAAAAATGTGCATCTGAAATAAAAACGCACTTCTCAGATGAAGAATTAGAAACGGCAAATAAATATAAGAAAAAAAATGTTCAACATCACTGGTCATTCGTGAAATGCAAATTAAAACAACGCTGAGATTCCATCTCCAGAAAGAATGTCTGTTATCAAGAAATCAACCAATAACAAATGCTGGCGGGGCTGTGAGGAAAAAGGAACCCTTCTCTACTGTTGGTGGGGGTGCAGACCGGTTCAATCACTGTTCCATTTGACCCAGCTATGCCCTTCTTGGTATCTTCCTGAAAGAATTAAAAAGGCTATCTGGGTACAATGATCATCAAGGAAGCAGAGACCAGGGAACTGAATAGCAGCAGCCAAAGCCACAGCTCAGCTCACAGTGCCAAATCCCCTGTACCTACCGAAGTGCGGTCGTCCCTCTCAAAGGGCTTCTCCTTGGGTGGCAGAGCAAAACCGGTCAGAGGAACACCGCTGGGCACCAAATCCAACCCTGAGAGAAAGGTGTGCACATTAAAAAAGTATCACCTCCCAGCAACACCAACTGCCAATTGGCTGAGCTGGACCGAGGCATCTCAGGACAACTTCATTTAAAGCAGACTCCCACAAGACATTTTTGCAACCTTCCCCAAAAGGGAGGTAAAAGGATAATAAAAGAGACAAAATTATCCCAGGTAGCCCTATCTTTGGTTAAAGTTTGAGAAAACTATGACATTCACAAGTGGCTACATTATTTTAACCTTTGAGAGCAAAATGAAAGTACCCAGAGTCTGCATTCTCCCACAGAGTGTGCCTCAGAGCCTCAGGTCCCAGCTGCCCTCAGTCTGTCCCCACCTCAGACTGGGTGGCTGGCCCAAACATCCCACCCAGGGACTCACCTGTAGCACCTCCAGAGCTGGCCAGGCCCCCACTGCAGGGCCACGGGCTGGCACTCAGCCCTTCCTCTGCCAGGTCCACGAGGTCCTGCAGGGCCTGGCGCTCCCTCTGGCTGGCAGACAGTGATGGGGCTCTGGGGCTGCAGTCTGCATGGAAGCTGCTATGGAGGGCAGGTGGCCTTTGTATACCTGGCTCTGGTTGCACAGGCAGCACCAGTGTTACCTCAGGCTCCTGTGTGAGACCGTGTAAGAAGGTGGAAAGCCAAAGTGACTGTGTGGTCACTGTCACTGACATACACACTGTAGAAGCCACCCCACACATGCACGGTTAGATGTAAAACAGAGCACAGGATATGGACTGTCCCCAAGGGTGGCCTGAAGCAAGCCTGGGAAGCTTTTCCTATCACAGTGTCAAAAGGCTTCTGCCGTGGCCAGTTCATCCTGTGGCATCCCGGTCCACAAAGGATCATCAGAGTCAAAAAGGCCCAGGCCTACCGCCCAGCTAGTGTCATCTAAGTGGTTAAGTACTGACTCAGGACCAGCTGCAGCAGGACTGTCTGGAGCACCTATTTAGAATATAGGTTCTTGGGCCGGGGATTTAGCTCAGTGGTTCTGCCGCCTGCCTTGCAAGTGCAAGGTTCTGAGTCAATCGCCGGTACAAAAAAAAAAAAAACAATGGAGATTCTTAGGACCCCCTCACACACAGACTATACCAGCCATCTTGGGAGTGGGGCTGGAGTCTGCTTTATTTTACTTTATATTATTTTATTTTTAATCTTGGGACAGGGTCTTGCTAAGTTGCCCAGGCCAGGCTTGAACTTGCAATCCTCTTGCCTCATCTTCCCAGTATACTAAGATTACAGGTGTGTGCCATCATACCCAGCTTGGACTATGAATTTTAAACAAACTCTCCAAGGAAATATTAAACTTTGGGAACTAAAGTCCTCTTTTCTTACCAGAACTGTCATTTTTTGTTTGTTTGTTTTATGAAACAGGGTCTTGCTACATAGTTCAGGCTGTCCTCAAACTCAGTGATCCTTCTGCCTCAGCCTGCTGAGTGCTGAGATTACAGACACATGCCACCACACCTGGCTACCAGGACTGCCATTTGGTTGTTGCAGAGAGAAACAAGCTATAGCTGAGGCCCCATTGGCTTCCTCCCAGATCTACTTCTTGGACTTTCTGTTCACCAACCACAGTATCAAGGGCTGCGTTTCTGGAACTGTCCATCTCACCCCAAAGCCTACCCGTGTATGTACCAGGAGGGGAAGGGCTCACCTTGGTGGGCCGCTGGAGCACAATGGGAGGGACCAGGGCCGCTGTGTAGAAACATTCCATAGCCCAAGCTCCGGTCAGGGCACTGCCCTCCCACAGGAAGTTCTCCTTTCCTTCAGGCAGCTGTAGACACCAACCTGCCTCTTTCAGCTTTTCCCTTAGAATCCTGCTGGCAGGAAGTGGTGGTGTGCTGGATAGTTCTACTTCCTCCAAAAGGAGCTGGGCCACACGATCCTCTATCTGTCTACCGGTGGTGCTGGTGTCCTGCACTAATAACTGTGGTGGGGGCCTCAGGGGTTTTCTTTTGCGACCTTTCTTCTCTAGAGATAAACAGAAGGACACAGCGAGTAATGGATCTGTCCACTCATCTGGAAGTTGCTGCTTGTAACTCTTGGCTGCCAGCAGACCAATGAATTCTCCCCAGGGCCTCTGCTCCCAGCAACATGTACCTGCTCCTGGCCTTGTCCTCTCAGAAAAAGCACTTTCCAGTCTGAGTGCAGGCACAGATGAACCCTGCTCCATTTCAGATCGGGACAGAGCGATGGCCACCAGGAAGTCCTCAGATGGTACCTCGGGTTTATCAACCTTCCGCCTCTTCAGTGGCTCCTTCTTGGTGGTGGCTCCTTTCCGTTTCCGACCTCCAACATGGTTGCTAAAGTGAAAGAGAAAGGTCAGAGAGAGTCTCACCTGAGACTACGCCTGTCTGCCTCATGTGGGGTGAACAGAAAGGATTGTGTGTTCCCTGCACAGAGCCATCCCTGCTTCAGCTCTCACTGCTGAGCTCATTCAATCTAGGCCAAACAATCAGAAGTTCCAAACATGAGAGGATCTGGTCTGTTTTTGTGGACACTGCACAGTCAGGTTCTTAACAGAGCTGTCAGTGGTACCTTCTACCCTAGATGTGGCTGAACCTTCTGGTGGAGTTTACACTCAATGGCTGAGTTGGCTCCATGGATTCCCACCAAGCTCTGTCCACTAAAACTTCAGATGCCCCTGAAGCAGTCCTGGCTATACTGCATCTCTGCCCAAGGCCTGAAACAAGGGCCTCCCAGCTTCAGCCTCCAAGAGCTAGCACCCTCAGGAGCCAACACACAGCATCTCTGCCCTGGGGAGATTAGCACAAGGATTTTTGGGCTGGATAGAAGCTCTGGTGCCTGTGTGAACCCCACTGGCTGGGTAAGAAGTAGGACGGTAAGGCAGATGGAAACTGGGAGTAGGACCCCTCCTGACCTGCAGCCTTCATCATGCCTCTGGCTTCTGCAAAAGCTTATGTTCTCCTCCCTGGGCAGCAATGGCTAGAGATTCTCAGGTGTAGCCTCAGAAGATCTAAGCAAGCCCTAACAGCTCTAGCTTCCTGGGAACCTCTATGATAACCACAGCTACCAAGAGAGAAAGGTGAGCAGCTGAGCAGACACCTCCACGAGTGCAGTGAGGCTAGGGCTGCTCCCCTGGGCTGCAAAGAGGGCCTGGGCTCCGGAAAAACATGAGTGGGTGGGCAGGGGTAAGAAGGTGAGCAGACTGGCATGTGCATCTGGGTCAGAGAATTCGGACCACTCCAGAGATCCAGATACCCAGGCCTGACCTTAGCAGAGGGGAGGTTCAAAGACCCTTACGTGTGTCCAGTTCTTATGGCTTCCTATTTGATCAGCCTTCTAAAAGGCTTCACACACATCTAGTTTCAATACTTGAAGACAGTTTGGTACCAGGGATTGAACACAGGTCCTTGCTCTTTCGAGGCAGGCGGAACCACTGAGCTAAATCCCCACTTGAAGATATTTTAAAAGCAGACATATTTGGTCTGAGGCAAGCAATGGCTTAAATAATGTCTATTGTAAGACCTGAAGGCTTCCTGTCCTAGGACACTAATGTGGATGTGCTGAATGAATACAGACAGGTTTACTGGCTAAGAGAATTCCTTCTGTCTTTTGGGACCTCAGATCTGGCCCAGCCCTGCTGCCCATAGCCTCTGTATAAGGCAGTGGCCAAACCACAAGGCAGCCACTAAACTTGGCCTTCTTTCACTTTGCTTTTGCCAGCTGTCAAAGGGAAGACGTTCCGAAATAAAAGAAGTTGGGGGCCCACACTGACTTTGTTCTGTTTGAAGTTGGCATTAACGTGATTGTCCCTAGTGGCAAGGGCAGAGTGAGCCAAGCTGACCCTCTGCCACTTGTGTCTGTGGTCTGCATGCCAAGGACCTGCTTTCCCAGATGATGGAGGGGCTTCCTATTTTAATATGCAGGCACTAATTCAGGAAAATTAAAAAAATTGTCTCATCAATTCTTTGAACTGTGCTGAATAATCTGACGTTAACAAAATGAAAACTGAACTACACTAAGATTGAAGCCATAGCTGGCCAATCAAGACCCAGAAGAGTTAAAGTGAAGACCAAATCCTTAGACTCTCTAGAGGAGCCACTGCAAGATCATGGACTGGAAACATCTTAAGGAAACTAAACAATCCAATCAGATTTTCTCCATGGATATCCCTGTGTGCATGCAAAACCCCCTCTACACTGCCTGATTTCCTCTTCAAATGTATCACTTCCAGAAGGCAAGGGGGCTCTGGTGTACTTTAACTCTACAGAGAGCTTTATAAAAAGTCAAACTGAGTACAAACATCATCATTTGGTTTCCTCAATTTTCTTCTCTTCTTTTACCTCACCTGGGAGTCAGAGGGCTGCTGCTTGCCTCAGGCGGAGCTGTCTGCATCCTCACAGCCTGCAGTAGAAGCTGGGGGCCCACTTCCATCCTCACTGCACACTGTTTCAGGTGGCTGACTCGGCTCTTGGAGGTGACAAACAGCTTGCCACAAATTGGACACTCAGGGATCCGAGGAGAAGAAGGTTCTAGTGCCTTTTCAGCCTCATCCAAGCACCTGGAGGAAGATAGTAAACATAAGAGAACCACTCTCCCCAGTGATGTGGATCATAGCAAATGCTGGATCCACGTCAACAAGGATGTGACGGCTTACGCATGTTCCCCAAAGCCAGTCCTCACAGCCTGCACGTCTCCTGGCAGTTGGCTCCACACACTAAATTTAGGCATCTGTTAGCAAAGGCAGCTAAAGAAAACAAGGACAAATTAAACATGGCTATCTTCTGAGCCAGCAATTTTATCCTTAAATATATGCCCTAAAGGACTGAAAACAGGTGTTCAACTATGACACAAACATTTGCCAAAGGTGGAAACAACCCGTGTCCATCCGTGAAGGAAAGGATAAATATGTGATCTCTCCATACAATGGGCTATTTATTACTTAACTGTAAAAACAAGTAACACAGTGATACAGGCCACATGGGTGAACTCTGAAAACAAGATGTTAAGCAGAGGAAGACAGACACAAAAGGACAAAAATTGTAGGATTCCACTTACATGAAGTGTCCAATAAGCAAATCCATAGAGACAGAAAGTTGATTAGTTGTTATTAGGAAAATGAGGGAGGGGCAAAAGGGAGTGACTGCCTGGGGTTTCTTTTTGGGGGTGATGAAAATGGTCCAAAACCAAAACTGATGGTGATGATGGCTGTACAACTGCATGGACATAATAACAAAAGGGACATTGTCCTTTAAATGGTTGAACTGTGTATGTGAATTCTATCTTGATAAAATCGTCTAGTAAAAATGGTAAGTTTCTGGGCATGGAAGCACACACCTGTAATCCCAGCACTTGGGAGGCTGAGGCAGGAGGATTGCCTCAAGTTCAAGACCAATGTGAACTTGAGTTCAAACAGAGTGAGTTCAAGGCTAGCCTGGGCTACACAGTAAGACCCTGTGTCAAAACAAAAACAAGAGGGCCGGGGATTTAGCTCAGTGGTTCTGCTAAGGGCCCGAGTTTGATCCCTGGTACCAACTGGTACAAAAACAAACAAAACACAACCACACAGAAAGGGTGTGCTGATCACACTGAGGTACTATTACCACATCGAATACCTCTGGAATCCTACCAGAGCCACAGGTCACTCCCGCAGGAAACGGGACGGTCTGTGCTGCTCCTACCTGTTCACATGCTGCTCCCTCCGGGTCACGTTCATAGCTGAGAGGTTCTTCTGACACATCTGGCAGAAGAACAACCCCTTCTCGTCCAGGTTATCGTCATGTGCAGATGCACCTTTCCTTCCAAACTCTTGCTGCAGAACCAAGGCTACTGCAGCATCACTGTCTGTGGCAGAGAGCGCCAGTCCATTCCCTGGGGAAAAGCACCAAAGATCTGTGAAGACAAGCTGGCCTCCGACCTCTGTGTTATGTCTGTGGCTCTCAGGGGACGGATGCCAGGGAGAACACCAGGAAACCAGAACCTAGTACTGCTCTGTAGGCCTGGGATGCTGCCCAGTGAGACAGGGACCTGGGAAATCTGGAACTGCTCTCACCCAAGTTCAATATACACACAGAGCACCTAGGGAGGTTGTGAAAACGCAGGCGTGGATTCAGGGGGTCCCGGTAGAGCCTGGGCAACTGCATTTCTAACAGACACCAAATGTGGTGATGCTGATGGGCCAGGCCCACTCTGTATATTGAGATCCTCAGGAACTTGCCTTTCATCTTTCCCCTGTTCACTAAAGCCTGTGCCTCAGGTATTGCAGGGTCACACAGCTCCCATTACAATGAAGCTAGGTTGTTTCCTCAAAGTTCAGCCTTTACTGTTGCTGACCTTTTACTGCCCGTGACAGAAAAGCCAGGGTAGAGTGAATGACCTTTGGCAGTTAAAAGGCAGAATCTCCTGCTTAGCACCACACCAAAGGATGGACAGATTCTGGTCTTGAGATGGCCCAAGGTAGCCCAGCCAGTACTGTGAGGCAAACCTGAAGCACTCACAAAGGATATGCTCAGAACTTCACAGGTCTTCGGTTCATTTTGGTACCGGAGATCAAATTCGGGTCCTTGCATTTGCAAGGCAGGCGGCAGCACCACTGAGGTAAATCCCCGGCCTTGGTTCTTGAATACTATGGCCTGTTGTTCCTGCCACTGAAGCCAAAAGCTTCTGATTCTATATTTTGTATCTGTGTGTGTGTGGTACTGTGGATTGAACCCTGGGCTGGGCCTCAAAACAAGCTAAGCATGCACCCTACCTTTTAGCTACATATTCAGTGCTCCCCACTTCATTTCTTAAAGAAACGGTCTATTCCTTCTTAAGCATTTGCTGGGTATGATGTGAAAATACACAGAGAAAAACTGAATCAAATGTAGGGCAGGTGCTAGGCCCAGGCACTGCCTGAGTGACTCCCAAGCCACTCTGGGGCAGCCTGAGACGCTGCAGTGCTCTCAAGGGGAAATAAGTAAACGCAATACCAAGAGACTTCACACTGATCAGCTATAGGTCCATCACTAGGTTTCTTCCTGCTTTTCCTTTTATATACATTTATCAGAAATGAGGCTCCACATTGCACAGGTGATAGGTAGGGCCATCTACATTATGTGAACACACCACAAAGCACCTGTGGTATGTGGATGCCAAAGTGTATAACCTGGAGCCAGTCTGACCTCTGATTTACTTATAGTGTACCCAAAATACCAAAACTGAGGGAAGGGGTTAAATAATGTCATGAGCTAATAATCAAGCAAATCCAGAAAGTGCAAAATCTTATAAGACAGCTCATCTAGACTCTTTAAAAGTTAATGTCAACACAGAATAAAACCAAACCAAGGGGACTATTCTAGAATCTAACCTTAAGAGATTAAGCTACAGCAATAAGCGGTATATGAATTTATGCTGAATTCTTGTTGCAGAAAGAAAACCAGCTACAAAAGATATCCTTGGATCCCTGGGAAAATGCGAGTTTGAACTCGATACCAGGTAGTGGTATACCATTAAGCATGACAATGGTATTGTGATTATGTAGGTGTGAAATGTTATAATGTCTATACCTTACTGTCCAATGACACAGAAGAGAAACATGCATATTTACAGAGACACAAAAAATATATGGCATGAGTATTTAGAACCACTTCTGGTATAGATTATGGCCAATTTGAGAATCATAAATATAGCCAATTAAGATCTGAGAAACTGTATATAATGGCAAAATGTTGTTAAATCTAGGTGGAAGCTATAGGGGATCACTGTAATGTGTTGCTTTTGGGTTTTCCTTTGTTTTTTTGAGACAGGGTCTCCCTATATAGTTCAGGCTAGATTTGAACTCTCTGTGTAGCCCATGCTGGCCTTAAACTTGTTGCCATACTCCTGCCTCAGCCTCCCAAGTGCTAGGATTACAGCTATGTACCTTCATATCTGGCTATGTTCACTGTAATTTTAAAAAACTTTGCAGGGAAAAATTTTGTAACAAAAAGTCAAAATAAAAATAAGAGAGCCAGTCATGGAGGTATGTGCCTATAATCCCAGAACCTAGGAGATTAAAGCAGGAGGATAAGTAAAATGCTCTGAATTATTTAAAAAAAAAAAAAAAAAAGGCAGTAAGTCTCTTGTCAAAGAACTCAAGTAAGAAATGACCAAGAGACATTCATTCTCTACTTAGACCCAGTAAAATGGCAAAGATAATACACCTGGCAGAGGGTACACTCAGAGTAGAAACAAAATGAACACAGGTTTCTTCCTGCCCCTTTTCCTCCAGTACTGTAACATATTTCTGGAAGACTGAACATGTTCCTCATACCGTTTCCTGCTACCGTCTCCTCTTGAGGGCTCTGTGGGACATTTTCTTCCAGTGTAGCCTCGAGGGAGCAGTCCTCTGAAGCATGTCGCAAACGCTCGGGGTCTGTTCTCTTGAACTGCTGCATCCGCTGAAGAACTAGTTGTGCAGTACGGGGTTTGGAGGGACTTGGCATAGCTGTTGTCATCAAACAGGACAGGGAGGGTCGGGCATCGCCACTGGGAGAATTCTCTAGCAAGGAGGAAAACATTCATAGCATGTTCTATCTGGAGAAATAAAAGATTTTCCAACCAGATACAGGCTAGAGCCACGTTTACCAACAAGTTTAGGTTTGACAAGTATGAGTAGGACTGCTTGTTAGCAGCCTTACTGCCTAGAGCAGTGTAAACATATCGATAGCAGGAGGGGAGTGGGGAGTGACTGCTGGGGAGCTTGGGGTTTATTTTTGGGATCCACAAGCCCCTGAAGTTGTGCGTCACTTTTGCAGGTATGCATGTGTATAGTGTTTTCTAAGGGATCATGCAGAGCTTTCATCAGATGCACAAAGGGAGAATGAAAGAGTAAATGTGCCTGTGCACATTACTAAAGTTTTATGTCTCTGCTCAGACTTCTCATTACTCCTGAGAGCTGTTTCCACAGGAGGAAAATGAAACAAAACAAAAAACAAAAAGCATTATTTAAGATCAGGAAGTGAAGGTGAGAAAAATTTAGAAACAGAACTCAGGAGCCCAGAGAGCTTGTGGTACATTACATATGCAAGGGTAGTTTTCAGTTCTGCATGAAGAATGTATCTTAAGCATCCAGCTCAGTATATCAACGACAGCAGGGCAAGAGAGCTGCTGTAAACAAACGAACAAACAAAAAAGTATAAAAGGTCTTTGGGGGAGAGAGAGGAAGGACTACGTTGTGGGATTTAAACCCATACTGCACCCCCCTGCAGCCTTCAGTAGCCAAACTTGCTGGCCCATTCAACTTACCCACTTTGGAATGAATTTAAGAAAGAGATTTTTGTTTGTGTAAATTCTTTAAGTAGAGGGCTCCAAATATAATTACGTTAAAAAGCTACACAGGAATTCTATTTCTTATTATTATTGTTCAAAACAGGAATCAGCAAATGGGTCTTGGGGCTGGCTGCTTGTTTTTGTAGTTAAGATTTTACTGGCACAAGGCCACACCTATTCATTTTCATACTGTCCTATGCAGCTGCATTCACAATAGCAGCAAAGTTGGGTACAGCTGTCCTTCTGTATCCCTGGGGAATTGGTTCCAAGGGCCCCTGTGAATATCAAAATCTGCAGTCCCGTATATAAAATAGCATACTATTTGCACATACCATTGCACATTCTCCCCTGTACTTTGTTACATCTACATTACGTATAATACCTAATACAATGTAAATGCTACATCATTATTACTATGTTGTTTAAGAGAACAATGACATGGGGCCAGGGATTTAGCTCAGTGGTTCTGCTGCCTGCCTCACAAGGACAGGGACTTGAGTTTGGTCCCCAATAAAAAAAAAAAAAAGAGAGAGAATGATGACATGAAAAATTTCTGTATGGGTTTGATATAAACAGTTTTTCTCAAATATTTTCTGAGGTTGGTTTAACCTATAGATCTGAACTCACAGACAGTGAATGCCAGCTTTAGCTGTGCTACAGACTGTATGGCTTGTAAATCCAAAATATTTACTACGTGGACTTTTTAGAAAGTTTTCTGACCCCTGGTTTAAAACAGTATGAATCATTCTTTGTCCTCCCTAAAAAGGCCTGGCAGTGGTTCTTGACTGTTTACCTGTCTGGATGCTCTGTGCTTGATCCTGGGGTACAGCCGGATTCACAGAAGGAGCAAGCACACCTCCCTCTCCACTCACAGGGAGAACAGGTTCACTTCCCTGAGACTTGGTTGCCCCTTGCTTTTTAGCCCTACGGACCTGGCCGCATGACGGAGGTTTCTTTGAAGTGCCTTGATGGCTTTTGCTCCTGGTGGCAGACTGTTTGGTCTTCTTTGATGCGCTTATCTGAGTGCTGTTTGAAGATTTTTTTGTCTTCCTGTCTTCTAACACTTCCTTGGTTCCAGTTTTTTTCACTCTTTGGAAAAAGCTGGCACAGAGTTCTTTAAAATCATCATCTGACTCATCCATCTTGGAGCAGTTTTAACGCTTTTAGGCTGGTGGTCTTCAGGGGAGTGAGACCCAGTCTGGAGGCATGTCCTCAAGAGGAAAACACAAATCTGTGCACCGGCCTAGCCGAGCTTCACTCACCGCTCGGCCTAAGGTTCTTCTCTACTACTTGCTGAGCTACTACTTGGAAAATGTGCACAACTGACAAAAAGTACTGTTTTCCTCTTCGGAATGATTTAAATGTCTTTCTTCATATTGAGCCCGTAGTTAAATAACATGTTTAAGTTTCTCTCAGTTAAAGTTCACAACTCAGAGAACGTTTTGTGGTGTAACAGCTGTCTCAGAGAAAGATTACATGTGAATTCAGTACTCAGATCCTCCAAGATTTCCATAGTGATAAAGTACAGCGTTTCCTTTAATTTCTTATCTGAGGAAAACCAAAAACATCTAAGTGTGATTAGACAGACATTGCCATTTTATTTTATTTATTTATTTTGGGCTTTTTTTGAGACAGTGTCCCACTATGTAGTTGAGACTGACCTGGAACTCACTATGTAGCCCAGGCTGGTCTCGAACTCACAGCGATCCTCCTGTCTCAGCCTCCTGAGTGCTGGGATTACAGGCGTGCGCCACCACACCCAGCAATATTGCCATTTTATATCATTTCTTCCAGGAAGGTAGAAGAGCATGTGGAGTTTGGGAGAAGTCTTAAGAGTAACAGTGCCCTGTTACATGCTCAGCACAGCCTGGTTAACACTATGCTTGTCCTAAAGGACATCACAACCTAACACAGGACAGGTATCTAGAAACCCACTATCACACATGTGATAAATATGTGCATCTTGAGAAGGGTGTTATTTTTACTGAAATCTGCAGAACAAACCCCATGAATGCCAGGTGCCACAGAAACAGGATGATTCCCAAGTCTAGGGAACCTATTTCGCTACAATGAAGACCTCTAGCTATCAGCTTAATCTCCTGATAGAGATCTATTAGCAAAAGTTGTAATGTGAGAGAAAGAAAAAAGTACATGGCTTCTGAATAGTCAGGAGAACAGAAAAATCTGCTTTTCTCTAACCTCTCAGCCCACAAGAGTTCGCCAAACTCAGATGACTGGAACACTGCCTGTGTGAAAAGGCTGGGCCTATGGACGTGATTATATACTTTGGCACCCAGCTCAATGGGATTCAAAAATGAAAACTGAATGACCTAGTGGCAGGAAGTTCTTTACTTCAAATACAGTAATGCAGCCGCCATCACCCAAGTAATCTGTTTAATCATTTAGTTTTCCAGAATGGAAAGATATCCCTAGAATCTACTTTGTATGGCTAGTTCATCTCGCCTTCCATGTCACCTCCTCAGAGAGGCCTTCTCCAAGTGGATCCTCTCCATAGCTTCCCCCACATTCTCTTATCATCACACATTTATTTTATTTTTTTTGTACTGGGGATCAAACTCCGGCCCTTGTGCTTGTGAGGCAGACGGTGGAACCACTGAACCAAACCCTCCACCCCATCACACATGGTTTTATCCGATTATAACATGTGATACATATCACAATATCAGACTATAATATGTAATACATAATACTTATTGAATGCTTATCGTGTGCCACTGTTCCAACTGCTTTCCAATCTTTAACTTATTTAATCCCTACAACAATCTTATACAATAGTCTACTGTCACTTTTTTTTTTTTTTTAGTACTGAGCAGCATTCTCAGCACTTTTTTTTTTTTTTCCTTTTTGGTACCTGGGATCAAACTTGGGCCCTTGCGCTTGGGAGGCAGGTACCGGAACCACTGAGCTAAATCCCCAGCCCTCTCAGCACCTTTTATATTTTTTAAAACAGGGTCTTGTCAAGTTGCCCAGCCTGAGCTCAAATTTGCAATCCTCCTGCCCCGGCCTGGGATTACAGGGCTATGCCACCACATCGGCTTATTGTCATTCTTTCTTTACACTGGGTCATGTCACACCACTTTTGAAGTGGCAGAGCAGAGATCAAACAAAGGCAGTGTGATTTTGAAGTATCGACTGAATACTTTTTTTACTATTAGTCCCCAGCTAAGTTCAACACTGAGGAGGGCACAGACTTACCTATTTTGCTTTGTATTCCCTTTAGCTGATCTGGTACCTGGCTCGTAATAAGTGCTTGGCAACTATTTGTTGAATTCATGCACTCCAAAGAGTTTGATATAATCGGAGTGAAGAGAACGTGGTAGGGCAGAAGAGGTCTGTAGGGAAAGGCAGAGGTCAGGTCACAAGGGCCTGGAACACCAGGCTAAAGCAAACTAAAATTTACCCTCTTGAATGTGGGGAGTAGACAGAGCAAACCTCACGCTGTGTTGAGTCTCAAGACAGTCATCCGTGTAGGTGCTCAATCGATTTTGCTGAATGACATGATAATGGATCCTACAAGGCTGCAAGCTCCCAGAAGGCAGGGGACTCCTCGGGTTCGTATCAACCGTACCTACCCAGGTGCTGGCTGCCAGCAGGCGTAAAGGGAATGAATGAATCAGGGCGGGACGACTCTCCCGCTTTTCCCAATCCGCTACCTATGAAAAGGGTTGAGCCTCCCTGGCGAAGAGATGCCAGGGGCTGCTGCCAGCCCTAAAGCCAGACGGAGGAGCCCTATCGCCAAACTGGCTCCGGCTGGGACCAGGGCGTTATCCAGCTCTCCCCTCCCCACCTCCCCCCAAGGCCAGCCCTTCCCCGCCGCGATTACGGGCCTGGAAGGGGACACCGTGGGATACAAGCGAGAAAGGTTCTGGCCCCTAAGAAGAGCGAGAACAGCCCGAGATGACAGGCCCTTCTCCTCCCGGGTGCCGACAGCCAGCCCAGAACCCCGACTCCTCCTACCTCCCGAGACACAGCGGAACCTTCTCAACGGTGATACACGCGACGACGCATGCGCCGCCAACACCCCCACCAGGACTGGAT
>NW_022900946.1:19700770-19716952 GCF_012274545.1 Fukomys damarensis | reverse complement strand
CGCGGGAAGAGGTGTCGTAAGTGCTGAGGAAGAGTCAGGGTGGGTTTGGGCACTGTGGTGAGCTTTACGGGAATGTTTTTGAAGTATGCTGGCGGACGCGCCGAAGCACACCTGAGCTGGAAGAGTCAGCAGATCCAGGTCCACCGAGGTCCCTTCTTGGAGCGGGCCGGGAAGCGAGGTCCGGGGTCTGCTAGCCGGGTGAGGCATTAGACCGCGTCCGCCGAGGCGGGAGCGGACGCCCGAGCTCAGCCTCACTGAGGGCCAAGCGTGGATGAAGAGGTCCGCCATGGCTGACATTTGAGGGAGGTTTTTCGTTCGTTTTTTAGTACTGGGTTGGAACCCAGGGCCTTTGCATTGAGCCACATCCCTCGCCTTTTTAATGATTTAGTTTGAGACAGGGTCTCGCTAAATGGCTCAAACTAGACTCAAACTTGTGATCCTTCTCTCTCAGCCTCTCAGTGCTGGGACTATGGCGTGCACGCTTGGCTAAGAGGGACTTTATACATCGTGTTAAAGCCATTGGTAGCCGCCGAAGATTTGTTTTTAAAAGTTGCTTCTAATTGCAGTGTAAAAAAGTCTACACTCCAGCCCGTCAGTGTTTTGTTTTTTGTTTTGTTTTGTTTTTTGTTTTGGTAGGGATCAAACCTCGGTCTTTGTGCTTGCAAGGCAGGCGGCAGAACCGCTGAGCTAAATCCCCAGCCCTCGTCAGTGTATTTTTGATTTATTTTCAACTTTTTTTCTTTGTTGGTGGTAGTGATACTGGGGATTGAACCAAGTACCTGAGTTACATCTCCAGACCTTTTTAAAATTTGCTGGGCGAGGTGGCACACGCCTGTAATCCCAGCACTGGAGGCAAAGATAGGAGGATTTTCGCGAATTTGAGGCCAGAATTTTTTTTTTTCTTTTCATTTTTTTGAAGTCGGGCTTTGGTGCCACACGCCTGTAATCCCAACATCCTGGAGACTGAGGCTAAAGGATCACCAGCCTGAACTACGTGCAGAGACCCTGACTTTAAAAAAAATATGAGAAGGGAGAGGCAAGACTAGAGGCTAAGAAGCCCATGGGATACTGCTACATTACTATAGTCCAGGTGAGAAATTTGGGTGGCCCAAATTATGGGATGGAGAAGCATTAAAGTGTTAGAAATGCCAATATCTAATTAGTGGGTTTTTGGCTTTAGCAACTGAGTGGACTGTGTTTTCATGACTAAAATAATGAACACTGGAAAAGTGTGAAAGATTGGGTTTGGAGAAAAGATAGTATGTTTCACTGATTTTTTTTTTTTAAGATATGATTCACATATTGTAAAATTCACTTATTTAAATGTGTAATTCAGGCTGACTGCAGAGGTATGGAGGTCCACAGCAAGTCTTGTGCCAGCTCAAGTTCTTCGTCTCCCACCCAGGAGTGCTCAGGGGTCTCTGTGTCCAAAGAGCTGCTGACTGTGGGTAATGGCCAAGGAGGTATATGGGACAAGTTACTCATCGACTCTAAGCCTAATTCCAGAACACCCTCTACTCTTCAAACAGTTCGGATAGAGAGGAGTCCATTACTAGACCAAGTTCAGAACTTTCTCCCACAGATGGCCCGGGCAAATGAAAAGCTCAGAAAAGAAATGGAAGCCACTCCCCCTAATCATTTCAATATTGAAAATATTGACAGGACCCTTGGCAAAGTTATACAAATGGATGTGGTCTTATTTGAGATGAATCAGGCAGATTCAAAAGAAGAGCATAGTTCAGAAGAGAGTTCCCAAGACAGTTCAGAGGACAGCTCAGAGTCTGAGGATGGGGATGACAGCGTCACCGTGCATAATATTAAACTTCCTAATTCAGAAGGTGGAAAAGGCAAGATTGAAGTTTTGGACATTCCTTCACCTAAAAACAAGGAACAGTAAAGTAAATGATTTAAAAAGAAACAGGTGATACATACCTGCTAATTCTGTGTAAAAGAATGTGGTTCTGGGTGTTTTTAATTTCTGGTTCCTGTGGTACTCTTATGTATTAAAAGAAAAACATCAAAATCTAACAATTTAAGCAAAGAGAAATTCATGAATCAGGCAGCACTCAAACTGGAAAGGGGTTCAGAGAGCTCTGTAGCGAGGGCATCGTGCTTATATAGCTGACTACAGACATAAAGTATAGAGATAACGATTAGTTACGGAGAGCCTTTGCCTTGTTTGGTCATGGTCTCATCCTTTAGGAGCCTTGGATTGGCTGAAGTTCAGCTGTTTGTATTTGGCTGAACCCAGTTATTACAAAAAAGACTCCTATTTCAGCTGTTAAAAGATTTTTTTGTGATTTTTTTGTCAAGTTATGCACTGTGATTATACTTCCTTTTCTAAGTTAACATACAGTTATTTCAAGATAATGAAGATTTTGAACGTTTTGCTACAAAGAAATGACAGATGTTTGAAGTGATATGTTAATTACCCAGATTTGATCATTATACAATGTTTACAGGTAGCAAAACAATACATTGTGGGGGGTTTAGATCAGTGATGCAGCTGCCTGCCTTGCAAGCACAAGGTCTCCAGTTTAATCCCCAGTATCCAAAAACAAAAACAGCAATACATTGTACCCCATAAATGTGTACAATTATGTGTCAATGTAAATAAATGTAAGAAAAAAATGGAAGTGTGTAATTGGATGGGTTTTAGTTTATTCACGAGTTTGCATGTGCCACACTATGCAAGGCCACAGGGGGGAAGCATCAGTGTTTGGTCTTGAGGAATATGAGGAAGTAGGAACAAGGGGAAAGCCTAGGCCAGTGTTGGTGGACCTTAGAGCTTTCAATGATACATTCTTCTGCAGCATACATACCATAGGTTCACTGCCACTTCACCTAGGCTTTCTGCAGAAAGGCAAATCAGGGTAGAGTAAAATTTTTAGGATTGGCTAGTTTAATTGCAATAGGCTTTGGACTGAAGGGGTGGTTGCTAATTGCTTGGCATCTGTCTGTGGGATGGTGAAGGGAAAAGGAAATAATGGCTTGGTATATAAATTAATGGGGTAGTTGCCTTGCTTATGAGTGGCATGCTATCAATTTCTTTTTTTTCCTGGTACCTGGGATCAAGTAGGACCTTGCACTTGTGAGCTAGGTGCAGCACCACTGAGCTAAATCCCCGGCCCCATGCTGTCAAGTTTTATAACTAGGAATTAGCTACCCCTGGAGGAGGCAATGGTTCTCTATCAGCAAGACTTTCACAATATCAAAATATAGATGATGGACAGTTGTAAAGATAGAACTTATTTTTTCTCCCATCAGATTGAGTTAATTCAATTGTTATTTATGTAAAATGGGTTACAGTATGGCTTAAGTTTCCTTAAACCTGAGCTCAATTGACTCGTGTAACTTTTCAAACAGGAAATGCCTGGACTCTGTCCTTCGGCCTACTAAAACCCTAAGGGAGAGCTTCCAACCTAGCTTTGAAAAGTTCCGCATATGATTCTGATTACCTCTAGATTAGGAATCACTGCATTTAATTAACACCTATTGAGTAAATCCTGTAAGTGAACTCTAAGAGCTGCCAAGAGCTAAGTAAAAAATGATTGAGATTTAATGCTAAACCTAATTCCTTCATTTGAGAAACAAAGTTATCCACAGCAATGGTAGGTGTCTCCTTGGCCCATGGTAAATAATGGAACCCCTGTGTCCTGGACCCTGTTGTGACTTCTCTAGAAACTTACTAGATCCATGTTACGTCCGTGGGAATATTACTGTATGTTTCTTGCTTTGCCAAAATACTCAAACCAAGGAGATGAAGCAATGTTTCAGATATTAAAAGGTGAGGGTTGTCCTGTGTTTGGTTAACCTTAAATTAATCAAAGTGGAACAGAAGTATATGGAAAAAGTGATGTTGTTCCAAGTAGAGACTGTTTTTTGCCCTAGTCCCCTGGATACTTTTAGGGAAAGGGAAAGGTTGGATATACTATTATTGTCATAGTCTCACCCACCTGGAAATTCATTTTTGAAAACTTCTGACATTTTCCCACTTAATGTTTTAAACAGGAAGAAGTGAAAGGCCTTTCCCCCAAGTCTGTGATTTGGTCATAAATTACAAAGCCAAAAATCTGTCTAGCTCCTCTTCATTTGTCTTGGCAGGGGTTAGGGAAATTTACAAATTGAACAAGAAAATAATTGTGTTCTCAGATTTTTGTTTATACTGACTCATATAATCCTATTTTCTACATGGCTAAAATTGCGATCAGGAGGGGAAATAACTGATGAAATATCTAGAAAGGTTACCCTGTGTTTATTCTGTCACTGTTGCCTTTTGCGTGATGTAGCTCTACCTGTTTTGCTATTTAATATTAGGAAAGATTCCATATAGATATACTGGCCTCAACTGCAAAAGTTTTTCATCTTTATTAAAGATTTGTAACAGTGGTCATAATTTTGATGTTGAAATTAAGTCATCTTCATTTAATATTTTTAAGATGGCAATACTGCCCCTATCCATGTACAGATTCAGCATAATCCCTATCCAAAAAAAATTTTTTGTAAAAATGGAAAAACATCTTAAAATTCCTGTGGAATTGCAAGGGATCCTAAATACTCATGAACCCAAATATGAACACACAATTCCCTATTTTAAACAATACAGATTTACAGTAATCAAGACTGGTTCTAGCATAAGGATAAACATAAATGTGTAGACTAGAGTTGAGACTCCAAAAATAAACCCATATATTTAAGGGTAATTGATTTTTGACAAGCCAAGATAACAAGGAACAAATAGTATCTTTAAGAAATGATGCTGTTATGACAGGATGTTCACATGCAAAAGAGTGTAGTAGCCTTAAATGTAAAAACTCGAATGGATCAAAGACAAATATAGTGGTGCAAATCTTAGTGGTGCACTGCAATCCCAGCACTCAGGAGGCTGAGGTAAGAGGATTACTCTGAGTTCCAGGACATCCCTGGGCTTCGTAGTGAGTTGAAGACCAACCTGATCTACGTAGTGAGACCCTGTCTCAGGGAAAAAAAAAAAAAAAAAAAAAAAAAAAAAAAAAAATAATAGTAAATCTTCATGATCTTGGATTTGGCAATAGATTCTAGAGTGGACCTTCTAGTTAACCTTACATGTGAACAACTTGGGTTACAACCAGAATTTTAATTTTAGCTTGTGACCAAAGTCTTGAGTTATGACCTGAATGCTGGTCTTTTCTGTGTGGGGTTGAGAAATCCTGAGCCAGTGTCTCTCCAAGGACATTGAGATCTGCCTAGAAGAAAGTGTGGCCTAAAATTATACAGGAGAGAGACTTTAAAATCTATGTGGAGGAGCCTGAGCCTTCAGTTGACCCTGTGGTTGATGACATTGTCACTATTGTAGAGTCCACAGGCTTGCAGGTAGACACTGGTGGAGGAACACTTAGAGGAATTGTCTACAGGTGAATTTCAGCAACTTCTGGCTGAGCAACAGAATGGCAGCTGAGGAGCTTTCTGAAGAGGGGAAATACCAATCTGCAGTAAAGTTCTAAAATAAAGGAAATCCTGAAAAAATGGACAAATCTACAAACATTTACAGAGAAGACCCACCCACAGAAAAAGCTAATCATTGCATTCACTTGCTTAATGACAATGTCATGTCATACTACAAGACTGTTAAATAGACAATCTTAGACCAGTTTTTAGTGCTGAAAAGGTTGAGACCTAATCAGCCAGAAGCAGGTCCTAGGGGGCTATAGACTGTCCCAAGGAGAAAGGACACCAGAGAGCTGGACTTCTGATGTTCTTTTGGAAGGGGACTCCTTCCAGACAAAAACCGCCTTCCATTTTATCCTCCCTCTTGCAACCCAAAGATGTCAACTTGCATGGTGAGTACAGTATGAAATTGTAAACGAGGCACATTTTATAACTTTTTGGTGATTATGCTAGGAAAATTATTGGAGTTTCTGGTAAATTATGAACATTATACAACCCTTTATTATGAGAAGGTTAGTTAAGTGGTGCTTTGGGAGGTTTGGAATGCATTATGGGAAAAATAGCCTTGACTTACAACCAACTTGAGTTACAACCAGCCCTTGCAAATGAATTGTGTTCGTAAGTCAAAGGTCCAGTGTAGCACAATCTTAGAAGGAAATAGGAGTAAATCTTTATGACCTTGGATTTGGCCATAAATTCTAGATAGCAAAAGAAAAGTAGAAGCAATGAAAGAAAAAGTTAGTACACAAAAGCATGAAAATACCCATAAAATGGAGGGAAATACTTGTTTATTTATTTTTTGGTAACAGGGATGGAACTCAAAGTCTTTCTGCTTGCGAGGCAGGCGGCAGAACCACTGAGCTAAATCCCCAGCCCTCCTTACTGATTTTTTGCCTGTTAAGTTTTGAAGGAAGGTTGTGAAAATTTCCAACCATAATAGTGAATTTATCTGTATTGCAGTTCTTCTTGCAGTTTTATCAGTTTTTACCTCATATTTTTATATTCTTTTGTTAGGCACATACACTATTAGATCTTCTTGGAGAAGTAACTCTTTTATAATGCCTTTCTCTAACTCTGAGACACTTCCTTGCTCTGAAGTCTACTCTGCCTGAAATTAATGAATCTATTCTAACTTTCTTTTGGTTAGTGTTAGCCTGGTATATCTTCATCCACCTCTGTAATTTTAATTTGCTTTTGTCTTTATATTTAAAATGAGCTTCCTTCTGGGGATCAAACTTGAGACCTTGTATTTGCAAGGCAGGCAGTGGTAAAGTGAGTTAGTTTTTTTTCTCTCTCTTTCTCTCTTTTCCTTCCTTCCATTCTTCTTTTTTTCTTTTTTTTGAGACAGGGTTTCACTTTGTTGTTCAGGCTGGCCTTAAACTCACTGTGTAGCCCAGACTGGCCTTTAATTTAGGCGATCTTCCTGAATCACTGCATCAGCCCCCGAGTGCTGGGATTACAGGCATGCACCACCATGCCCAGAACCCCTTTTTTAATTTTTAAAGTCTTTGTCCTTAAGTCCATTATTATTCAGCTTTTCCAAGTCTGCTTTTAAATATATGCCGGGGATTCAGCTCAGTGGTGCCACTGCCTGCCTCTCAAGTGGAAGGTCCTGCGTTTGATCCCAGGTACCCAAACAAACAAATCAAATATAACACTGTACCATTTCATGGTTAGGACAGTACCTTTTAAGTAGTCTCAATTCTTCCTACCATACCTTATGACACTGCTGTCATTCTATTTATCCACAAGATATAATCACTGAATACGTCATAGATGTTACTATTTTGAACAAGATCGTATGTATTAGAGCAATCAAGAATAAGTAAAATAAAATGTTTTGCCTTAACTTACTGCTTTTCTAATGATCTTTCCTTTTGTAAATTTGTGCTTCAGACCTATATCATTTTCTTTCTCAAAAACTTAACATTTTCTGCATGACAAAGACTCTTGATTTTTGTACTTCTGAGAAAATATTTCTCATTTGTGAAGGTTAGTTTTGCTAAAGATTTTTAAATTAATGATTTTTTTTCTTTCAATACTTTGAATATTCCACTCTTCTTAGGCTTGAATAGTTTTTTAAAAAAGTCTGAAAGAATTTTTTTTTGTTTGTTTGTTTGTTTGTTTTGAGACAGGGTCTCGCTATGTAGTTGAGACTGACCTGGAACTCACTATGTAGCCCAGGCTGGTCTCGAACTCACAGAGCCTCCCGAGCGCTGGGATTACAGGCGTGCGCCACCACGCCCGGCGAGAATTATTTTTTAATTTAAAAGAATTACATTAGTTCATGCTTACAGTACATGCAGCTTACAGTCATCTTGAGGGGTGAGTAGTGTACACACTACAACTTGTTTCTTTTTTTAATCCCTTTCCCCATCCCTCCCTTTCAGAATTCTTTGCTCCTCAGTGGAGCTTCTTTCAAGATTTACTCTGGAGTGGAGAAAGATTTCCTCTTGTGCTGCAACTACATGTAGATTTTGTGTGTGTGTGTGTGTGTGCGTGCGTGTCTGCGCGTGCTGCTTGGTACTCTTAAGTCCCTCAGACCTGTAGTTGGTGTCTATTGTTAAGTTTGGGAAATTCTCATTCAAATATTTCTACTATCCCTTTTTCTTTTTCTTCTGGTATTCTCCCATGCGTATTTATGACTTTCTGATTGTCTCTTGGATATTCAAATCCCAGATATTTCTACTATCTTTTTCTTTTTCTTCTGGTATTCCACCATGCGTATTTATGACTTTCTGATTGTCTCTTGGATATTCAAATCCCAGATTAGTCTTCATAATCTGTTCTTAGCCTGTTCCATCTTCTTCATTCATCTTTGTGCTTCAGATTTGCGTGTTGCTGTTGATATATTATCAAGAACATTGGTTCTTTCTTTGGTTGTGTTGTCTGTTGATGAGTTCGTCAAAGGCATTCTTTTCTGTCACAACTTTTGGTTCCTAGCATTTCCTCATTGTTATTCCTTAGAGTTTTCATCTCCTGCTTATATTGTCCATGTACTCTTGCATGCTGTCCATTTCTTCCATTAGAACCTCTAACCTATTAGTCATAGTTTTTTGAGACAGGGTCTCACTGTATAGTTGAGACTGACCGGGAACTCACTATGTAGCCCAGGCTGGTCTCGAACTCACAGTGATTCTCCTGCCTCAGCCTCCCGAGTGCTGGGATTACAGGTGTGCGCCTCCACACCCGGCTCGTGTGTGTGTGTTGCGGGGGGGTTTGAGACGGGGTCTCACTATGTAGTTGAGACTGACCTGGACCGTACTATTTAGCCCAGGCTGGTCTCAAACTCACAGCAGTCCTGCCTCAGCCTCCCGAGGGCTGGGATTATAGGCCTGCCCCACCACACCTGGCTCATGTGTGTTGTTTTAATGTTGATTCCTTCTGTCCCTTCCAGTTTTCTCTTGAGGAGTTGCGGCTTACATGCCTGGACTTGGGCTTTTGTGATGAGCATGGGGTGTGCTCCCTGGCCCATCTGGCTGGTGTCAGTGAAGCCATCTGTATCCACCTAATCACTCTGTCACACAGACATCATCTCCACACACTTCAGAAAGGATGCTGGCTTTCCCAAACAGAAACGGGTGACAAGACCACTCCATCTATGAAAAGCCCCAGGCATATGTGCCCATCTGAGCCAAGGCAGGTGGCACTAGAGGAGCTCTGTGGCAGAGTCACTGACTGCAGCCCTTACCCCAATTCTCAGAGTTATGTTTGGCATTTAGTGTCTCTTTCCTCAGGACACTGGCATCGGGATGACACAGGACGAGCTGGTATCCAACCTAGGCACGATTGCCAGGTCAGGCTCAAAGGTAAGCGCAGGCACAGACTCTGTCCTGTAGGGTGACCCTGGGAGCCAGGTAGAGTAAGGACATGACCAGGTGAGTGACCTTGTTTCATTTCAGTGCCACTGGAACCTCTAGTAGTTTTTGGTAGTGTGTATATTGTACATTTTATACATGAAAGAGTTGAAGCAGGCACTCTCTCCAGAGCTCTAAACTGTAGTCCATAGGTTCATGGCTGCCTGCGTCTATAACCTGCCGTACCACCTGCTAAAGCTTTTCTGCAAAGTAATTATTTGGTACTTTCGGGGCCTGGGATATAGGTCAGTGGTGCTGTGCCTGCCGGGCAAGTGTAAGGTCCTGAGTTCAATCTCGGGTACCAGACAAAAAAATTATTTGGCACTTTCTCATGCTGCTTGTTGTACTTGACACAGATGGCCTAGAGAGGGAGCTTACTTCTTTATTATATTAATTTTTAATTTTTTGAGGGGTGGAGTTTTGAGACAGGGTCTCTCTTTGTAGTACAGGCTGGCCTTGAAATTGCAGTGATCCTCCTGCCTCAGCCTCCTGAATGCTGGGATTTTTTTTTTAATTGAGTTTATTGGTACATTTTAGGTATACAGTACAGTTACATTCATCATTGGGATCTTGTAACTTTACATGACAGGTCTAGGTTCTCATTTTTTCCCCTTGTCCCTGCCCTCCCTTCACCCCCTCCTCCCCTCCCATTTACAAACACTTTATTCCTATTTTTTCATTTCTGAGCTGGGATTACAGGCATGTGCCACTACTCCCAGCATTGCTTAGTTTTTATGCATAAAATGGTGGTGGTGTGGGGAGTTGTCATTGTGGTTGTTCAGAATTTCCTGTGCTGGAGGAACTACATGTATAGAAGTCACGTATGCCAGCTCCAGTGCAGAAGGGAGCAGCCTCCTCCTGACGAGCCTTTGCCACTACAGGCCTTCCTGGAAGCACTACAGGACCAGGCGGAGGCCAGCAGCAAGATCATTGGCCAGTTTGGAGTGGGTTTCTACTCAGCCTTCATGGTGGCTGATAGAGAGGAGGTCTATTCCCGCTCTGCGGCTCCAGGAAGTCCAGGCTACCATTGGCTTTCAGATGGGTAAGTAAGTGAAGAGCAAGCCCACCTCACACAGGGACTTGGAGTCAGGTATTACCTGATATGCATGTTGGAAATTACCACGAAATTTGGAAACCGAGGAAATGCAAACAGGCATGTTCTGCGCTGTTCAAATGAAATCTGATTCTTACTTTGGGCAGACATTTCCTTTGGGACCCTAAAAGGCCTGTGGTTAGTAACCAGTCTCTGCTCTGCAGTCCTGGCCTGTCCAGGCTCAGCTCCTCCACACAATGGGACGCCCTTTCTCCCAGTCCCCCACTGAGCATCCTTCTCCAGCCTCTTGCCCAGAGGGGCACATCTGCCTGGGGCTTCTCTGTGGATGGAGTAGCCTTGTCACCTGATTCTGTCTGGGCAGGCCAGCACCCTCTCCCAGATACTTGGAGACGATGTTGGTCTGACAGGGTGATTAGGTGGATTTTATTTTATTTTTATTTATTTTTTTGGTTTTTTAAAGACGGTCTCACTGTGTAGCCCAGGCAAGCCTGGAACTAGTGATGATGTAGTTGTTTTAAATCAGAGTTGTTAGTCCTCTTTGCCATATCTCAGTTTGTTTCTGATATTTGCTATTTATCTTCAGAACCTGATTTTTTTTTTTTTAACTGTCTTGTAGTTTTTTGAAACCAGACCTGGACTACTGGTTAAAAGGAATTGTGGATAGTCCTGTGGTGTGAATTTTTAATGTCTATCTGGCTAGGAGTTTGAGCTGTATTTACTGTTTGCTGTAGCTATAGGTGTCAGAGCTAAAATTTTCTGTGTCCTTATTTCTTCCTCTGCTTTGGGCTTTCTTAAGAGACTCTTTTAATCAGGTCTGAGATGTATGGTTTTCTTCAGTTTTGTTCCAGCTATTATAAAGAAGCCTTACTGATGGGATAGTAAGAGGAGGGTTCTGTGGTCCTGTGAGCAGGTGTCAGTCTTTTTATGGGCCTGTGAAAAAGGAATTTGGGTCGGACGTTTCCCTTTCCCTGGGTAGACTGGGTTCTGGTAACACCTTAGTAAACCACACTGGTAAAATAGTTTCTTGAGGACTGAGGATTTATCTCATTGGTGCCTCACCTGCCTCTGAAGTACAAGGCCCTGATTTGATCCCCACTACTGAACAAAACAGTTTCCTTGAGAGGATAGACCTTGTCAACGGTGAAATGATCCAGACTACTGCGACACGGTGGAAATATGAGGGTGCTTTTCTCTGGTCTTCACTATGAGAACTTGGAGGTGAAACTCATACAAGGGTGTGGATCCCCCTAAGAAAGGACCTTCCTGATACTTTGTAATACTTGGATTTGCCCACATCAAACTTTATCAAGTCATCGGTCACACTTGAGCCTTGCTGTGGCATTTGTTCCTAGGCAGCTGCTGCTAACCTGTGGCTGTGTTGCCACCTGTCTCTAGGGTACCTCAGTTCTCTGATGGATCTAAAAATTATTGGTTTTCAGTTAAGATTATTTTGTGTAAGGATACAAGTAGCAACTTTCAAGTACCTTACCTGCTTTCATTTTTATTTGTTATTGTTACTTTGTTTGTTCTGAAAAGCATTTGTTAGATTTAGCACACATCTCTCTTGTGTGGCTTCAAGACACCAGGATACAGTCTCCCCCACCAACACCTTTAGTTTTACCCTCAGCAGTTCTGCTGAATAATTTGGCTTTCATGATGATAGGCTGCTTTGGGGACTTTGCCAACCCCAGAACTTTGTAGTAGGCCAGTCTCATGACATCAATAATGAGAGACGTTCCAGTCTTGTTTTTCACAGTATTTACTGGTGCCTGCTCACTGATCAGCATCCACAATTTATCAAGGTTGACAGTTGGGCAGAAGCTCTTGCTCCTCCTCAAGTGGTAATGCCTCATGCCACCTTTTCCAGAGTAACCTGGATGACACTTGTTGAAGTTGTCCTGTGGTGATGTGTGCCCCGTTACCTGCACTGCTTGGATGCTTCTGGCACTTGCAGATGTAGCTGTGTCGGTGTTCATGTGGCCCCCAAGTTTCCAGGGGTTCCTTAGTCTGGACGGCATAGCAGTGGCCGAGATGAAAGAGCTCGTTTTTGGATTATATTTTTGTTGGATAAAATTAATTATAGTTGACAGGATTTTTCCCAGTATTTTATAGATATCATGTGTACTTGTGAAGTAGGTGGCGGAACCACTGAGCTAAATCCCACCCCCAACTCTTAAGAAGTTGAGGTAGAGAAAACATAACAGCTCATGGCTTTCCCTGGGCAGTGGCCCAGGAGACTCAGGGGACTTTGGGGATCATGGTCTCCTCACACCCAGGACAGGACTGTCACTGGCAGGGCCATGGTGTCTCGGTGTTACGTATGCTGAGGCCCTGAGATGCCCAGGCGACCAAAGGTGAGCAGATGGCGGAATCAATAGCCGGGAGCTAGGGGAGGTGGTGAAGCCTGAGACCAGCCTCCCACCTACCCAGGAAAGAGTGAACAGTCTGCTTTGTCCCTCAGGCCCAAGGTTCTGTGGTTCAGAGCCACAACAGCCACCATGTCTTGGGGACTATACTGTCCATCTGGTTCTGGGCCTGGTTCTGCCGACCAGTGTGAGGCTTCATTTGGCATGGTAGCTCACTTCCGCACTTGCTCCTCCATGAGGGTGGCTGTCCTGCAGTGCTCCCCCTTTTGCTGAGACTGCCACACCAGCAAGTGCTGCCGAGGCCTGTTTTCTGAGCACTGCTGGGACAGACCCCTTAGCCTAGACTGTCTCCCCGACAGAACGATGCTGCAGGTTCCTCTATCCCCAAGATGATTTGCCTCCCTCTGCCAGGACTGAGGAATGCCGAGTTCATTTTGGCCCCCTCTTGTTTGTCAGGGCTGAGCTGCCCTCTCATGCCAGATGCTTATGCTGAAGCAGGGCTAGTTAGACAGCTGTGAGAGCAGAGCTCAGGTGCCCTGCTGTTCAGTATGAGAAGGCTCCTGACTTTCCCTCCAGTCGTTGGGTTCTCAGTGAGCACCTGCAAGTGCCTCCCCCGTGTGCTGCTGCCTCGCCCCAGCTCTCATGGATTTACACCTTATAGGGTGAGCCTGAGCATGCAGTGGATGTCAGATGCAAATCAGTGGTGAGGTAAAGAGGTCGGTGAGGACATAGGGTGACTGTGGCCAGAGGCTGGGGGCGCGAGCTGTGGAGGAGGAGAACACTCTGGCAGGGCGACACTGCTAGGGTCCTGAGGTAGGAACCTGTTTGGGAAACACAACTGAAATTGTCAAGATGCAACAACAGTAGTGCCTGAAGAGGAGCCCCACACTAGTCCTGGGCAGGAGGCTCTGCAGTGATGTGCGGTTTTTGTGAGGAATCAGCACTGCTCTCTGGCCCAGAGGGCAGAATCCCCAGGAAGGAAGCTGCTCTGAGCTGGCAGTCTGTAGGCCCCAGGGTACCCTTCTCCAGAAGCCAGGCTTAGGACGAGCCGAGGGCTGGCCCCTGGTTCTCTGAGGAGCTGCCAGTCCTAAATCCTGGCGTGTGCCACCCTCATTGTTAGGACAAGGTGGACCAGGACATCAGATGAGGATACTTGGCTGGGCAGAGGGAAGATCCTTGTGTTGATTTCTACCCCCCTCCATCACCTGGCACACATGACAGGACATCTGTCGCTGGAGATGGCCACGTGCCTATGCCATTTGGCCGAGTATCGACTCATCCATGCCATTTCCTCTTTGCAGTGTCACTTGCAGACTGCTTCTGTTGTGGAGCAGTTCACGACTGACCAGGGCTCAAGTTTCTAAGGTAGAGGGCACCTACTGGAGGCCTGTGGAGTGGCTGGCAGCCCTGCAGAGGCAGAGGCAAAGCTCGCAGAGGTGAGCCCCTTCCTGCTCCTGTGCAGGCTCTTGCCCCCTGAGCCCTGGTTGGGCAGGATGCTCAGAAGCAAGGCCAGAGGCCACAGGTAACATTTTATGATGGAGAGACCAAGCTGAGGCAGTGGGATCCCAGGGCCAGGATCTGAGAGGAAGGAGGTCAGAGAAGAGACCAACACCCAGCACCAATTTCTCTCTGGGCATTTGCTCATGGAGCTGTCCCAGGAAAAGAAGCCAGAAGTGTCAGTGTCTTGGAGCTAGGGAAGAAGTTGGATAGTCAGGAGGAAGGGCCCTAAGAAATAATCCAGGCTCGGGGTTGGGAGGCAGGAGGCCCTAGGCAGACTGGTCTTTACAACGCCTGCAGAGGGCACAGTGTCAGCCAGTCCCTGACAGGTCTGTAGCAGCCTGTCCTGCTGCCCACCACAGAGAGGGTGAGCCCAGGCTCCTGCATTCCATCATGCATGTGCCTGATGCCATCAGAAGCAGCAAGGCACACTGAGAAATGGGAGCAGAAGAGGAAAGATGACAAGTCACAGGAGATGGAGACTTGTCAGATGTGGGCATTGGAATAGTTGTGGCTAAGCATACAGAGAAAACTGAAAAGATGGAGTTTCACAGGGAATTGGAATTCACTTTTTAAAATGACAGTTCTAGGGCTGGGGATTCACTGCACCTTCCTCACAAGCACAAAGTCCCAAGTTTGGTCCCCGGTACCAGAAAAAAATGATGACGGCTCTAAAGCAGAGATGTGTGAAATTCAACAGGTGGATTTCCTAGCAGAGCGGAGTCAGCTAAAGAGGACAAGTGAGCTACAAGGTCAGTGGAAATGTTCGACAAACCCACTGTAACGGGCTGGGGCTATGCCTGGGCGTGTCCTCCTGGCTCTCAGGACCCTGACACCCGCTCTGAGGACCCCAGCCTCACACATGGAGGGGACCCTGCTCAGAAGGCTGTTTGTATTTGGGAGACACTTAGGTCCCTCCAGAACTGGGGAAAATTTTCATTATAGCCCTTGCCAGAAACGTTGTTGGGCCCTCGCTGTCTGGCCAGGAAGAAGAGCTTTGTAGATGGGTGCCCCACTGGGAACAAGCTCACATCTGAACCTGTGGGCTTGGGCTACAGGGGTACTGACTTCTAACATGCATTTTGGAAAATGTTTTTAGATAAACGTCTTGCCATTTGTGTATCTCGCAAGAGCACTGTGCAAAATAGACGTGTGTGGGAGTAACAGGCAGCCAGGCAGAGCCATTGGGGATGCTGTTCTTCTGGTCTCACGTGCCACCAAGCAAATGCCAATTATTTCACCAGTGTGCTGGGCTCAGCATGGCTGGCCAAGTGTGACCGTGCAGCTGTCATGAGTCTCAGCAGTCTAGATGTATGTTGTCCTGTGGAATTTTCCACCTCCTTTTTAATGAGGAATAAAGTCACACAGGCTGGTGAGCCCAGGCAGAGTCATAGGCCAAGGGCAGCGTGCTGAGCTGAGGGAGGCCTGTGACGTGCTCAGGGATTAATGTCACAGCAAAGACATGGCCCTTTTCTTTTGTCCTCCAAGATGCTCTGTCCTTGAGGCCTCCCAAGGTGTGCCCTCCTGTGGGGAGAGTTTTCCCTGGTGGGCCACAATAGCCATGGGCTCTTCAGCATTTCCCATCAGTTCCAGCTGAGGGCCTAGTGCCCAGGTTGTCACCTGGATGCCTGCAGTGTCCTCTGAGGAGAGGCTTTTCCCTGCAGTGTTTATGGAGGAAGGGATATCCTCACCCAGACAGGAGGGTATCCCAGGGAGGACAGGGCAGGTGAAAGTGTAGCTCAGCATACCCGTTTCCATAGAGCACACTTGTTCCAGCGTGACAAACATGACTTCTCCAGGGAGCTGGGATTCTGGTTGAGATACTGGCCATAAATAAGAGTGACATGGACATGAACAAGTACATTAAAACAAAGTGACAAGGCTGTGTTAAAAATCAACTGTGGGTCCACTGCCTGCTTCACAAGTGCAAGGATCAGAGTTCGATCCCTGGTACCAAAAAAAAAAAAAAAAAAAAAAAAAG
>NW_022900946.1:19654685-19700692 GCF_012274545.1 Fukomys damarensis | reverse complement strand
GTGGGGCCATTGGTAGGGAGAGGACAGCCTCGCTGGAAGAGGTGACGTTTAAGATGAAACTGGAAGGGCAGGAAGGCCCCAGCTACACAGGAGGAGTGGCAGGCTCTGAGCTAGTTGCACAGGTCATGACAAGCATTGGATTCCTTCTTAAGGGCAATGAGAAACTGGCGACAGATTTTAAGCAGGAGAAAATGTGACATGTGATCTGATTACACATCTGGGATGTTTTGAGAGCCTTGTGGATTGTGAGGATGGCTTTTAGAATTAGGAAAGCCACAGGGAGAAGAGGTAACAGGGCCAGTGTGGTGGCTGCAGAAGAGACTCGTGAAGTGTGTGTGAGACAGCAGGGACCTAGAATGATTTCAGGAATTTGTCCAAGCGGATGGTGGTAGAGATACAGCAATAAGCTGAGAAGGCAGGAACGGGACCTGCGGTCCATTATGACGGTGGCAAGTTATGATGCCCACCAGAGAGGCATCATGAGCTTAGGTCTAGGAGGAAACTCCAAGGAGACCCCTCAAGAGTGTTTCCTGAGCGGGAGACACCACCTCTCCTATGAAGGCAGAGAGGCCCTCGGCCCCAACCTGACAGTCACCACATACCAACCCAGAGTCTCACCAGAAATCCTTGCTCCTCTGCCTCACCCTCTACATACTATTTGCCATATGCAAAACTGTGGCAGTATCCTGCCCTCTCACCCCAACCTGGAACCAGCCCGCCCTTCTGGCTGCCTAAGCAGGAGTCCTCTTCCCCTCCATCCAAGGATCTTTCCCAGATACAAACCTCTGTGTTAATTTCTTGTTACCTTGCTTATGAATGCTGCATATTGTGTGGTCTACAGATTTTGATTTATAGAATATTTTTTGTGTTTTGGTACCAGGGATCGAACTCAGGACCTTGTGCTTTCGAGGCAGATGCAGCACCACTGAGCTAAATCCCTGGCGTGATTTATAGAATTTTGGCGGGAGGGGGTACTGGGGATTGAACTCAGGACCTTGCACTTGCAAGGCACGCAGCAGAACTACTGGTATGCTGGGGTCACGGCAGTGTCTTGAAGCAAATCCCAGGCAACGTATCACCTCATCCTGACATACCTCAGCCTTTGACTGTGAAATGTGATCAGAATGTTATTGCCAAACCTTGGCACGCTCGCTCATCATTTCCTGGGTCAGTCTTTTTTCCCCAGTTGCCTCTGATAATGGTGGGTTAAACAAATCTCTGGTTTACATGATTAAAAGATTTGTTTTACAGGGTCTGAATATGTCCAATAGTTTGTTTTTACTCTAAGCTCCCCCCACCCGTGTGCCTCTTCCTTAAAATTTATTGATGAGATTGTCCTTGGACATGTGCTGTTTTGTGTGGTCTAAGTAGTGCCGTGTCTTCCCTGTGCTGCTGACCATGAGCCTTCCTATCCCTATTGCTGTAGGTCCACGTTTAGGTCCGGAGGTCTGGTTGTTTGGGCAAGAATCCTTCCTTAGTGCTGCTGTATTCTTTGATCAGGAGGCACAGTGCTTAGGTTTGGGGACTGCAAAATGTATGTTTCAAAGTCCTCATTTCCTTCCTGGGTTGTTTCAAAATCTTGCTCTTTGCTAGTCTCTTATCCACAGGGAACTTCCTAACTGGGATTACTCAGCAGTACTGTCTGCAGAGGAAAGGCAGGGTAAGTTCCTGACTCTTGGACCTTATTTGCCAGTCTGTAGAATAAGGAGTTGGTCTCCTCTTAGCATCCCCAAGAGCCGCCTGGTAATGTTTTTACATCACTTGAATTCATGGATTTAAACACAAGGGATCCATTTAATCCATTACCATTTTTCTCCTCTGTATCCTCTTGTAGAATTGAGAATTTCTTTGTGAGGCATTCAAGTAAGTGTACATGAAGTCTAGAAAAGTGGCAATGTTGAGTAAAGCGGATTCCTGTAACTCAAGTGTATCCATCCCTGTTAGGTCAGCATTTCCAGACTTGGTACAGAGTACTTTTAGTTTATTCCCTACATGAGCCCCAGACTTCTGGGCTCAAGCAGCCCTCCTGCCTTAGCCTTTTAAGTAGCTGAGCTATATACACCACTGCACATAGAAGGGTCTCTAGGCCGGAGTCCCTCACAGTTCCATTTATTAAGTAGCTAAATCCAAACAACAAATATTTATGCCCTGCAACTTATGGTAGACATTGGAAAAAGTAATGCACATAAAACTTAAACAGTTTTTGGTGGTTTGGGAATGGAACCCAGAGGTGTCTGAATAACGGTGCCTCAGAAGATACCCATGGGACTTTGAATGTTAATTTATATGACAAAGGAGGTGTTTGCAGGTGTGATTAAGGACCATGAGATGTGGACACTGGCTTCTCTGGGAAGACCTAAATGTCATCACATTTGTTTTTCTAGAAGGAGAGTTGACACAGAGGCCACATGACCATGGAGGCAGACACTGAACTGACGCAGCCACAAGCCCAGGACTCCTGGTAGCCACAGAGGCTGAAGGGACAAGGATGGTTCCCCAGAGCTGAGTAAACTTGGGTTTCAGGCTTCTGGACTCCAGAACTGTGAGATCAGAAAAGAAATGACTGGACCAAGGTCTGACCCTGCAGTCCCCACCCTTCCCCAGCATTGCCCACAGGCCTAGCAAGCCTAATCCCGCAAGGCCCAAATCCCTGTCCAAGTCCCCAACTTCTTGCCAAGTTGCCTGCACCTCATGACTGGAATCAGAAAAGCAGTGCTGGGTGGTGGGAGAGTCCCAGGCCATGTGGTCTGGCTGCTGTGAGGCTCCATTTGCACCATGTGCCTGGATTTGGCCTTCAGCTCCAAGGTGACCTCGAGGTCCCCAGACTAGAGACTGGCAGGTACGACCCAGCCCTGTCCTCAGGCACACATTCATTGCCTGTCCCCGGTGAGAAGAACATGGGGTAGGCAAAGGACACTATCAGGCATTTTATAACGAAGGACAAACATGATTATCGGGTACTGTTTCACAGTATCAAGGAGCCTGTCTGATGAAGTCAGCAAATGCCAGCAGCCTGCCCAGCGCCCTCGTGTGAAGGCCACATAGGCAGTGCCATAGTTTGGTACATTTGGGCCAGGTGTGCACACGTGTCCCGGGGGCGGTCTTGGCTGCCTGAACTTTTAAAAGGCCCAGCAGGACCAGCTGTGCTTGTGCGGGAATCAGAGCTCCAGCAGCCCTGCAAAGCCTGGCTGCTGTTTTTCTTTAAACTGTAAATTATTTTTTTCCTTAGGGCAACAAAAGGAGAATATTCCAGATTCTTGACTGAATTCCCATTGCTTCTGCAGATATTACCTTGGGTGAGTGCCAGGCTTGGTCACCCCTGAGTTCCTTGGAGTGACTGGCCAGATGGTGGGTAGGTGTGGGGGGCATCTCAGGGCTGGGTCCCAGCACAGCGGAGTCCATTTGAGCAAGTGCTGGCCCTTGTGGGCTCTACTACCATAGCTGCCTTAGGCTAACATTGTTCCCAAGGCTGGTTTTCAGGAAAAGGAGTAGCAAGACCCAGCATTCTCCCTGTGACATTTTGGTATTTATCCTTCTGGATGGGTATAGTAAAAAAATTGAGGATCTAGCACGGCTGTGAGGACAGGTCACCCCAACCTTGGGCTGTAGCAGCTCCTGCCAAGCAGGGTGAGGATGTCTGGGCCACGTCTCACTGCTTTGGTATCCCTGTAACCTACATTCTCCCAGGATGATGGGCATGAAGCTGACACCAGTGCTGCTTGCCCTGGCCAGCTTGCTGCAGGTGGCTGTGCCCCTGAAAATTGCAGCCTTCAACATCAGGACTTTTGGAGAGACCAAGATGGCCAATGCCACCCTCTCCAACTATATTGTGCAGGTAAGTCCAAGGTGCAGTGTCCCTGAGACCCCAGGGGTTGGGGAATAATGGGTCCTAAGAATTCAGGGCAGCTGCACAGGGCCATAAAGAGTTTCTAGTCTCAAGTCTCATTCATTAGTGAGTCCAAGTCCCCAGCTTCTTGCCAAGTTGCCTGTACCTCATGACTGGAATCAGAAAAGCAGTGCTGGGTGGTGGGAGAGTCCCAGGCCATGTGGTCTGGCTGCTGTGAGGCTCCATTTGCACCATGTGCCTGGATTTGGCCTTCAGCTCCAAGGTGACCTCGAGGTCCCCAGACTAGAGACTGGCAGGTACGACCCAGCCCTGTCCTCAGGCACACATTCATTGCCTGTCCCCGGTGAGAAGAACATGGGGTAGGCAAAGGACACTATCAGGCATTTTATAACGAAGGACAAACATGATTATCAGGTACTGTTTCACAGTATCAAGGAGCCTGTCTGATGAAGTCAGGTATCTCAGGGTTGTGGCTGCTGGCTCAGGGTCTTTGTCACTACTGCTGTCAGTGGCTGCAAACCACAGAAGGCAGGCAAAGTATAGTGGGCTGAGCTGTGCCATGGAAACACCCCAAGGAGCAGCAGCTCTGGCCCCGGACGTGGCCCTCTGAGGTCTGGGGAATGTGGACTGCAGGCTCCAAGCCTGGCCCTGCTCAGGCTGCTGTGGCCCTGCCCCCAGATCCTGAGCCGCTATGACATTGCCCTCATCCAAGAGGTCAGAGACACCTACCTGACGGCTGTAGGGAAGTTGCTGGATGAACTTAACCGGTGGGTAACAGCAGTGGGGTGCAGGGGGAGGTGACCTCCACATCCAAGGTATAGCCTCCCATCATTTGGGCCCCAGGGACAGAGCTCTGTAGTTGGCAGCCAGAGGGTCACCTCTGGCCCTCGACCTTTTTGTTTCCTCCATCCAGGGATGTACCAGACACCTATCACTTCGTGGTCAGTGAGCCGCTGGGACGCAACAGCTATAAGGAGCAGTATCTTTACGTGTTCAGGTGAAGCCCTGAGCCCATGTGGCCTGTCACAGCAAGGGTCAGGCTGTAGGGAGATAGACCCTGTGTCTGCACTCCAGAGAGCACCACCGAAGGCTGAGGGGCGGGCCAGAGAAGATAATGAAGCCCTCCCTTGTCTGGGAGGACCCAGCAGGGTGAGAACGGGGAGACTACAAGGCCACCAGGCAGGGTTCAGGCTGGAGTTGGATTGCCACCTGTCTCCATCCTAGTGGGATGCTGGCTCCTCCTCCTGCCCTCCCTGGGTGGGCAAGTGTGTGGAGTGGCCAGTGCAGACCCAGTTCCTCCTGCTGTGCAGAATGGTCCTCTGTGAGTGGCCCAAAGGAGCTGGGTCACTCTGCAGGTAGGAGGGGCAGCTCCCACCTGCAAGGTCACCTCTCTGCCTGCCTGGCTTCCTCACAGGCCAGATCGTGTGTCTGTGCTGGACAGCTACCAATATGATGATGGCTGTGAGCCCTGTGGAAACGACACCTTCAGCCGAGAGCCCGCCATTGTCAGGTTCTCCTCCCCATTTACGAGTGAGTATGCTTAGTAACCTGCCCCAGCTTTCTTGGGGTGCACAGAAAGCCTGCAGGGTGAAGTGGTGCTGTCTCTGGGAACCTTGCTGTCCCAGTGCTCTGGTTTTCTACCCAAGTTACCTAGGGCAGTGTCCACACTCTGGGGAACTGTTGTGCATCCTGTGCATGAGTGTGGGTGCCAGTGCACCCTGGATGCTGAGTGTGCCCACTCTTTCCTCAGAGGTCAGAGATTTTGCCGTCGTGCCCCTACACGCAGCCCCAACAGAAGCAGTGGCTGAGATCGATGCTCTGTATGACGTCTACCTAGATGTCCGGAAGAAGTGGGGCCTAGAGGTGAGGCGGACTTGGGGCCCCGGGTCTCTGGTGGCCCCATTTGTCCCTAGGCCAACAGGCAGGTATCTCTTGGCAGGACATCATGTTGATGGGTGATTTCAATGCTGGCTGCAGCTACGTGTCCCCTTCCCAGTGGTCCTCTATCCGCCTACGTACAAACCCTACCTTCCAGTGGCTGATTTCTGACACTGCTGACACCACGGTGACGTCTACACACTGTGCCTATGACAGGTGAGCAGGGATCTTGGTGGGCGTGAGGGACATCTGCATAGCTCCAGAACTTATCACCCAGCCTTTGCACACTGACTCCCTGTGCTGTCATTCATCCTTCCGCTGAGGAAGTACTTTTTTTTGGTATCAGGGATTGAACTCGGGAACTCACACTTGCCAGACAGGTGCTGTGCCACTGAGCTAAATCCCTGGCCCAGAAAGTAGACTTCTTAGATTTTGGAAAAGCATGTTTAAGGATACAAAGGGCAAGGCAGAAACTTAGGTTCTCATAGGGTTGTCTTTCTCCTCGAATGGCTGCAGGGTGTGGGGTAGTGGGCACAGCTTGGGGAGCGAGGTCTGAGCCAAGGCCTACTGGCCCCAGAGAGCAAGTGCCACGAGACCATTTACCAGGCTAAGTGGGGCTGAAAGGACTTTTTTCTCCCATCCTGTCCTGCAGGGTTGTGGTTGCTGGATCTCTGCTCCAAAGTGCTGTTGTTCTGGACTCAGCGGCTCCTTTTGACTTCCAGGCAGCATATGTACTGACTGACCAGCTTGTAAGTGTCCTTTCTTATTTTAGCTCAGCTGGGGACACAGAATCCCCAGTGGGATTCCTAGTGTTGCTGCTTTCTGCATGTCTCAGCACAGACCTGGCTTTTCACTGCAACCCTGCTGGGCTCTGGGGGTAGTGTGGGCACAGCTGGGAAAGTCTGGAAGTATGGTTCTGGATGCAAGAACCAGATGGCTTGGGTTTAAGTCTTGGCCCTGTGGCCTTCTCATACTGCACGTCTTCCCCAGGCTCAAGCCATCAGTGATCACTACCCAGTAGAGGTGATGCTGAAGTGAGCCTGACATCTGAAGGCAGCACAGCCACCTGGGTCCCCCATGATGGTGGCTGGTGACCCACAGCATGGCAGGTGCAGTGCCCCTTGCCTCCACTTTGGTGAGGGGCCACCAAACATGGGGCTGTCACTGCAGCACTCTACCCTCTTAGAGCCTGGACAAAAGAGCTAATGTAGATTAAGAAATATCTTTTACTTGAGGTAAATAAAGCTCAAGGTGGTGGTCTCTCATCCATGGTGTAGTCTTTCCTCTCCCTGCCCAAGGGACACATTCCAGGCAGAGAGGCACACTGTTCCATCTGTCCTCTGGGCTGCGCATCAGATCGCAGGACCAGCCGCCTGACTGTCAGTGTTTCTCCAGGGCCTTGACGAGAAGGTCGTTCAGGCGCCCCACCATGGGCCTGGGGTCGTCTATAAGGCCTGCTGCTATCATGGCATTTTCATAGATCTGAAAGTCAGGGGTGGACACTGTGTGGGCAGGAGGATGCAGGAGGATGGGAGCCCAAAATACAGAGAGAAGAACAGTTCCCAAGCCCACTGGTCTTCCTGATCCCCCCCACCTCCTCTCACCTGATCTGCAAGCAGCTGGGCCAGCTCCGGCTCACGCTGTCTCAGCTCACTGAGCTTCCTGATGAGTGTATGCCTGTAACAGGAAATCACAGACCAGTCAGCTTGGCATGAGCACCAGGGGCTCCATCTTCTTGTCCCAGCCACCTCTCTGAGCTCTGTTAATAGACCTGTTGCACTTTGTAGAAGGGTCTGCTGAGTATGAAAAGGTACATTAAAGTTAGCTGTAAGTGACCTTCACATAGTATGATTCTATACCCTAAAAGCCAAAAGAATCAGTTAAGAGTTTCAGTATTGGAAAATAACACTTCAGTTTGAAGACCATAAAGGTGGTAGTTTCTTAGATGAAATCCAGCTGATTAATTTACATTAATAGATTACGTTAAAGATTTCTTTTGTACCATTCAGAAAAAAGGTTGCACTCCTACCTCATTCCTTGGATCAAATTTCTGGAAATATTAAAGGTACGAATTTAAATCATAGAAGAGAATACTGTGCTGGGGATGTGGCTCAGTGGTAGAGCTGCTGCCTAGCATATACAAGGCCCCAGGTTAGATCTCATGACTGCCAAAAAATAAAAACATAATACTAGGAGAGGACAGGTAAATTATTTTATAATTCAGAAGGGGAGAGACTTTGCAAATAAAATGGGAGTATACCCTTGAAGGGGCTATAATATGGATCCTAGTTTTTTCCGGTCATACATTGCTTCCTGACTGCCATGAAGGAAGCAGCTTCAAAACACCATGCACTCCCTGCCATGATGTGTGCCTCAGGACTGACCAGCTTTTATATTATTTCTAAGACGTCTGTCAGTGATGATAAGCTCACTGACACAGGTCTCCTCTTTATAGTCATCCAGTTGCATGCAGGCTTTCTGATTGTCCTCAGTGAAAGATGAACATATCCAGTGAGGTGTGATGGCGCACACCTATAATCCCAGCACTCAGGAGGCTGAGGCAGGAGAATTGCTATGAGTTTGAGATTAGCCCTGGCTATACAGTGAGTTCAAGGCCACCCTGAACTGCATAGTGAGACCCTGTCTCAAAAAACAGATGGGCCAAGTTGGGCATGGTGGCGCACATCTGTAATCCCAGCACTCAGGAGGCTGAGGCAGGAGGATCGTTGTGAGTTCGAGACCAGCCTGGGGTACACAGTGAGTTCTAGGCCAGTCTCAACTACATAGTAAGACCTTGTCTCAACAAACAAACAAACAAAAACACATGGGCCAGAGATTTAGCTCTGGTTCCACCGCCTGCCTTGAAAGTGCAAGGTCCGGAGTTTGATCCCTGGTACCAAAAAAACAAGCAAACCAACCAACCAAACAAACAAACAAAAAAACCACACAACACATTCCCCCATAGGGTCTGTAAGGACCCCTGGCAGGTCAGAAGGGAACCTGGGCTATACCTGGGGTTGATCTCCAGTGTGGGCTGCAGGAGCTGCGCACGCTCCTCCTGGGTCTTGGCTAGCTGCTGCATACGCAGGAAGTGCCGGGCAGCCCCCATCTCTAGCACAGTCACCATAGCAGGGTGGGTGTCCAGGCGGAGAGTCACCTGCAAGTGTGGTCAGAGGGGCTGGGAGGCTCTCAGCCAGGGCTGAAGCTGTCCCAGGCCATCAGGGAGGTTGGGTCTCCAGGACAGCTCCTAACCACCTGAGGCCAACCTTCCTCCCTCTCCGTCATCCGTAACAGCCTGGCTGGGGGCTCCCGCCTCCTCAGTACAAGCTCTGAAGGTCTGTCTTGCCTACTCTCTTCTCTAAGGGTTCCCGCCTCCTGGCGTGGACTAGAGGAAGCATCCTGTCTGCCAGCCCAGTCACTGGGGAGGAGTCAACTCTTGATCTCTGATTCAAAACCCAGTTCCCTCTAGCTGTGATTATTTCCTCATCAAACTGGAGACAACAATTACGTAAGGCCTAACCTGGAATCTGAAGCAGGGATACTGTGTGTTATAGAGGCAGGAGCCACTGTGGAGTCCTGTCTGCACATCCTGCCAGGAATTCTTTCTTTGCTGGCCAAGGCCACTTGTTGACTTGCTGCCTTTTGGGCCTGCTCCAGCTCCTCAACCTTGGGGGCCACTCCTGCATATGGCCCCGAACCAGTGCCCTGCACAGGACACCCCTCTGTTGGTACGTCTTTCTTTGCTCTGAGCTAGACTAGCAGGTGCTGAGCTCTCCAAAGCTTACCTGGAACCCCACTAAGACTGTAAGTCAGAACATTAGCTCTCCTCAAGCTCAGGTGGCAAGTCCCTTCCTTGGAAGCCCCATTTCAGCCACTGAAGCTCCCACAGGGTCCGGACTAGGCTAGCCCTAGACCCTCCTCCTCTGCTTCCACTCACTGTGGGCTGCTCTTCTACTTCCTCAGCTCCTGGGTGCTGTGGGGAGTGAGAGCCAGGCCCTGCTCTCCCTGCCTCTGCAGGCTCCTGGGCTTCCCATGGCCACACCCGAGCATGGGAACATGGGCCTGCATGGTCTCCACCTGACATCACAAGCTTCTGCTCCTGGGCAAAGGCCCAACAGGCCAGCAACTTGGAGCTGGAATGGGCCTATGATAGGGACAAGGACCACGTGGCCAGGTGGTAGCTCATCCCAGGAAGGTCTCACCTTCACACTGGTGACTCGAGACCCCAGTACATTCCTCATCCAGGCCATCAGCTCCTCTGTCTCCTTCTCAGATAGGCGCTCACCATCTACAGAAGACCAGGCACGAGTGAGCCCAGGGTCATGGCCTGCAGCCCTGCTGCAAAGGCATGTCCTGAGGACTCTCCAATCTGTGTGAACAGGAATAAGCTCTGACTAACATACTTCATGTATAGGAAACTTTAAGAAGTTGCTCTCCATTGCCTGCAGCCCAGGTAATTTTTTCAGGGCCTTAAAAAGTCAATTTGCATTCTCATAGAAGCTCGATCAGCTGCAGGAACCACCATGAAAGCAACAGTGGAAAGACTCCTGGGACTCAATGTTTTGTATGACTAGGTTCCAAGCAGCATCTTTCATAGATAAATCCATGGGCAGGCTGGAGTGTCCCTACATGTCACTCCCTGCCACCCAGCTCTGCCTGTCACCCCTGCTCCAGAGAAGCTGACCTGGGGATGCGTCCTCAAACTTCTCTTCCTTGTAGTGATCAACAACTATGTCTGTCTCCACAGAGATCAGCTTCTTCTTGTCAAACTCCCGAAGGTGCAGCAAGGTGAGCTCATCGAACTGCTCATAGCAGAAGAGGACCTGTGGATGCCCCAGACCCTCCATCAGGTCCATGGCAGAACAGACAGCCCCTGGGGATGCTGGGCCCTCTGGACACGAGTGACAGTTTACCCAAAGGTTCTGAGGGAGGCACTCACTGTCTTGGCAGCAGAAACACTATTCATGAAGAAACCTACCCATCACCACCTGTGAGAAAGTCACTTTGGAGGTGAGGGCCCTGCCTTGCACTGTGTTGCCTTCCAGGTCTACAGCCCATTTTTCTTTTTTCTTTTCTTCTTCTTCTTTTTTTTTTTTTTTTTGGTACTGGGGATAGAACTTGTTTCCTTGTGCTTGCAAGGCAGGCACCAGACAGAACCACTGAGCTAAATCCTCAGCCTACAGCCCGTTTTTCTACTAAGCACAGAGTTGGGGGGCTCAAATCTGTCCCTCAGTGTGCTCTGTAGGCACCCCTGTCCCTTACCCACCTCTGTGTTTTTCTGCTTCATAGCCTCATAGTAGGGTGAGTGTTCAGCAAGGTGCCGGCTGGGGGCACACAGGTAATAGATATTGCGGGTACCGGCCTGCATACGGCTGGCGTAGTCCGAAAGGCTGGTCAGCTGCCCAGCAGGCAGTGCTGAGGACTCGTAGCGCAGCAGCTTTGCGATGTCCTCCTACAGACAGATACAGGGAAGGTCACTGCTGGTTCCAGGTCCTGGCTCTGAGTGTCTCCTGCCCCATGGGCCACAGCCTTTCTGAAGCCTGGGGTTTCTGGCCTCCTGAGGGCAACGGTAGACTCTCAGATCGTCCTTGCTCTGCCAATGAGACCCCATCTGAAGAACCAAACGGCCCTCTGGAAGCACCGTCTCAGGCGCCCCAGGGTCTGAGAGCTATGTGTACCCTGTCCAGGAGTGGCCAGAACCTGACCATGGTAGGCCCTGTTCCTGACCCCAATGTTTTCACGCTGTCCTTAGTGTCAATCCATGTGGGCACCTGGACACAGGCATGAAGTCCACTTCTCCCTGCCTCCCTCGCAGCCAGCAGTGGCTGGGACAAACTCTGGCAAGTGTGATAAAAGTTCCAGCGGGCCTAGATGCAGATGAGACTGCTGGGGTCTTTGTGGGCTGCACTTGGAGAAGGAGCAGCACCAAGATGGGAGCCTGGCCCTTGGTGTCACCAGCCCAGACATCACCTTATCTAAGCCATCACCTCTGAAAGTCAAAGAAAGGTGGCAGGAAATGTGGGAACTTGGGGAAAGAGTACACAGGACATCTGGGAAAGTTTGAAATGAAGGTGCCGTGCTTGGGACTCAGGTGGATAGAGGCAGATGTAGAGAGGGACCAACAAGGATCAGGAACAACCTGGTGAGGAGCAGCTGTGCCCACACCCATGGGTACCTCTTGGTCCTCACTGGTAAGCTCACATGTGCTCCACAAGTATGACGCACTTGGAAGAGGTCCTCACATGGAGTGAACGCGGCTAGATGCTACTATGAAGAAATGGGGATCTCCGGCCAGTACAACGAGCTCTGGGATGACCTGCACTCTACACCACAGCCTGAAGCTCAACCTCCTTAGGAATCCAACTGTCTGGCTGTGCCCCTTCCCTTGCCGGTGTTTGGGAGAGCGAGAGCACAGGGCCATCATGGTGCCAGCAAGACTGGGTGGGGGTGGGGAGCTGCTCCTATAGGCAGCTCCTGGGGTGAAAGATGCTCTGGAATGAGACTGTGGTGGACTCGCATAGCACTGTGGGTGTCCTAAATGTAACGGAGTTTCAAGAGGATGACACTTATGGATTTCAAGGTATACAAATGTTATCTCAAAACACTCAATCTTTAGGGAATCAACGTATCATTTTTTAGCAATTCACTGCTTGATTAACTGACTACTGGCTCCGATAGCACAGTGTTAAGAGACTTCTACCAGTCAGGTGACAATATCCCTACCAAGACAACTGCACTCCCTTCCCAAACCCTGGGACTCAGATACTTTTGACTTACAATGCCTTTCTGTGATGTCCCCACCCACCAAGACAGTGTGTACCCTCTTCCCGCCAACTTCAGGGCCAGGAAGAAGAGGCTCGGCCCTTTAGTCATGAGCACAGTATCTACGACACAGGGGTACAGGCACGTGCTAGGCCTGCTTTGTTGACACCAGAGGTCCAGAAGCCCAGTGGCCTGATCATGATCCCTGACATTGGTCAGGTGCCCTGCTGCCCTGTCACTATGTCTACTAGCTTCCTCTGCAGCTTCAGGGCTGAGGGAGATGGAGAAAGGCTCAGAAAACCAGCTCTACAGCTGCACGCGGTGGCACACACTTGTAATCCCAGCATTCAGGAGGCAAAAAAAAAAAAAACACAAAAAACAAAAAACAAGACAGCACTCTACCTTGACCTCCTGCTCTGCGGTGGTCACGATGCCCTCCCTCATAAACAAGCTGTAATCTTCAAAAAACTTTGCATATTTCTCAGCATCTTTTTTACTCTGGTCAATGAAGAACTTTATTAGCCTCTGCTGCAGAACATCTCGGAGTTTCCTACAGAGAAAGAGCGTCTGTGATGCAAAAGGGACAAAAGGTAGAGAAGTGTTCGGCCTGCCAGTAACCAAAGACCTAAGACCAGCAGTACCTCTGGGGCCAAAGTGAAAAAGAATGAGCGGGAAGACTCCCAGTGGAGTGCACCATCCCCCGTAGGTGGGAATGCAGCCTCGGTGAGACCAACTGAGTAAGACACCTTGAAATCGTTCTTCCCTTTGTGTGCCAGCTTTTTTCCAGCTGCAGGGATGGCATATATGAAATAATTAGTATACCACAAATGTATACGTCAGGACTTTCACTGCAGCCCATAAGATGTAAAATGGTTATGAACAAACCTGACATTTGGGAAATGTGGACAGTGGCTAGGAAATTTTTTTTTCTGTGCTGGGGATTCAACCTAAGTCCTTACACATGCTAGGTCTACATTCCCAGTCTTCAATCTTCATTATTTAGTTTGATTCTCAAATTGTCCCTGACAGGTGGGAGTACCTTTGAGCTGGCTGCTGTCCCTCTGACAAGTCTCTTCAAGCTCTGAGCACTTCTGCCAGCATGAGGTGGCCCAGGCTCCTCTCCTTTGCTGCCCCAGCTCTGAGCCGCATGGCTTGCTCTCAAGAAGCCTGGCTGGCCCGGTGGACAGATCTGCACTGGGAAGCGGGAATGCTGATTGCTACTGGAGTGTCTCTGCTCCTAGCTCTCCTGGTCTGGAGCTTAGGAATACAGACGTGTATGTGCAAGTGCACACTTCTGTCCGCATTTCCTACTGAGTTCCCCCAAGTACCTCCAATATTAAGCTGGTACACTGGGATATTAGTCTATGTTTGGAATGCCCTTTTAGTGTCATCTTGTTACAGTTTTAACATGGTTTTCACCTGTTTTGTTACCTGATTACCTATTTGATCTATTCCCCTCCCCGTACCCAATCTACCATGGCCACTGCCCTCCCTATGGGACCTCGTCACCTGTTTGGCTGTGATACTCACTGTCTGTCCACCTCCATGTATGTACTTTCCTCTTCTCCTGGACCCTGACACTCCTCTCAGGCCTCCTCCCTACCCTGGCCCTGATGGACACTTTCCCTGTGCTGTGCCCTACCCCCATCCTGAGCTGCTGGGACTCTTTACAGGTGAGGACAGCTGTCCTGTCTTACTCTGCCCTGTGCCTGAAGGACAAGTGGTTCAGGAGAGGACTGCAGGAAGAAAAGCTTAAATAAATTTAGGCATACTTGCTCTCCTGTGCTGGACTGTAAAGGAACTTTGTATGTTGCAATTTAACTTCTGTAGAGGGAAGGAAACATGCCTGTGATCCCATTAATAAAGTTGCTCCTAATTTTGGCCCCTTGCATGTCACTGCAGTAAATACTCTGATCCACACAATTCCAACTTGGAAGGCTACAGTATCACAGTGTAGTCAGAATATATCCCACTGTAGTGCTCACACGCAGCAGGCAGTGCTGGCCTTGACAATAAACACTAAGTACAGTGAGGTGAGGACATGCAGCCTTTGCGTGCATACGTGCTGTGCTGTAATTTATCTCTGTCAGGAATTTCCTGGCTTCTTTTTTACCACAGGTAGTGCATCATTCATTTTAGCCTCTTTCTTCCTTCTGAACTCTGGATTTGCTGGCTGTGCAGCTAATGGTAAAGCACTTGTCGACCATGTTCAAACTCCTGGGTTCAATCCCCAGTACCAGAAAAAAAAAAAAGAATAAATAAGATTATTATCCCTTAACTAAAAGAGGCCTATATAAATTATAACACTTAAATATCATAAATAAATGCACTGCATGTCTGAAAAAGAGTGACATTTACATTGCTTCACTCCCTTAACCAAGTATATCAAAGTGAGCACCAGCTACTGGACAAGTAAATAAAGGCCACCCTTGTGCTCTTTTGCAGGAGCATCAGACAATCATGAATGCAGGGCCACGCCACAGAATGCCTGGCCCGGTCTCCGAAAACCCGGGCACTTAGCCTTGCCTATGGGAATGAAGGGCTGAGGACGTGGGCACGGCTCCTCCTCTTCTGTGGGACAGTGACAGTCTCTGCACAGTCCCGAGGACAGACGGTGGTGGTGACACAGCCCTACTGCACCCTGGCTCTGAGCTGTGCAGAAGGGTATCCTTGTTGGCTAGAAACACTGATCACCTGGCAGAGGTGGAACAGGAGGAAGATAGATTGCTTTCCAAGGGTCCACAAAGAAATGCTCTTTGCCATGGTGCTTTTAACTTCTAAGTCTTCATTTCTTTAGATTCTTTTGAAACTTCTCATAAAGGCAGACTCTGGATTAAGATGAGCTCTACATTGACAATCTGACAACACATACAGTGACAAGGTGGCCAGATGCCACTCTTGCGGCATGGCACGGCAGAGAGCCCAGCCTCAGGTGCTGGACCACGGCCAGATCATGCATGCAGTTTCCTCTATGAAAAGCATGACCAAAATGTAACGTGATCCCCACAACTATGATGTGGGGAAGTAGCAGCTGCAGCACAGGACGAAGGGCTATGAGAAGGGTGCAGCACAACTTGTGTTGCAGAATAAATACCAATGCCATGGGCAGAACAGAGAGACAGAGAGGCAGCCAGTTTAGGCCCTGGGATTCCAAGAGCCACGTCCAGCCGGTTTTCTTCATTTCACTGGAGCTTCCTAAACCCCAGTCAGCCTTTTCACTCTGTTTTGGAATCTTCTCTTGCCTCACCCAGTTCCAGACCCAGTGCAGTTCCCTGACTGTGACTCATACCTGGGCTGGGCAATGGGGACAGGTCACAAGTGGGAGCAGAGCACCTCCCAATACCAGGAACAATTCTTCAGCACCAGCCCCAACCTTTTCCCCTAACATGAAACAAAGCAAAGAGGGACCGCCCAGGGGCCCATGGTACACTTGGCACCTTCATGCAAATATACCAACCAAAGCATGTGGACACAAACCACAGAAAGGCCCTGCCACTGTTAGCATGTGCACTGCCCGAGGGCGATTCAGGAAATGCCACCAAGGCCACTGTTGCCAGTACTGGTGAAATGTACTAAGCCCCTTTCTAAAATGTATTATACAATATATTTGTATTCAATGAGAAAAATAACTTCCTACCAAGATTGGTTTAACTATACATTTTCATGCAATGTGCTGCCATGTAATTAAAAAAACTGTTTCCAGGGTGAAGGGAGGCCAGGAGAATGGGGAAGAAATAAGAACCAAGATACATCATGTAAAGGCACAAGATCCTAATGATCAATGTAACCGTACTGTATACCTAAAATGCACCAATAAACTTAATGGGAAAAATAAATAAGTAAATAAACAAACTGCTTCCCCCTAAATTAGTAGCACTGAAAAATACCCCAAATCAAGTAATTACTATGTAAGAAAAAAAGAAACAATAGTATAAATACACTTTGAATTATGTTAAAAAAATTTTTAAATCCACATGTGGAGCCACTTTTTTTTTAAACAATTCTAGGGTTTAAGTCCACAGCCTTCATATAATGAATTGCATCTGCAGCCTTTAAAAATTTTTTTTTCTTTTGAGAGAGTCTCACTAAGTCCCTAAATAGCCCAGGCTGGGCTTAAACTTGCAATCCTCCTGCCTTAGCTTCCCGGAACGCTGGGATTACAGGTGTGCGCCACCACCCTGCGCGATGGGATCTACTTCTGAAGATGAGTGGAGGAAGGGAGCCCTGGGCAGTACGTACCCAGCCATCACTGGTCAGCTCCTGCCCACAGCTTCTGGCTGAGAGGGACCCGGGATTTGATCTGGGCGCCCTCTTGCAACGGCCAGCAGCAGAGCCCATGCTCACCCTGATCACCATGTCTGTCCATTCAGAAACCACTCAAAGATGGAAGAGAAGAAGCCTGTGAAGCACTTTAACGGTATGGTATGTCTTAGTGTTTTATGGGCGATTCAGCCGCTTTAAGGCCGTATGTCCAATGTTGCTGTTGTCCCATGCACCAAGTCTAAAACCTGCCCCTATCTGGCCATCTCTAGGTTAGGACTGGATGAGCTATGTGTTCTTTACGAAGAAAATAGCCAGTAAGCTCGGTTTTCAGTAGAGTTTATCTGGAAAGTCTGGTGCCAGACTGGGTGGGGTGGAGATAAGAACGGAGAATCGTGAGGCCTGGTATAGCTATGAGGGCTGGCCCTCTTTAGCCCCAAGTATGACTAGCCAGTTCTAAATTCCTCTGGACCACAGAATGAGTTGCTTCGGAACAGAGTAGGCCTCAGAGGTCAGTATAGGCACCCAGAGGGCTCGCAAGGGGCCCCAGGCCTGGCTTCTCACTCCTTATGCTTTACTCTTGGCTCCTGTACTCCTAGCCAGGGGGGCGGGATAGAACTGGGCAGGGAGGGCTTGGTTCTCACTAGGACTCAGGCTGTCTGCCTGTGGCTTACCTGATGAGGGCACTCTCCTGCAGGAGCTCCCGGCTGAGATTTAGGGGGATGTCCTCGCTGTCCACCACACCTGAGAAGGACAGGGCAAGTCAAGGCTCGCCATGCCTGTGACGTGTCAACCACCACTCATGTCCTCCTTGCTCCTAACTGGCCCCTCCCTCTCTACAGCCTGGCCCCTATATGGACCTCGTGAGGCAAGGCCTCCTTGTATTTATTCTGCTTTTCCCCCAGGTGGGTATAGCCTGGGGACGAGACACATCTAAGGGTAGGGGTGTGGCCCTGTACTGGGTGGGTGGGGTCCCTGTGGCCTCAGAAGCCTGCCCTGGCATGTTTGGCAAATGTGCCTTGGATTTTATCTTTAAAAATATATTTTTATTTTTTTGAGACAGTGCCTCAATATGTAGTTCATTCTGGCCCTGAACTCACGCAGGCTGGCCTCAAACTTGCAGCATTCTTCCTACCTCAGTCTCCCAAATGCTGAGATTACACATATGTGCCACCATGCTTGGCTCAAAAAAGTATGAAGTTAACATTCAAAGATCAATAGCATTCTTGCACACAAATAACTCACTGAGAAATTAGAGAAACGCAACACCTTTCACAACGGCATAAAAAAAAAAATACTTAGGAATTAATCCAACAAAGGAAGTAAAGATCTTTACATTAAAAACTATAGTACTCTGAAAAAGAAGATCAAAGATAACAGAAAATAGATATCTGCTGCTCCAGGACAGGAAGAACAAATATAGTGAAATGGCCATATTCCCAAAATTGTAATACATTGTTATTGGGATTTAATGCGATCCCAATTGAAATACCATTAGCATACTTTACAGAACTTGAGATAACAATCCTAAATTTCATTAGGAGCCAGAAGAGACAGAGAATAGCAAGAACAATTCTGGGCAACAAAGGCAAGGCAGGGAGCATCACAATCTCTGACTTGAAATTATATTACAGAGGGCCAGGGATTTCGCTCAGTGGTTCCGCTGACTACCTTGCAAAAGTGCAAGGTCCTGAGTTCTATCCCCAGTACCAAAAAAAAAAAAAAGCCAAAGGAAAAAAATAGAATTAAAAGCATCACACCATAGTGATATATGCACACCCATGTTTGTAATGGCACAGTGTGTGTTTTGTTTTTGTTTTTTTGGGTGGGGGGTTTGAGACAGGATTTCACTATGTAGTTGAGATCAACCGGGAACTCACTAGGTAGCCCAGGCTGGTCTTGAACTCACAGCGATCCTCCTGCCTCAGCCTCCCGAGTGCTGGGATTACAGGCATGCGTCACCACACCCGGCTTATAGTGGCACACTTTGTAATAGCTAAATCTTAGAAACAGCCCAAATGCTGACTGATCAATGAATGAGTACAAAAGATGTGATTTTTTTAAATACAACAGAGTACTACTCAGCAATGAAGAATAAACTTGAGAAATTTATAGCTAAATGGATGCACCGTGAGACAATACTCCAAGTGAAATAAATCAGACGCACGTATAAATGTCACATTATGTTTCCGATGTGAGAAACTGAAAAGTAAATGAAGACCAAAATGCATAACAGATATTGTAAAACAGGAAGAAACTGTTCAAAAGGAAAGTATACTAGAGAGTGGGGAGGGGAAAAGGAAGGAAAGGAAAAGAAAAAAATGGGAAAAGGAAAAAAATGGAAACAGCTTTTGTGACAAAGGAGTGAAAGAAGGTGAAGGGAGATGAGGGAATGCAGAAAAAAGGAACCAAGGTGTGTCAGGCACAGGTACAGGTACAAATTTCCTGTGATGAGTGTGACCATCACGTGTATCTAACTGTATCGATACAATCTTTAAAAACCTCTTAACTATGAGCGCACAGTGTGCCTAGAGAAGTTCTAAATGCTAAATTCTTTACTAAACTCGAAACTCAAGTTCAACTCAATTCATGCATAAATCTGACCCTTCTATTTCCACACACGGAATGAACTCCACTGAACACCCGCTATCCTCCCCTCAGCCGTCAGTGGTGCTGAGGCCGGGAAGCTTCCTGGGCGCCCTACGCAGCCTTCTCCTGGCCACCGTACCTTGGATGAAGCGCAGCCACTTGGGCAGGATGTCTGCAGCCTTGGTCTGAATGAGGACTTTGCGGCTGTACAGTGCAACACTGGAGCCCAGCTCCCTGCTCACATCAAACATGGATGGTTTCTGGGGGCAAGGAAAGACAAGGTCAGGTGGCAATCAGAAATATACATCAGCCTCAGGGAGGCAGAGCCTGATGACAAGATGCTCTCAGAAAGCCAGCCCTGCCAAAGGTTGCCCTGGGTGATACACCTAGTGGGCAAGAAAGGCCAGAAGAGACAATGCTCCATCAGAAGCCTTAAGTCCAGACAAAACACCCCCACCATATTGGGGTTTGTGGGGATGGGATGGCTTCTCTAGGTAGCTGCTGCCCTCCCCAAGCCACTCCCTGCAGAGGATATAAAATACTGAGGATAGCATTTCCCGGAGATAGACCCAAACCTTGCCTAGGGGTCAGGAGACCACAAGCCATAGGCAGCTTGATAGAGAAAACTTTTGTGAACAACCAAGACCTACAAAGTGTTAGGAAATTGTAGGATGACTTCTGCTCTTCTAGCTGAAATCTGCTTTGTTTAGTTCAAAATTGACAGACACGGGAGGCATTAACCCTAGAAGGGGACATCTGGTCTCATCCTGAGATAACAGAGCACATCGAGACCCCCCCCCAATCTACAAAGTTTTGTAAACCAGATTGTAAAGGTCAAGAAGTAAAGAACCACTGTTAACTTTGCTTTGCTGATTGGGAACACCCCCTTCCCTTGGGCTAGAATAAATAGCTAGGAATCTTAAAGGTAAACTCCCTAACTACAAAGAAGGACTACATGCAGGTTGAAATTTAACTGTCTTGTGACCATGATTTGTACATCAGCAATGTGAACCGAGAATGAAATGTAACCACCTGAATGCAATCATGACTGTAAAATCCTATAAAAGGGGAAGCTATACCCAGTATGTGATCAATCGCTGACACTGCTTTTAGGTGTGATTGACCTTTTGTCGACAAAATAAACTTTTTGTTATTTTACTTCCATTCTGCGCCTCTCTGTATGTGTCACTTACCAATTCCTTCCGTAACAAGCTCACTGCCTATCTGTGTATGGCCTAAGGATGATTTTTACATTTTTAAAGGGTTAGAGAAAAAAAATCAGATTGTACTATTTCCAAACGTGAAAAGGCAGGGAATTTAATCTTTAGTGCCTACATGTTCACTGGCACCCTGCCTTGTTGGTCTGCCGTGGCACTGTCCAAGGGGATTGCTAGTCATGGAAGCAGGGCTGGCAATTACTATTGGGACTGCATGGCTAAAAAGCCAAACTGTTTCCTGAGCCCTCACAGAGGAGGCCTGCTAGTGCCTGCCCTGCATTGGCACTAGGCTCTGCCACAGTGTAGGCTCTCACCTGGTGGTCCCCAGAAGCTGAGACTCAGCATCTCTACCTAGTTCCAGAGGATGCTGAGACCCAGGTGAAGGCAGGAAGGCCGAGGAGGAAGCCCTGAACAGGCCTCTCTGCTGTAGGACTAGGCTGAGCTTCTACGCACTGCCATGAACCAGGGTGAAGCACACAGAGGGCACTGGCAGTGTGGACCAGCCACAGCCCTTCTAGGACATCTACAAAAAAACTGATACAGCCCTGTACCGTACAGCCAGGCTGGCTGAGAGCCCAGCAGCTATTCCTTCAACTCCTCCCTGATAATCTAGGCCAGTCTGCCTCCAAAGGCCAGCACCCAGGCCTGCATGAAAGATGTCACATAAAACGTTCTTTCACTGTGCACAAGCAGCGGGAGACTGAAATTACCAATGCTCCACACCCAGAAGGCTCTGCTTTCTTCCACTCTAATCCTGCCAAGCACTGTGGTGGCATACTGGCATACTACTGGCACAATGCTGTGGCTGTGGGGATGCCCTGACTCCAGAGGCACAATGGGGTGCCTGAGGGCCGTGCTGGAGCAAATCAAGCACCTCACCGTCTCTGGTACATAGAAGATACTCCGGATGTTGAGTGGTGCGTCTGTCTTATAGTGCAGGGTATAGCGGGGCTTATCATAGGCCTGGGCAATGTAGCGGTAGAACTGCTCATGCTGCGACTCATTGAGTTCCTTCGGATCCATCATCCAGATGGCCTAGAAAGGGAGACCAAAGGACAGAAATCATATCTGAAACATCTTCCCACTGACGGCATGGAGTGAACTAGCACAGCACATGCCTGAAGTGGCCTCCTGGCACAGATGGGCAGGGTCCTAAGGGCAGACTCCTCCCTCCAGGGTTAGGGTAGGGGCAAGGGAGACACGCAAAAGGCTCTGGAACAAGTGCCTCCAATATAGGGTTAGGAGATGAGGAGTGGGTGGAGCTCAGGGTAATGGATAATAACGCAATGACAGTCTACTGGGCAGGCTGATGAAGAAAGTGGGGTCCATTCATTCAGTAGAGTATCTTTCAGCCATAAAAAGGAACAAAGTACTGACACATGCTAAAACACAGCTGAACCTTGAAGACATTAAGCTCAGTGAAAGAAGCCAGATCCCAGAGGCCATGTATTTTATGATTCCATCTACATGAAATGTCCAAAGCAACAAAGAAAGCAGACTGTTGCTGCCAGGGGCCAGGGAAGGGGGAGCAGGAGGAAGTTCCTGAAGACAAGGCTGCTTAGAGGGGTGATGAAAGGATACTAACAGTGGTGATGGAGGAAGCTGCATAACAAAGAATGCACTAAACCCTACGAGACTACATCCTAATCTGTGAGTGTGGCTCACACCTCATGGCCCCTGAGCCTTGGCTGGTGGCTGTACCTACACTGAGGTATCATGTCACCTGCACTCCTCCACCCCCAAATACATGTTTTGGGTGTATATATTTGTTTCCCAAGCCAGGCAGGTGGCTCAGGGCCTCACCTGCAAGGTGTTAATGCGTCTTCCATTGAGGTACAGGGGAAAACTGACAAAGTTGCTATATTTTGTCACCACATCTGCAAGAGACAGAGACAACAGTGAAGACCTGGGGGTCCCACGTGAGCACAAGCCTGCTGGGATGGGTTGGTCCACGCTGTGTCACTTCATAGGTGGAGGACCAGGGCACAGTAGACATCTGTGCCACCCAGGTCACACAGCGGGTGGCAAAAGTTGAAGAAGCTGATCTCTTGAAGCCAGGTCCACCGTGAGGCTTTGAAGACCTCTAGATAAGAGCCCCCAGCCTGAGGAGCTAATGCTGTGTCCAGGAAGGGCTCAGCAATTTAAACGCTCAAGAAGATCCAGAGGAAGACACAAGCCACAGAAGGACTTGTTTCCCTCTAGCTCTCAAGAACACCTAATCTCAGATGCTCCACCAGGGTTGGGGATTTAGCTCAGTGGTTCCACTGTCTGCCTCACAAGCGCAACGAGCAAAGTTTGATCCCCGGTATCAAAAAACAAAACTCAACAATAAAAGAAGTTCCACCAGGCAGGTACACGAGGACCCGAGACCTCACAGCAGGACTAACATCACCAAAAGCACCATTTGTAAGAATGAAGGTGGTGCCGTGTGTGCTGTAAGCCTTGCCTGCAAAGTCCCCAGCACAGAGCCAGTGGGGACTCCATCTTCCACCAAACCAGAGGCCAAATGCTAAATTTAGCTCTACTCCACTTTGTCCACATGTTCATGCAGGAGGAGCCTTGTCAATGTGCCTGTGCCCACCCCTCTAGGGCCCAGCTCCCTTACCTCGAACCCGGGCCTCGCTGGCAAACTCTTTGCATTCTGATTTGAGGTGGATGATAATTTTCGTCCCAGTTCTAACACCAGAAGCTTCAGCGATTTCAAACACTCCAGAGCTAAAACACAAAGGAAAGGACCAGGCAGTCCCACACAACACTACTTAAAAACCTTTTATGATAAATTCAGTGCGATTCTTGGAATTTTCCTAAGGCAGCACGCAGAGAGGACATATCCTCTGGGTCGACCCCAGCAGAGCCTCTCAGGCCACCAAATGGACATCAGGGGATAAGGACCACTGGCTGCAGTACTGAGTGTGAGTCCCCCAGCTACCTTGAGAGTCTCCTAGAAGAACCTCCTGGGCCTGTGTGACTCAGCAGCCTCAGGGTGTTGGAGCCTGGCGCAGCTCACATGGGCACCAGGTGCCTGAGGAATAAAACCCACCTGCTGTGTTGTCTCAGACTCCGGAAGAGGCTGGGCTGAGAGGGGCAGAAGCACTGCAGAAATGCAGGGAGAGAGTAGGCCCCGACACCTGGCTGTGTCCACACTGAACACTGCTTTCATGGAATTTATGGAGCCTCAGTGCAGACGGGGTCAGGTACAAGCTGCACAGGGGCCTAATTCTTGCCCTGTGGTGCTGCTAGATGCAGCAGCAAATCATCAAGAAAGGAAGTTTTAAGCCCCAAATTTGGCTAAGGTACCATTTTCCTCAAATACCTCCTGAAGCTGCTTTAGAATATCTACCTAGGGTGCACGCCTGAAATCCCAGCACTCGGGAGGCTGAAACAGGAGCATCATCACTAGTTCCAGGCTTGCCTGGGCTACACAGTGAGACCGTCTTTAAAAAACCAAAAAATAAATAAAAATAAAATAAAATCCACCTAATCACCCTGTCAGACCAACATCGTCTCCAAGTATCTGGGAGAGGGTGCTGGCCTGCCCAGACAGAATCAGGTGACAAGGCTACTCCATCCACAGAGAAGCCCCAGGCAGATGTGCCCCTCTGGGCAAGAGGCTGGAGAAGGATGCTCAGTGGGGGACTGGGAGAAAGGGCGTCCCATTGTGTGGAGGAGCTGAGCCTGGACAGGCCAGGACTGCAGAGCAGAGACTGGTTACTAACCACAGGCCTTTTAGGGTCCCAAAGGAAATGTCTGCCCAAAGTAAGAATCAGATTTCATTTGAACAGCTCAGAACATGCCTGTTTGCATTTCCTCGGTTTCCAAATTTCGTGGTAATTTCCAACATGCACATCAGGTAATACCTGACTCCAAGTCCCTGTGTGAGGTGGGCTTGCTCCTCATTCACTTACCCATCTGAAAGCCACTGGTAGCCTGGACTTCCTGGAGCCGCAGAGCGGGAATAGACCTCCACTCTATCAGCCACCATGAAGGCTGAGTAGAAACCCACTCCAAACTGGCCAATGATCTTGCTGCTGGCCTCCGCCTGGTCCTGTAGTGCTTCCAGGAAGGCCTGTAGTGGCAAAGGCTCGTCAGGAGGAGGCTGCTCCCTTCTGCACTGGAGCTGGCATACGTGACTTCTATACATGTTCCTCCAGCACAGGAAATTCTGAACAACCACAATGACAACTCTCCACACCACCACCAAATGCATAAAAACTAAGCAATGCTGGGAGTAGTGGCACATGCCTGTAATCCCAGCTCAGAAATGAAAAAATAGAAATAAAGTGTTTGTAAATGGGAGGGGAGGAGGGGGTGAAGGGAGGGCAGGGACAAGGGGAAAAAATGAGAACCTAGACCTGTCATGTAAAGTTACAAGATCCCAATGATGAATGTAACTGTACTGTATACCTAAAATGTACCAATAAACTCAATTAAAAAAAAAATCCCAGCATTCAGGAGGCTGAGGCAGGAGGATCACTGCAATTTCAAGGCCAGCCTGTACTACAAAGAGAGACCCTGTCTCAAAACTCCACCCCTCAAAAAATTAAAAATTAATATAATAAAGAAGTAAGCTCCCTCTCTAGGCCATCTGTGTCAAGTACAACAAGCAGCATGAGAAAGTGCCAAATAATTTTTTTGTCTGGTACTCGAGATTGAACTCAGGACCTTACACTTGCCCGGCAGGCACAGCACCACTGAGCTATATCCCAGGCCCCGAAAGTACCAAATAATTACTTTGCAGAAAAGCTTTAGCAGGTGGTACGGCAGGTTATAGACGCAGGCAGCCATGAACCTATGGACTACAGTTTAGAGCTCTGGAGAGAGTGCCTGCTTCAACTCTTTCATGTATAAAATGTACAATATACACACTACCAAAAACTACTAGAGGTTCCAGTGGCACTGAAATGAAACAAGGTCACTCACCTGGTCATGTCCTTACTCTACCTGGCTCCCAGGGTCACCCTACAGGACAGAGTCTGTGCCTGCGCTTACCTTTGAGCCTGACCTGGCAATCGTGCCTAGGTTGGATACCAGCTCGTCCTGTGTCATCCCGATGCCAGTGTCCTGAGGAAAGAGACACTAAATGCCAAACATAGCTCTGAGAATTGGGGTAAGGGCTGCAGTCAGTGACTCTGCCACAGAGCTCCTCTAGTGCCACCTGCTTTGGCTCAGATGGGCACATATGCCTGGGGCTTTTCATAGATGGAGCGGTCTTGTCACCCGTTTCTGTTTGGGAAGGCCAGCATCCTTTCTGAAGTGTGTGGAGATGATGTCTGTGTGACAGAGTGATTAGGTGGATACAGATGGCTTCATTGACACCAGCCAGATGGGCCAGGGAGCACACCCCATGCTCATCACAAAAGCCCAAGTCCAGGCATGTAAGCCGCAACTCCTCAAGAGAAAACTGGAAGGGACAGAAGGAATCAACATTAAAGCAACACACATGAGCCAGGTGTGGTGGCGCAGGCCTGTAATCCCAGCCCTCGGGAGGCTGAGGCAGGATTGCTTTGAGTTTGAGACCAGCCTGGGCTACATAGTGAGTTCCAGGTCAGTCTCAACTACATAGTGAGACCCTGCCTCAACCCCCCACACACACACACACGAGCCGGGTGTAATGGCACACACCTGTAATCCCAGCACTCGGGAGGCTGAGGCAGGAGGATCCCTGTGAGTTCAAGACCAGCCTGGGCTACATACTGAGCTCTAGGTCAGTCTCAACTACATAGTGAGATCCTGTTTCAAAAAAAACAACAGGGCCAGGGATTTAGCCCAGTGGTTCCAATGCCTACCTCACAAGTACAAGGACCCGAGTTCGATCCCCAGTACACAAAAAAAAGACCACCAACCAACCAACCAACCAAACAACAACAAAACAAAAAACACATGGTGGCAGGACTTGGGTTCCATCCTAGCACCAAAAATAAGAATAAAAGCTGATCCTGAGAATATACTAAATCAGCAACTCAGAGGAAAATGTGTAGCACCTGTTACTGAGGTGAGGGCCTGTCCAAACACACACACACTCTGGTTCTCTCCTTTGGTGGCTGTCATGGAAGGTATAAGGACTATAGGTCCTTGGGAGAAGCAGGTAAGGGGACACCTGTTACCTTTACCAGTGCTGTCCCAGAGCAACTGTAGCTCTCCCTAGGTGCAGAAGCTCTTCCTCTCCTGCAGCAAGTTGCTGTGCTCTGAATGCTGGTGTCCTCCAGGTAATGGTGAGAGGAGCTGGGACTTTGGGTGGTGCAGGTCATGAGCTACTGTCCTTAGGAATAGGACTAGTGAGTGCCATTAAAAATGAGGCCTCCAAGCCAGGCATGGTGGTAAATGCCTGTAATTCAAGCACTTGGGAGGACTGTCTTGACTTTGAGGCCAGCCTGGGATACACAGTGAGTTCAAGAACAGCCTGAATTATATAGTGAGAGTCTCAACTCCTTACCCCACAAAAAGAGGCCTCTAGCAAGCCTGTTTGTCCCTTCTGCCAACTGAAGATACACAGAAAGACACATCTGCTGGCAACTTGACTGAGGATTTCCTAATCTCCAAAACTGTAGTAAACAATTTTTGTTTATAAATTACCCAGCCTGCTGGGTATGGTTTCTAGTTGACACTAATCATTAAATATAACTTACTTTTCTTTCCCCCCCAATATGTAGTTCAGGCTGGCCTTGAACTCACTATGTAGCCAAGGCCTCCTGAGAACTGGGACTACAGGTGTGTACCAACACATCCAGCTTAAACATAATTTGCATTGAAATATTTTATTTCAACATACCATAATTTGCAACAAAATCCGAAGGGAAAGGTTCATATTAGGTTGATATAAAGAATTCCTGTTTTCAGGCTGGGGATTTAGTCCAGTGGTTCCACCGCCTGCCTTGCAAGTACAAGGACCCGAGTTCGATCCCCGGTACCAAAAAAAAAAAAAACCTGTTTTCAATGCATTTTGAATTCTTCCCAAATTAAACTAGACTCACTGCAATCCTAATGAAAATCTATAGATTTTAGAAAATGACAAGTTCATCCTATTTTATACAACTCAAGAGCGCCTAGACTTTTTTTCCCAGTGCTGTGGATTGAACACAGGGGCACTGAGCTACATCTCCAGCCCTTGTTTATTTAGAGATAGAGTCTTGCTAAATTGCTCTGGTCTTAAACTTGTGATCCTCCTTCCTCAGTCTCCTGAGTAGCTAGGATTATAGGTGTGTACTACTATGCCTGGCTTGGAATATTTTGAAAAAGAACAAAGTTGGAGAATTTATACTTTCCCATTTTTTTTTTTTTTTGGTACCGGGGATTGAACTCGGGTCCTTGCGCTTGCAAGGCAGGCAGGTGAACCACTGAGCTAAATCCCTGGCCCCTATACTAACCAATTTTAAGACTTACTATAAAGCTACAATAGTAAAACAGTCTGCATGAGTATTTTAGGACAAATAGAGAATACAGATCAAAGAATCAAATGTGCCCAGACAGAGCTGTGGGGAGCATGTCACTTGACTTCTGGCCAGGTCCCAAGACAATGCGGTGGGGATGGAAGCCTTTAAACAGACAATACTAGAGCCACATGAACAAAATCAGTCCCAACCCTGACCTCATACTGCATGCAAAAATTTGCTTGAGATGGTGCACAGATTTAAATGTAGGAGTTGTAACTATACAACTTCTAAAAGACCCAGGTGTGGTACACACACTCCTGTAATCCCATGCTGGAGGCATAGTTCTCAGAGGAGAACTGCAAGTTCAAGTCTTGCCTGGAAAACTTAGTGGGATCCTGTCTCAAGATAAAAAACAGCAAAGTCCTGGCATGTAAAGGTACAAGATCCCAGTAATGAATGTAACTATACTGTCTACCTAGAATGTACCAATAAACTCAATTAAAAAAAACAAAACAGCAAAGGGCTGGGGATATAGCTCAGTGGCAGAATGTCCCTGTTTGATCCCCAGTACTCAGTCAAACTCCCAAAAACCCTTTCAGAAGAAAACATAGGAGAAAATTCTGACTTTATAGGCGGTAAAAAAATTTTTAGATTATGGGTCTCATTCAAGCGGTTGCCCTCGCGTGAGGAGGACACTGTCTGAGCTCGCGTTGATCTTGCATTCACTTCCTTTTCACCTGGCTGCGCTCCAGCAGGATGGCCCATAAGCAGATTCACTACTCAGACAAGTGTTTCGACAAGCACCATGAGGACCAGCACGTCACGTTACCCAGAGAATTGGCCAAGCAAGTGCGCAAATCTCATCCAGTGCCTGAAGAGTAGTGGAGACCACTTGGTGTTCAACAGAGTCTGGGCTGGGTTCATTACGTGATTCATGAGCCAGAACCGCATATTCTTTTTAGATGACCTCTTCCAAAAGAGCAACAAAAATGAAGTATATCTTGGATCAACAGTTAAATCTTTTTCAAATTTAATGTATATGTGTATATAAAGTAGTATTCAGTGAATACTTGAAAAATGTACAAATCATTCATCCATATCTGTGCGTGAGCTGTATTCACAGCAACAGAACTCAGTTAAATGCAACAAATGGGTTATTGTAAGGTGTTTAAGACAGTTCTTCTGGATAGTTTTTCTTTTAATGAAAGTGCCTGTTTGATGTTACCTGTTACTTTTGTTAAATAAAGTTTGCATGTTGCATTTAAAAAAAAATTTTTTTTAGATCACTAAAAGCATGAAGCATAAAAGAAAAAGTGATAACGACTTCCTTCAATTAAAAACTGGGGTTAGAGCCAGGTATGGTGGTGCACGCCGGTAATCCCAGTACTCGGGAGGCTGAGGCAGGAGGATTGCTGTGAATTCGAGACCAGCCTGGGCTACATAATGCATTCCAGGTTACTCTCAACTACATAGTGAGACCCTATCTCAAAAAACCAATTAACCAACCAAACAAACAAAATTGGGGTTAGGGGTTAGCTCCCGGGTACAATACTTGCCTAACAGCCAAGAAGGCCTGGGTTCCATCCCTAGCACCACACACACACACACACACACACACACACACACACACTAAGTTACAAAATTCTTAAAAATTAAAAAACTTAAGGGGCTTGGGGATGTAGCTTAGTGGAGTCCTTACCTAGCCAGTATAAGGCCCTGGGTTTGATACTGTGCTAAGAAAAACAAAAAACAAAAAATGTAATAACCAGCACTACAATAACAATAACGATAACAAAAACCTTTTGCCCTTCAAAAACATCACTAAAAGGGCTGAGGACTTAGCTCAGTGGCACTGTGCCTGCCTCGAAAACGCAAGGTCCTAGTTCAATCCCTGGTACTCGGAGAAGGCAGGGGACATTACTAAGATAATAAAAAGGCATGCCACATATTGATGATTTTAAATTTTCTTCTCTTCTGCCTCCTATATTTTCCAAATTTCCTATGACAAACAAGTGCATTATGGTAAATTAGAACAAAAGTCTCAGAAAAGGAAAGATGGTCAGCACGCCACCTGAGCCGGACTTCACTGGAATGCAGTGTGATTTCCCTCTGTCAGCAGGTGAATCAGAACCACTGATTCCCAGGCTGGCCTGGTCATCCTCTACAAGGCAGGGCATTTGCCGTACACCTGGGCATCAAGAAAAAAATACCTGGATTGTGATGGTTCCTTTCTCAGTGTCAGTCTGTAGGTGAATCTCCATTTCTGGCAATGCTTGGCCATCAGATACCAGTTTATGCCGCAATTTTTCCAGAGCATCACTGGCATTGGATATGAGCTCCCGTATGAACACCTGGGAACAAAAGCAGGAGGAAGGAGGGTGAAGGACTCTGTGCATGTGGCTGACCAGCTGCCTTTGCAACAGCTAGAAGTCAGAGATTTACCACAGAATACTCAGTCTTCAGACAAAGACCCCCAGTGCAATCAAACAGCTCCTCTGGGCAGGCCACACAGCCGCTAAAGGGGCAGTGTTCACCACTCTCCAGCACAGCTTTTCGTGACAAGCTGAGTCTGACTAGTATCTTTCCTTTCAGGATTTCCAGTCAAGCCTAAATTGTATGTCCACCTCATAACTCAAACTTAAGAAGGATCCCATGAGGAGCTGTTTCTTTCCCAATTCCTACACAAGAGATGACACTGCCTCCCACCCATCTCTTTCCTAATCCAAGAAAAGAGATTCACTGCTTCATTTCATCCAGTGCAGGTGATCAAACATCATGACCGCCACCTTCCACAGGAAAGGTGGCCACAGGCCCTACAGACCTCTTCGGGTGTAAAAGGCAATTCTGCCTCACACAAAGCTCCCATTCAAGTGCTGTAGCTCATAGAGCAGAGGAGTAGATGGTGAACAGACAGAACAAGATCTGAACACATTTCCTAAAAAGCCCCTTTGAGTTTGGTAATATTACACTTTATCCTTCTTCAAAATCTTCTTAGCATCCTGGCAGTAGCCAGTATGGATCTGATAGCCTATTTGACCTTCACTACTTTTTCTAAGTCCTGTAACCCCTAAATGAGTTTTAACTCCACAAAGGGTAGGGATGTCTTCTTCCTCAACTGCCAATTCCTTCCATACCAGGTATAGAGGCAATTAAACACAGGGACCCCTGAGCATCCTGACAGCAGAGCGCCCTGACAGTGTCTGGGGGATTTAAAAACCAGCAAAATTCAATTAACTTCCAGAATCAATCTGGCTCAAAGAATCATCCAGATACACTTATTCATGAAACCAAAGCAGATTTTGGAAAAATACTCTCACTAGCAGATTAAAATCAAGGTCTGTCCACAGTCTAACACATTTTCACAGCTAAGCTAATGCAGGATGTTTTGAAAGCAGTTTGCCAGAACGATTGCTAGCCCTGAGAGTTGCAAACATGCATACTACCTCTTTTTCTGAGTACAAGGAACAGGCCACAATGTCCAACAGCTTCTTTGTCTCTGCCTGGAATTCGTGTTTGGAGATGGAACCTGGTAATGAATCACAGATACAACCAATAAAATTTCAGTTCTGTATTTGTGGAAGAACATGCTACGTATTATTTAAAAGGAGGTTTAAGGTTCTGAATTTTAAACATATTTGAAGAGCAAACACAGACAAAAGTCGACAGGAACAAAGTGGCTCCTTTCTCAGCTGAGGCCAAAAGCACCTCTAGTGGATCAAAGTTCTTGTGAGCTCACGCAGGTCTGTCCTAACAGCCAGACCGCATGTTATTAAAAAACAAAGTAGTGTTCTAATAAGTTATTTAGAAAGCAAAATAACAAGAAAGCCCCACTTTTCTTTTTAACACTTCTTTTCATCTAAAAGCCAGAAACGGAGCCCCTTTGGGCCTGGCTCAAGAGCCTGCCTTACACTGCAGAACACAGTCCTGCCAAGTGGAGCCAATGCTCATTTCCTGTCCAGCTTTCCTGATTACTAGCAGATGTGCCGTGTACCGCCACTGGGCAGATTCCTGGGCTACCACCAGAGGGGGCAAGACGCACCCGGAGAAAGCATGAAGTTCCTAGCTGGGAGGGAAGCAGATTCTGTAATCTGGAAAACCCACACCTGAGTGCTGCTGGGGACAGGAGGCACTGCCTCTACCTTAAACCTGTCCCTTGTAAGCGGGCAGTGAACCAAGAGAGGCTACACAGATCAGCTCTGGCTGAGTACCTACCCTGCACTGCCTCTGAGCTGCTTATGATGGAGTGCAGGGGCTCCTCCTTCTCGTCCTCAGCAGCCTGTGTGCTGTATGGCCGTCCTGCATAGAAGCTAGAAGATAGTTGTTGCCAGGGGCTCCTGAACTGGACTGCGGACCTCTGAGAACACAGAATTGGCTTTCCTGAAAAGACAAACATACAGAAAAGATGAAAATTAATATTCAGGGGAAGACTGTGCTAATTTATCCACATCTAGTCTTTGAAGCAGAGGTTAATGTGGATTTCTCTAAGTCACACTGTTCAAAAGAAGAACGAAAACTGATGACATCTGTGACATTTCCTTACACTTGTCGAGTATCACATAGGTTTTACTGAAAAGCGGCTGGTCCTCTGTTCTACCTGGCAACAAGAAGAGGATCACACTCACTTAGCATGACTTCCTGCACAGCCCCAAGGGCCCAGAAGCCTCCTGAAAAGCACAGTGAGGGGAGACACAGCTCACCTGGTGAAGCTGATTCCTGATGCTGTCTATACTCATCCTCCCTCAGCCTTTGGTGCCACAGACACCACACAGACCCTGCACTCTACCCAGCAGGCTGAACTGAGTCATGGCACCACTCGCTAGCCCTAGATGCCAGCAGGTCAGGGCCCCAGAGCCACTCAGCAGATGTCCGATGAACACTGGTCTCAAGGATATGTAAATGTTCAGTAGAATTTTCCTTGTGGACAACTAGATCTAAATGAATGCAGTGCTCTTCCTTGCAAATCTGTAACGGATGGAAAGGAACAATAAGGAGTGACCAGAAATAAATAGGTTTTAAAAATTAATATATCAAGGGCCAGGAACATAGCTCAGTGGCACCATGCCTTCCTGGCAAGCACAAGGTTCTGAGTTTGATTCCTGGTACCAGGGGGAAAAAATTAATATATTAATTTCTATATCCCTAAAAGATAATTAAAAACTCACCTATTCAGCTGGGCATGGTGGCGCACGCCTGTAATCCCAGCACTTGGGAGGCTGAGGCAGGAGGACCACTGTGAGTTTGAGACCAGCCTGGGCCACATAGTGAGTTCCAGGTCAGTCTCAACTACATAGCGAGACCCTGTCTCAAACAAACAAAAAAACAAAACTCACCTATTCTTTTGGCTTATTCTTGGACTTATAATCACACAACCCTGGACTTTATGTCTGTGTAGAAAACACTGAAAATGTCTACTTCCAATTCAGACAATATTCAATTTCTACCCAGGGTAAATATTTTGTTCTCTAGTCCCATTTTATTTATACAGTTAAAAAAACTTTTGAACAGTTTCTTCTGGAATTAAGTGACATCTGGTATTAAAGAATTGCAATTCACACAGGCCAAGGTGTGCAGGTCTCTGTAACCCATGCAGAGCCAGCCCTGGGCAGAGAGAAGAAATGGTCTCAGAGCTGCCGAGCGGCATAACCTGGGCAGCCACAATGCCTTGCTGCTTTCCAGGGACAGCACCAAGGGCATACTTGGGAATATGAGCTGTCTGGCCTCTGCTGTAAAACACTATAGGACACGTGAGGCCTGTAATCAAGATGTCAAGAGGAGGAGAACTAAATTCAGCCTCTGGGAAGGGATGGGATCTGGATTCAAGTTCTACTTATAGCACTATGACTCCAGCATATACCAAGTCAGCCTGAATGCTTGGCTCAGAACACATGGCTGAACAGACTTCCAGGCAGAAGGAGCAGAGACCAGGAATAGCTAGTGATACTCTACCTCTTCTGTCTACCTTTAAGACAGCCTCACACCTGATACTCATACATGGTCCCTCTTACCATGGTCTACTCGACAGCTTCCTACACTTCACACCAGGAAGGCCAGGTGGTCGCCGGAGCAATGGCACTGTCACTGACCCTGCCCTGCCCTGGCCACATGGCTTAATCCGCTCTCCTGCCTCCAGGCACTACCCTGACCCATTCCCTCATTCCTCACACTGCGGTGAGTTCAAAAGTTCCCCATCAGTGCCCTGGCCTGTGATCCATCCCTTAATCTCTGCATGGTTATCTTCTGATATTATCTCTCTTTACTTCCTAGAAGGGAGAAGTTTTATTCCTCATCACAATCATGTCACCATAACTAGCTTCAGGCTGGCATTCCAGGCCATCCATCCCATAATCCTTGATGCATCTGCCCCGTGCTCACACTGGGTGGTCACCATTCATGCTCTACCACTGAGGCCTTCCCTCACGCTCCTTCCACCCCAGAGGCAAGTGGCACACGGAGGGCACTTCCTGAGTTCCCATACATATGCCCAGCAACAGGAGCAACACTGCAACCCCACAGGAAAAGGGTGGCTTTCCATGCTGGTGGATTTTGCCCAGAGCCCAGCCATCCTTGGTCCACTCTGTCCACAAAGAAGCAGATTTCCTGAGGGCCATTTGACTTTCTTTCTGTCCCACTCCCATTCTGCTGGGAGGCCCTCTCCTTTACTCATCTCAGGCCTCCTCAGAAAAGTATTTTCCTTCCTCACTTGCTCAGCTGAAAGCATCCCATGCTCAAAGGAAACTGAAATCAGAAAAAAACTGAAAAAGAGGTGGCTTAGGGGTTTGGTGTTCAGGAGCCTCCCAGGAGCAGTATGCCACCTGTTCACTGGCTCTTGGGAGTGCAGCAGCAATTTCTTCATGGCCAGGATACTCTTCTGGTATTTCAGTGTCTTACACCCAGTTACTGTAATCAAGAGTATGCACCAAGACAGTTCCTGTTAGTACATACAAGGTTTATGTGAAAACAGTAATGGAGAAGTACTTAGCGCCCAACTGGTAGGTGTATATGTTGTTTTGTACAATGTTCCTACGTAGTTGAGGGATCTACTGTATATAGCTCTTCCCATATAGTTTTATTTATAGCTACATGGACCATAAATATATACTAAATGGGAGAAAGAGGATGAAAGAAAATAGCCATGTTCTTCATCATCTGTACAAACGCAGCAAGAAGCACCCACCCGAGCCCCGGCAGGCTGTGCTGGTCTCCAGAGTGGCAGGTAACAAAGCACTAAAAGCTGGGCCCATAGTCAAGGAGTGGTGGAGCTGGTTTCCTCTGTGGCACTCAGAGTTCGTCTGTCAGGACTCTCCTGACTTCTAGTGCTGCCTGCAGCCCATGGCATTCTGTGGCCTCAGTCCTGTCTCAAGACTCTGTTGTCACACAGGTTTTCCTTCTCCTGTATCTTGGCAGCATCCATGTTTCCCTCTTACACAGAAACCAGGCATTCTGGAGTAGGCCCAGGATACCCCAGTATGACCTTGCCTCAACCTGACTCACTTGCTATACCCTCCTCTAGCTAAGGTGACCTTCACAGCTACAGAAGTGAGGACCTGAACATATCTTCTCAGGGACACAATTCAAATCAGAGTGGTTATCAACAAGGGGATATTAAATATCAATTTTCTGCATATTAAATTTCTGTAGCTGCGAGAAAAGTATCACAAAAAAAGTGAGTGGCTTAAGGAACAGCGATGCCTTTTCAGGCTAGGGACATGACTCAGTAGTATAGCACTTGCTTAGCAGGAGCAAAGCCCTAGGTTCAATCCCCAGTACTGTGTGTGCTCACAAACATACTGCCTACCAGTTATAGAGGCCAGAAGTCTGAACTCAAGGTGTGGGCAGGCCTGGCTCCTCATGAGGCTGAGGCAAGGTCTTTCCCAGTTCTCTCTCAGCTTCTGTGGCCTCAGACACAACTGCCTTTCTCTATGTGTCAATCTCTGTGTTCAAATCTCCCCATGAAGACATTAATGATACTAGGCCAGGGCCTACTCTAATGACTTTAACCTGATCTCTGGAAGGACCCTATTTCCAATTAAGGTTCCATGCACAGGGACTGGGAGGACTCCAGCATCTTTTCGGGGGGGATCCAAGCCGTAAATTCTGTATGAACAAAATGGGAGGAACAAGGAGGAAAGAGAGTACCAGAGGAGAACATGAAACTTCTGAGTATATTTTTATGTATCTGACTCTTAGAACCATGGTAAACCCCACCACCATCCCAGTATTGGGATTAAACCTAGGGTCTTCACATTGAGCTCCATCCCCAGCCATTTTTTAAAAATTTTGAGACAGCGTCTCACTAATTTATCCAGGCTGGCCTAGAACTTGCAATTCTCCTGCCTCAGACTCCCAAGTAGCTGGGATTACAAGCATGTGCCTCTAGGCTCGGCCATAGTAATGTTTTATTATTTATTTTGAGTCAGGGTCTCACTATATAGTTTGGGCTGGCCTTGAACTGACTATGTAGCCCTTGAACTGCCTATATAGTCTCACTATATAGTTTGGGATGGCCTCAAACTCATGGCCATCCTCTTGCCTCAGCCTCCCAAGTACTGGGATTACAGGAGTGTGCCACCATGCCCAGCTCATAGAAATGTTTTAAATGAGCCAGTAAGACTGAGTAAGTAGGGCCAGGGATTTAGCTTAGCGGCACCATGCCTGCCAGTCAAGCTCAAGGTCCTGAGTTGATTCCTGGTACCCAAAAAAAAAAAAAAAAAAAAAAAAAAGACTACGCAAGGAGCTGGGTATGTGGTGCATCCCTGTAATCCCTGAATTTGAAAGGCTGAGGCAGAATCATCAGGAGTTTGAGGCCAGCCTGAGCTACATAGTAAATTCAAGACCAGCCTGAACTATACAGCAAGACCCTGTCTCAATTGGGAGGCTGAGGCAAGAGGACTCCCATGAGTTTGAGGCCAGCCTGGCCTATATAGCAAGACCCTGTCTCAACACCCACCCCACGCCCCAGCCACGAAAAAAAGACTGGCTAAGCAAGGGAAGTAGGAACACAAAACAAGAAAACAAACAGCAGCAAAGTTGTATAACTATTATGGACACCATTAACACCTTGAAAGAAGATAAGAACTAACCTAAGTACCTTCAGACAATGGTGTTTCGACTATACATTCTAACACTAACCTCAAAAGGGACGGCATTCAACTGGTGCACGAGGACTGTAAATCTGTTCATCCACATGAGTTAGCAAGCCTGAAACGGCTATGGGCATATAGTAGGGCCCAGCAAGGAAACACAAGTGTTGAATGGGACTGGTACCTCACTGGTAGGGAAGAATTACATACAGGGACAGGGGACTGGCATATGTACCTCGCAGTGCTGTGTCGCTACTGGGTCACCATATGAATTTTGCATCTCTTGTCTACATAGATTGAATACAGAAATCAATAAGGAAGTGTTTGAACCTGCAGGTGAGCACATATACACATACTTCCAGGCTCCGGACCCTCGCAGGGTCAAGGAGTAATGACACCCAGAAGCAACAGGCACATCCAGGATAGGGCAAGCAGCCTGGACCTGCTCCAGTGTTAGTCCTTGAAAGTCCACTCATGCCAGGAAGTCCCTTGGTCCCAAGGAAAGTAGGAGAGTTGGCCACCTTATATACTTCTTCAGTAAAAGGAACAAGGGCTCTTTAAAGAACACACAAGATGAACCTGGAAAAACAATGTGGTGAGAAAGTGATGCAGGACTCAAGAGACGATGGGGGTGGCGCAAAAGTACGCAACAGTCCAACCTGAAGGGGCTCCTGACAGAGGCTGGTACAATCTGGGGAAAAAGACAAAATGATAGCAATGGATTAGAAAATGTAAACCAGCAGTTGGGAATAGTAGTGCTTGCCTATAAGCCTGATATTCTGAGAGGATAAGGTAGGAGGACTGAAAGTCCAAGCCCAGCCTGAGACTCTGCTCAAAATTAAAAAATTAGAAAGGGCTGGGGATTTAACTCAGTGGTTCTGCCACTTGCCTCACAAGCACAAGGACCCGAATTCGATCCCAGATACAAAAAAAAAAAAAAAAAAAGCTGGGAAGCCAGGCATGGTGGCACATGCCTGTAATCCCAGCATTCAGGAGGCTGAGGCAGTAGGACCACTGTGAGTTCAAGGCCAGCCTGGGGAGCATAGTGAGTTTAAGGCCAGGCTGAACTACATAGTTCATATGAGACCCTGTCTCATTTTTTAAAAAAGGCTGAGGGACGTAGTTCAATGCAAAGGCCCTAGGTTCAATTCCCTAAAATACAATAAAAAAAATAGGTAAATCACAATCAAGCAAACTAAATATTAGTCCACACTTAAATAGAGAATGGGCAGTTTTTCACCAAGTTTGAAAATGAATAGGGCCAGGGATGGTGGCCTGCCTTGCAAGCACAAGGACCCGAGTTCAATCCCTGGTACCAAAAAAAAAAAAAAAGAAAAAAGAAATGAGTAAATGTAAAGGAGCAACGGGAAAATCACCACCAAGAAAATACCAGAGTCAAGTAAGTATAAGTAACCAATGGATGTTCATCACAGAATATTTACATAACCTTGAAATACTCCCTTCACACACAAAATATGTATTGCAAAGAGAAAAGTAGTAATGCTCAATGGAGAATGAGGTAGGTTCCTACTGAATAAGTGACTCTGTCATCAGGTGAGATGGGCCAACATCATGTAAGGGACACAGCCTCCCTTCTGCTGTCTTCTTGACAAAACTGTATGTCATTCAGGACAACAGTGGACAAACCCAAAGTAACGGATATCCTGTAAAATAAATGGCTAGAACTCTCCCTGCTATGATCCTGGAACACAGACAGTCTAAGGAGTGCATTCAGACTGGAGATACAACCGGGGTTACCTAAAACACTCACAGGGCAAGCTCGGGGTAGGAGGCTCTATTTTGTAACAGCTCAGTAAGTATACAGTTATTTCAAGACTAAAAGTTTCAAAATAAACAGTGGTACCCTAGAGCATATGCTTGCACCGTACTTGTGTCTGTTCACTCATGCATGGATATACATCTACAAGTGGAATCACTGGGTCAGAGTTATGCATTTTATGTTGGGGTCCATGCTGCCAAGTCACTCCAACCCACACACACCATGTTAGCAATGAACTCAAGTGAGCGTCCATCCTCCTGCCAAGATGGAAGTGTGTTTATTATACATCTACATTGTTCTCTATGCTGAACAGATTAAACATTTTCCATTCATTCATTCACTCATTCATTCATTCGTTCTGGCAGTTCTGGGGATGGAGAGCCCAGGGCCTCAGGCAAAGGGGGCAAGAATTCTACCACTGAGCTATACTCCATATTTTAAAATATCTACCTCATTTTTTGTTAATGGTCTGTTGATATTCTGATAATTTTTCTACTATATTATAAATCTTTTTTATACTGATTTGTAGTGATTTGTAAGTTAGGGAAATTAGTCTTTTGTTTGTAAAGCCCTTCAAAACTAAACACAATTCCTCATGTTTTATTTTTTCTAGTAATCACCCCATCAATTATTTTTTGTTTTGTTTTGTTTGGTACCAGGGACTGAACTCAGGTCCTTGCGCTTGCGAGGCAGGCAGCAGAACCACTGAGCTAAATCCCCGAATCCCATCAATTATTTTGAATGGATTTAACATGCTGCTTATGATGAAGCAGAATAAGTCCTCATAGTTGGAAAAAGGGAATAAAGAAGCAACCCATATTTCTACCTGGAACTTCAAGACTCTTCCATCATAATTCAAGGTAAGATTAATCAATAGCACTATTAAAAGCAGATATGATTTCAAGTTAAGGAACTTCCTACAATAACTTCAAGAATAAACCAGGATGGCTGCAGGGGTAGCATATACCCATAATCCCACCACTTGGGAGGCTGAAGCAGGAGGATCTCCCCAAGCTTAAGGCCAGCCAGGGCTACATGATGAGTTCAAGACCAGCCTGAACTACATGGCAAATCCTGTCTCAAAAAATAAAACAACTTAGGCCCTAGGATTTAGCTCGGTGGAACTGTACCTGCATTGCAAGTGCAAAGTCCTGAGTTCAATCCCTGGTACCAAAATAAATAAAAATAAAACAACAATGACAACAACAACAAAGAATAAACTAATAAAAGTTGGGCATTATGATGTACACTTATAATTCCAGCTACATAGGAGGAGGAGACAGGAGGATCATAAATTCAAGCCTAGCAGCAACTTAGTGATTTAGCAAGATTCTGTCTCAAGATAAAAAATAATAAAGAGCGAGAGATATAGCTGAGTGTGAAGGCCACAGGTTCAATCGCAAGCAACAACTACCCCCAGACTTATAAAAGAACAAACTAATAGGACCAGGGATTAAGCTCAGTGGTTCCACTGCCTGTTTCGCAAGTGCAAGGTCCCGAGTTCAATCCCCGGTACCAAAAAAATAAAAGAACAAACTAATATAAGTCAGGTTTTGGGGATTTAGCTCAGAGGTTCCACTGTCTGCCTCACTAAATGCAAAGGATCTCACTTCAACCCCCAATACCAAAAAATAAAAATTAAAAAAAATTTTTTTCAGCTGGGCGTCATGGTGCACACCTGTAATTCCAGCACTTGGGAGGCTGAGACAGGAGGATCACTATGAGTTCGAGACCAGCCTGGGCTACATAGTGAGTTCCAGGTCAGCCTCAACTACACAGTGAGACCCTGTCTCAACAACAAAAAAATTTTTTTTTCAAGTCAGGTTTTGTGGTATGCTTATAATGAGGCAGCAGAATCTCAAGTAAGCAGCCAGCAGGGACAACTTAGTGAGATCCTGTCTCAAAATTAAAAAGATTAGGGTACCCCCCCCCAAAAAAGCACACTTGGGCTGCGGATTTAGCTCAGTGGCACCACATCTGCCTCACAAGTGCAAGGTCATGAGTTTGATCCCTGGTACAATAAAATAAAAATAAAAATAAAGGATTAGGGAGAGGTGTAGTTTAGTGGCATACTGTTCCTGAATTCAATCCTCAGTACTGAAAAAAAGATAAACCAATAGTGCAATAAATCTGTCAGAATCAGATAGCAAACACACTATCTTGTCCTCATGTTTTCCCCACATCCTAAGGAAAAGCCACAAACCTCAAGGTCAGGTCGCAAAGCCCTCACGTTAGAGTATCAAGTGGCTTGGGGTTGCACAAAATGGGATGCACTGAAAATCTGAATGTGAAATTACACATAACTACGTATACTCTCACACGCGCAGACACTTACATGTGCACATACCCTCACACACCCAGACAGTGCTCATGCTGCTTCCTGGCCTGTGATATCCCTTCGTTTCAGGGCAACTGCTTCAGAATCTGGCTCCAGGGCTTTGGTCCAGTAAGGCCTCATTGTCCCCATGCCATCCACAGTAATTTCTCCCTATTGGGAATTCACAGCACTTATTTTCCATGATGCTTATTTAAAATTGTGACTATAGGAGGGCTTGTACCATTTCTTCCACGTTTCTTTTTTGTACTGGGGACTGAACTCAAGACCTTGCACTTGTGAGGCTGGCACCACTGAGCTAAATCCCTGGTCCTCAAGAGTTGTTTTTGTTTCTAAGGGGACTTTTACCTTGGTTGGTCAAACTGAAAACTTCTCACAGATGGCAGTTTAACTCTTTTAACCTGGATGAGTTGCTTACAGTTTGCCTACATAGGAATGGTTCAGAGATCAGCAAGAAACTTGAGAGAATTGTTTTTGCAGAATTTGAGTCTCCCTTTCCCTCTCTTGGGAATTTTCCCTCTTTCTCCAGCTTCTGTTGTTGCTCTAATCTTTCTTCTGGTTACTCCAGCTAGCAAAGGTACACATTATATACATTTTCTATTGGATTTTTAGCATCCACCTGACCAACAACCTTCTTTCCTTTTGTGGAATTACTATGAAGTAAGAAGTGTCACTTTGCCTTCAGCATCCTTCTGTTGTCTTTCTCCAGAGCCTTTGTACAGTCTGTTTTTGTTGATGTTCCTAAACTCATTGTTGCTGCTTATAGGAAAGTTGGTGTGGTAGGACACAATTCAGGCAGACAGGAAGTGGCACTCTGTGTAGTAGAGTAAAAACTAAATGTGATGTTGTTCTTAACTGTCACATGTAAAATTGGAGGTGGTCCGATTGGGGTATGTAATTCCAGAAAAGCAAGTAGCATATTTCTCAGAGCCTGAAACATTCTTTATGTCTCCAAAATGCATAATTTAAGTTGCCCGTATGAAGCAAACCACAGTAAGAACAGTGATTTGTAGGAAAATAGGTGACCATTTTAAACAGCAGAACATACAGTAACAGTGTATTCTTACTCTTGTGTCTTATTTAGGTGGTCCTAGTAAGCAGTCATATTTTTATTTGTTTTTGTGTTTTTTTTTTTTGGGGGGGGTATTTGAGACAGGTTCTCGCTATGTAGTTCAGGCTGGCCTTGAACTCACTGTTTAGCTTATGCTAGCCTCAAATGTGCAGTGATCCTCCTGCCTCAGCCTCCTGAATGCTGAGAGTTATAGGAATGTGTTATTTTGCCTAGAAGACATATTTTTCATCCCTGCAAACCAGTCTAAAAATGTCTGCAGAACAACTAGCCATTCTGTGGGCCATCTGAGTGCTTCTGTTGGGGCACAGCATTGTCAAAGTTCTATTTTTAAAAATCTCATGCCTAATAAAAGAGCTGCTTTTATAATAAATGCTTTGGCATACTCTGAAGTATGAGATATTCTTGCCTTCCAAGTGTTTAATACTGGGCCAGGGATTTAGCTCAGTGGTTCCACCACCTGCCTTGCAAGTGCAAGGTCCCGAGTTCAATCCCTGGGACCAAAAAAAGAAATAGAAATACCAAGTGTTTAATACTAAGAAATACAAATTTGGGGGCTGGGGATTTAGCTCAGTGGCGCCACCACCACCTCACAAGCAGAAGGTCCCGAGTTCAATCCCTGGTACAAAAAAAAAAACAAACCAAGTTTGTCTTTGTCTTAATTTAGTGACATAAATTATATTTTTTTTGTAGATTATTTATCCAAATCATGGAAAATACAAATAGAAGCACTTTATTTTAAAAAGCAGACACAAAAGATTGGTATAAATCCAAAAGGTTCAAATGCTCATAAATCATAATTTTTAAAAATTAGTGGAAGAAGGCCAGGGATTTAGCTCAGTGGCACTGTGCCAGCCTCACAGTGCAAGGTCTTGAGTTCAATCCCCAGTAACCCCCCGCCAAAAAAGTGGAAGAAATGGTACGCCACAAATTTAAATAAACATCATGGAAAATAAGTGCTGTGAGTTCAATCCAGCCTGAGCTACGTAGCAGTCTGAGGATTGAACCCAGGCCCTTCCTATTGAGCCACATCCCTAGTACTTTTTTTTATTTTTTAATGACAAAAGATGACACTAAATTGTCCAGGCTAGACTAGAACTTGCCTGGGATCTTTCTGTATCAGCATCCTAGTGCTGGAACTGTAGTCATGCACCACATTTGGCTTGAAGAGATTTTAGAACATGAACAACAAGAAAAAACTCTTATCTTTCTAGAGGGAATCTCCTTCCTGCCTCAGCTCCAAAAGAAATACTAATCAAACTGCTCATCTGTAACACCTGTGCTACAACAGAACAAAAACTTCACTTTCTGAAGGACAATTATTTTAACCTAAAGTGCAATATGCAGCCAAACTATTCAAGTATGAGGTCAAAAGAGAAACTGCAATCCAGACTTTTTCTGTAAAGGTAATATTCTGGTAAAACAATATAAACTCCCCAAAGAAAGAAGATATTTGATACAAGTAATAGTAATCAATAAACCAGTAAAGCTTACACATATGATAGGTTAACACAAATTAAAAGTCATGCAATGGGGCCGGGGGTTTAGTTCAGTGGTGCCGCTGCCAGCCTCGCAAGTGCAAGGACCCAAGTTCGATCCCCCGGTACCAAAAACAGACAGACAAATAAAAAATAATGAAGAGGAGCAGAACTCAGTGGCACATGCCTGTAAGCTATTCAGAAGACCAAGGCAAGAGGATCACAAGCTCCTGCCCAGTCTGGGCAACTTAGCAAGGCCTTGTCTCAAAGCTAAAATAAAAAAGGGATGGGATGTAGCTCGATCATAAAGCATTTGCCTGGAAGGAACAAGTCCTAGGGTCAAATCTCAGTATTGGAAAAAAAAAAGTGTAAATGTATAGACAATACATAAATGGCCACAAAACAAAGTCTTACTTTCACTGGTATCCATGTAAAATAGGATATTTTTCATAGAGGGCAGGGTTTTTTCATTTTATTGTTTTGCATTTTAATGCTTCTCCAGGCCTTGCGTATCTTAAGCTCAGGTTCCCTATAGGACGAGTTTTGAAAAGACCAAAAGAAACTATGGAATAGGCAGTTTCACTCCTTGCTAATGGGACTATAAATTGACAGACATTTGGGCAGCAATTTGGCAATTATCAGTTAATACTTCAAAAACTCACAGGCTCCAAAACATCAATTCTAAAGAAATACAAGAGCCAGGTATTTAGCTCAGTGGTTCTGCCGCCTGCCTTGCAAGCACAAAAACCCGAGTTCAATCCCTGGTACAAACAAACAACAACAACAACAAAAAAAAACCCCAAAACAACACATGTTCATAAAAGATTTAAGTGCTCATTTGATGCAGCACTGAAAAAAAAAAAACCCCAAAACAACACATGTTCATAAAAGATTTAAGTGCTCATTTGATGCAGCACTGCAATAAAATAACCCGAGATAATCTCTGTGTCTAGTAGGACATTAAGCAAAAGATAATATATTCAGCCAGGCATGGTGGTGTGTGTCTGTAATGCCAGCACTTGGGAGGCTGAGGCAGGAGGATCACTGTGAGTTGAGGCCAGCCTGAAACACATAGCAAAACAAACAAACAAACAAACAAACTACATTCATAGTACAAAATTGGGTGTTGCCTATCGGAAGCCGCTGGATGACCCTGTACTGAAAGGAAAAGATGTCAAAGAAATGGCTTGGTGTGTGAATAAAATTTGGTAGCACATGCATACTTAGTTGACTTAGGCCTTTCTGTGTAAAATACTGCAAAGGTATACGCAAGTTTATGTAACTGAGCATGCTGTGACAGGTCCCCCGAGTTGGACCCCCGCCCAACCAGAAGGGAATCCCCCCCAAACAGACCCCACTACCCGCATCCACATGAGCACAGCTATAACAAGAAGCCAGTAGAATCCTTACTTAGCTACAAGAAAGCTGATTCTAGGAAAAACCACAAGGGTACCTTCCCACCGCCCTACTGCTCTTATCACAGCCCTATTTATCAGGCAGCCCCAGGTCCATGACTCTCGGGACTCTAAAATTTTCCCCCTTCTGACCAGTGACCCCTCCCCTACCTAAACTCCTCATATCAACCGAGCGCACACTCTTCTCGGTGCCAACCGTCTTTTCGCCCTTGGCCTGTCTGCACCCAGACGGCAATAAACTCTTAGCCATTTGCTGAACTCTGCCTGCCTTGGTGGTCTTAATCGTGCCTCAGTCCGACCTTTCATGCTGAGCCCAGAAGGTTCATCAACCCGTGGTGACCTCCACGGTTACTTTCGAATGGAGAGTGAGAAAGCAAAGATTATTAAGGTCATCCTCTCTCCATTCGTCCTTTTATCTACCGATTCCAGGCTCTGAGAATAACCAGAGTTAACAATCCAGAGTAAACAGGATCCCTGAGTTCAAATGGCACTAAGTGGGCTCGCACCTGTGTCCAATAAACCAGGTAACCAAAGAGCGAACGTCCCATTAATTACTTGGGGAAACGGAGAACACCAGCGCTATTCAGAGGCACACCCGTGCCCTCCTGACCACTCTTCCAAGTGGAGGACTGCACCTATTCGTCTTGGCCTTACCGGCTCCCACGACCCACCCGCGTCCGGCGACAAGAGAAACCTAGAGTAGAAGACATCCGGGAGGTGGATGCACGGGACCCAATGCCCATGCGACACGTGCCACCGCCTCGCGCCTGGTTAAAGAGCTCGGGGCCTCAGAAGGACGCCCGCCGCCCTCACCTCCCAAAGCGGCCGCCAGAACCGGAGCTCGTAGGGGAGGCCGCACAAAGCGGCCCCACAGAAGCACCGCCCGTAGCTCGCGAGCCATGTCCTGCTCCCTCAGCGCCCAGCGCG
>NW_022900946.1:19641025-19654652 GCF_012274545.1 Fukomys damarensis | reverse complement strand
AGCGCGCCGGGCTGCCCGAGGCACTGCCTGCTGGGGCGCTGTCGGGCCCCGCTGCTAGTGGGGCCTGGGAGGGAGTCCTTGACCTTGGGTCGCGTTATCTAGGGAGGCCGTGCTGCGCTCTGAGCCTCCGACCTGCGCGGCCAGCTACACCTGGGCGTGTGAATCTCTCGAAATGGGGCCGTGTTGATATATCGCGGGGTGTGGACAAGAAGCAGTTATTCTGTGGTGTTTATGAGTCTCAGGCGCAGGCCTGGGCTGTTAGAAAACTTCAAAGGAGCCAAAAGCTAAGACAATGACAAAAGAGATTTCAGGCTTCACTTGTCTATACCAAAACATGAGCTCAGTAATCAACACTACCGCAGAACTGGGCTTTGGGTGTATTAGGAATCTCTCCCTGTTTGGAGATTCAGACTGATACAGGGAGAATAGATGTCACTCCCAAACGTACAAGATGTCAGAAACGCAAGTTCATGTTCTCTAAAATCGAACAAGAGTGGTTAAGAATAGAAAAAATTTATTGAAAGAAAGCTTCTAAGAGAGAGAAGGGGGACCCACTGACTGTTTCTCAAAGGTGTTTTATGGGACAAAGCTGTGAGGTGATTTGTGAGTTGATTTCATGGTGGGATAAAACTATAGTCAACTGGTAAGATTACAAGTACAGTTACTTAGGTAATACTGATTCAATGAGAGATCACAAGGTGGACAAAACAGATCAAAAAGACTACTACAAGTACAGTTGCTTAGATAACATTGATTTAATGGGGGGTCAAATGGCAAAGCAAATCATGTAGCAAGCCTACAGTGAACTGAGCAAGGACTTTTGGTAAGAGGTGCGTTGGGGACCTTTCCTGGAAGATCTTGGTCCCCCACCCAGGTGATTGATACCTAGAATATCAATCTGCTATTTATCCTATGTGGGTGTGGTGGTTTCACTCCTTTTACAACGCTGGCCTTCGGTGAATGTGTCTTGATTGTCCTCCATGTTGACTATCTTCCATCTTGGCTCCTTGAAGGCTGGTCCTAAGTGCCTACAAACACCTAATTAACTTACCTATCTACAATAAGATCATAAATTTTGTCTCAACACTTGGTCCTAACCCTGCAGTCACATGTTATGCAGATTATCCTCCACAGAGTGGGACCCAGATGGCTCTATTTAAACAAATTCTCAGGTGATTCTGAGGCGTAGTAAGGACTTGTGGCTAAATAATTGTATAAAGGCCAGGTGTGGTGGCTCATGCCTGTAATCCCAGCACTCGGGAGGCTGAGGTAGGAAGATCGCTGTGAGTTTAAGACCAGCCTGGACTACATAGTGAGTTCCAGGTCAGTCTCAACTACATAGTGAGACCCTGTCTCAAAAACAAACAATAAATAATTGTATAAAAACATAATTCTTTGAGGGCTAGCAGTGTAGCTTAGTGGTACAGCACTAGCCTAGCATACTGCAAGGCTCTGATGTTCGATACCTACCACCACAAAACAAACCAGTTCACTTGAGATTGTAAAGAGGTGCTGCAAAAACAAAGATCCAAGACAGTGACCCTGGGGTCCTGAACAGAGTCGGGTTGTTCGGAGAGGGTGTTTCCAGGAATACTTGCAGTTGTAGGTGACAAGGATAACCCCAGAGTTCCTGACTTAAGTAATAAAGAGGAAATGTAAAGGAGTTTGTAGACTTGGATGAAAGAGCATCTTCCCTCCTGGATGACTCTGCCAAGCTCCCACTTGGTCCTGGCTTCCACTGTGTCAGCCTCCATTTTACACAGCCAGACCTCATTATGTACCTCACTCAGCATCTCCCAGTGGTTACCCTTGAACTTTTACAATCAATTCCAAACTCCTCTCTCAAACCCACTGGTCCCACACCACCATCGGGCCTAGGTCCCCTGCTAGGATGTCCCACAGCCATTTCCCAGGGGAATTGAGGTGTCTTATATTTCATTCCTTTTCCACTCCACTCAGGAAATCATCTGTAAGACCTAATACACTGATCTGTGGGGCACTAGATCTGTCTTGCAGAGACTTTTCAGGAAGGGGAAATATTTGGCAAAGGGAAATATGAGCTTTTGATAAGGATGAGGGTGAGACAGGCAGGACCCAGGCTCTATGGAGGAGAAACTTCTCAGGTGTCAAACTAACCTGGGCTCTCCCGTGGCCTTTCCTTGCTCGAGAAACCAAAATTTGGAACTCAAAACATCTCGACGGTTGGAGAGAGAAATGCCTTCCAGAAATCTGAAAGCTAGCTGCAGTCTAGCCCCCTGTGGTTCAGTCCTTCCTGATGACACTAATCCTGGCTAATGTCAAATGTCTCTTGCTGGATGTGTCCCCTTCCTTTGCCCTGCTCAGTCTCCCAGCTTTGAGAGCATAACAATGCTACTGTCTAGTACCCAAGTCTCAGTTGCTCTCCCTTCCCCACTCCAGAAAGGGGCACAAAATCTTCCTCTTCTCAGCTCCCCATACCTGGGCAAGGTCAAAGGAATCCTGGGCCGAGTAAGAGGTGACAATAGAGGAATCCTGGCTGGTGGGAAAAATAGGGAAAGGGCCCACAACAGCAGTGACAGCCTCCTTCCCAGATTGCACAAGCTCCTAAGGGCTATGGACATGGATTCTCACTCTAGCTTGGAAAAATCTAAACAAGTTTGAGCCCAGCCCGGGAAATTTAGGGAAGATTGTCACAAAATAAAAATAAGGCCTGAGGTGCAGCTGCATGCCATGGCCTTAGGTTGATTGAAGCTCAGTACTGGAAAAAAAATCATCTTCCTTCAAAGATTTTTCATGTGAACTTCATCAGCATGCCCATCTACTTTTTTTAAAGACAGGGTCTATGTCATCCAGGCTGGAATTGAACTATGTAGCCCAGGCTGGTTTCCAGCTAGCTCACAGTGATCCTCCTGCCTCAGCCTCCACAGTGCTGGGATAGGTGTGTGCCACCATGCCCAGGTCCTGCACACATTTGGGTACCAGGGATCGAACTTGGATCCTTGTGCTTGCGAGGCAGATGGCAGAATCACCGAGCTAAATCCTCAGCCCCACCATACTCATTTTATAAAAGTTTTCAAGAGGCTTCCTCGTTTTAGGCCCAGGGCCATGGAAGCATGATCAGAGCCTGTAAAGCCCATAGCAGTTTCAACCTTCTTGTAGGCACTGGGCAGAGGGCAGACTAGGGCCACTACACCAGGAGCTTGATGCTGTGAACACCAACTCAACAAATATTAGGCTTACATTTTTTCCCCAATGCCAGTCAATCAGCAGTGGACCAAACAGGTATGCTGATTACAAAGCTTTTGTAAGGACTTAGTTAGCACTTACTTACTATGTAATGCCTGAGCAAAAAAATTTTTTGTACAGATCAAACTCAGGACCTTGTGCTTGTGAGGCAGGTGCAGTACTGATGTGCTACATTCCTGGCCCATGAGCAATTTCCCCTCCCTATGTACAGAAACTTTGTGCCTGAGCAATTTCTATCACCGTGATTCTATTTCCCAAGGTCCTCCCGGTGGGAAGTGGGGCAATAGGAGTTCTAAAAGTTGAACCAAACGGCTCTTCTGATACCAGAGCAAGGGCAAGGCTGAAGCCAGGCACCTTGCTGTGCTCCCCATGCTGTGTGAACTCTCTCAAGTCACTTACCTGACAATTTTCCTCACAGGGCAAATGAGTGAAATCCATTTAAAGTTATATATTATAATGCTTTTCCTACTACTTTTCAGTCTATTATCCACATGAGGAAAGCAGAGTTTGGGAAGCTCACTTAAGGTTAAGGCAGAGGTCCTTTCTTAGGACTATGCCATCAGGGAATTCAACCTCTTGAGGCCTCAGGCTCACACTTCCTAACCTAACCTCTCCAGTCTTTTCCTTAGTCCTTGAAAAACATCTGCAATACCAGGGCTTTGTGCATGCTAGGTAAGTACTCTACCATTGAGTCACACCCCAGGCCCACTACAACATTTGATGTGTTTTGTAGCCATCTCTTCCCTTTGCAATAGTGACACAACCAAAAGAATCCTAGTAATACTCTGTAAAAAGATAGGGGCTAGTGCACATCTGTAATTTCCACTACTCAATGAGGCTAGGGCAGGCTTACAAGTTCCAGGCCTTTAAATAAATTTAAAGGGTCAGGGATGTAGCTCAGTGGCACTGTGTCTGCCTAGCAAGGGCAGGGTTCTGAGTTCAATCCCTGGTACTGAAAAAAAAAAAAATTAAAGTCAGGTGTGTTGGTACACTTCTGTAATCCCACCAGTCTGGGAGGCTGACACGGATTCCAAGCTTGAACCAAATCAGCAATTGAGATCCTATCTCAAAATTTTCTAAAAGGGTGAGATATTAATTCACTACAAAGGCTCTGGGCTCAACCTCCAACAATCCAAAATTCAAAAAGGAGGCCAAGGATGTAGCTCAGTGGTAGAGTGCTTGGCTATCATTTGTTAGGCCCTGTGTTCAATCATCAGTACTCGTAAAAAGAAAAAAAGAAATGAAGACGTGAACCAAACACAGTGGTATGTACCTATAGACTGGGAGTCTGAGGTGGAAGGATTTTTAATTTTTGTTTTTCTGAGACAGGGTCTAAGCAGTCAGGTTTGCCTTTTACTCACTATGGAGCCCAAGCCAGCCTTGAATTTGTGGCAGTCCTTCTGTCTCAGCCTCCCAAATGTTGGAATTACAGGCATAAGCCACCAAGTCTCACTGGACTTCTAGACTGAGCCCCGAAATTTGGTGCAGCAAGACCCAGTCTCCACTTACCTCCTCAAATTCTTTAATAAAACTTAACTGTTTTCACATCCTTATTATGTACCATAAAATTATACACAATCAGTGAATACTAAATTAACACATAATATCCCCAGGAGACTGCCATGTATCTTTATGGTCCCAAATAAACTTCACTGTTATTCTTATAGGCTCCCACGCATTTGCTACAGTACTGTGGTTGTAGCTCTTAGCACACCTTTCGTGTTTAAAATCATGGCAGCACGACTACCCACTGGCAAACAAACAAAAACCTTAATGAGAGGTGTGGTTGTTTTTAAAAAGAAGCTTATTTTACCACAGAATGCTAAAACTACATTTTGGCTCAAATGCAATCTTTGGCTACACTTTATGGCAATTAAAACAAATACAAAGTTACATATCCCCACCCTGACAGCCAAAGAAGCGAAGGCCTGCTGTCCAGACATCTCATTCCATCTTAGAGCTTAAATTCTATCTAAAGACAGTGTCAAATGCATGCTGTAGAGACAAATTCAACCAAGCATCTTCACTTTGTCACTAGCTGCTGTGCTAAGGACCACTAGCCAATTGGAACCATCTTTGAATCCAAGCAGTTTTACCAGCTTTTATTATAAACACCAGCACATTTCAAGTTCCCTCTTTTTAATCACAAATATAGGAATTTTTTCTTCTCTTAAGTATACAGCATGAGACACAGCATCTGGGCTCTCCAGCTTACAGAAATTTCCTTAGGACAAGCTTAGGGTTAATATCCATGGCCCACACCCTTCGCCACATCCTCTGACATCTGGATTGCTTAGAATGGTTGCATAGGATGCAGACTCCAAAGCGGATGAGGTTGGTACAGAGTTTTGAATTCCAGGATGACCTGAAAAAGATGCCCCCACTACCCTCAGTAAAAGGGAGTGTCACATGTTGCCTTCTGAGGGCTTGGGATCTGCTTCTTGTTGAAACACATGGCTCAGGACTTCCTTGACGGTGGAGATTTTCAAAAGAACGGTGAATGTGCAAGGACCCAGCAGGTTGAGCTAGGACTGATCTCCACTGGAGGGCATGATCGCGCTTTTCAGTTTGGGAATGGGGCAGAGATGGAGACTGACTGGGAGTGCTAAGATTGCGGTCTTAAAATTACCTGATTTATAATTCACATTTCAAGTCAAGATTCAAAACTGCTAAAAATGACATTTCAAGCCTTCTGATTTCCTTGAAAGCTTCTTCAAATTTAATTCCCAGATCAAATATGTATTTTGAAAATACTTCTGTGACCGTAAGGCCCAAGGAGAAGCTATGTGGGCCATGATTTTAAAATTTAACACGACTCCTTCATCCTATCTAGACCACTTTTTGGTTGGAAGACGATAGTTTTTTTTTGGGGGGGGTAGCCTACAGAGGGTTACCTTTGGCTCCCATTGATGGTTTTTCTTAGACATGCTTACAGCACTCAAGCTTGTGTCACCTGCTCAATAAGTGCACCATCAAATGCACCCTGCCAGAGGGTGGGTTTCATAGAGCATCTACCTCTTGGTGGCCCCCAGGACAGCACCCGGCCTATGTGAGCTCCTTCACTGAGGCCATGAGGGACAGAATGATAAGAGGTACCCTTCCAACTGAATGGAGGACAGCCAGTATTCTGGGGGAGGGGGCACTCGGGAACGAACCTGAGTCCCAACAGCAGTCCTTGCATCAGTTCTGGGACTTGTGTATTGAAAGGAGAGTCTGCCTAAAGGTCAGGAGCCGCCCCCCAGGGACGGCTGGCTAAACAACAGAAGACAGTATCAGGGAAGTGGGCTGGAAGCACAGCACTCTTTCAGACCATTGGTACCCCTTCCAGTGTTGGGTGAAATTCATTTGTTGAGCATCAACTGCAAGGTTAACACTGACTGACTGCCTTAGTCTCTGGGAAGGAAGGAAGCCCTCAAGGTGGTCGCTGGCGTAATTCCCAGCTGCCACTGCCATTGCCACTGCAACTGCAGCCCCGGCCTCTCTACTCCAAGCGAACAATCAGAATCATGTCTTACAAAGAACAGACTCCAAAAATATATATAAATAAATAAAAACCTTAAACATTCTTACAGGGATCTTAAAGAACAGAATACATGTTAAAAATTTCAGTAATTTATATCAATTTTAAGCGATACTTTATGTACAATGGGGGAAAAAAACCACATGCATAGTCCAAATACAATGTTGAAAACAGCATTTTCATAACAAAAACCCCCAACACTAAGTGTTAATACCATGTACATGAATTCAAGAAGGACCACCCTTTTTGTCTGTTGCACACAGTTTATTTAACAATATGATATAAGAAATGAGTTGGTACTTTACCATTCTATACAGTGATTGAATCTTCTTGAATTTTCTTATTTATAGTAATTATAGCGCTTGCATGATTTACACTAGAATTGCTTTTCCTCATTTCAAGTTTCACATAGAAGAAAAGAAAAGAATGCTTCTTCTCTATTAACATTAGCATGGTCTAAGAGAGTGATCATCCCTATTTTTGTCTAAAACCAGTTTTATCAGAGAAACAAAGCAACAATTTCTACATCTGCAAGACAAGAGTTTGGCTTAAGCCAGCATGTATAGATAGATGTGTGTGGGTGTGTACGTGTGTGCACGCCGGAGTCAATTCCTATCATCCAGGGGTAATACTTGGAGACGCCCACAGAGTTCACTATAGAAAAAAATCTTCCCGCAACATCAGACAGTTATCGGGATACATTATAAGATGCATTATTTCAGTTTGAGTATTATTTTTCTTCTCACTTTTAAACATAAGTGTTTAAAGTCTTGAAAATACAAATAAAAAATATGAATATAATGAACTTGTTTTCCCATTAAAAAAAGGCATGATTTTTCTTCTCTTTTAAACATAAGTGTTTAAAGTCTTGAAAATACAAATAAAAAATATGAATATAATGAACTTGTTTTCCCATTAAAAAAAGGCATGAGTCACCAGCAATGACAAAAAGAATCCAAACAAGTCCCCCTCCCCCAAAACAAAAACAAAACAAAAAACAAAACAAAACCAAAAAAACCCCCCCAAAAATAAAAAGCAACAACAAAAAGAGAGAGACCAGATATTTAAATCAACTGGTTTTTAACAAAAAAATATATTCTTTGTATTGTTTCTTTAAACATCAATCCACCCTTCCATGGCTTGGAAGTCATAATTCCATCTAGGAATAAAAAGAGCCCAGATGCCTGGATTTTCAGTACAAAAGGTCCAAGAACATGGGAAAAAAAAGTGATGCTCTCATAATGCTACAAACCCTCCACAAACTTTTCTAGTGTGTCTCCCGTGGCGTCACCAACCAGGGACAGTTCGCTGGACAGTGCGCTCCTGTTTGGGGTGTTCAGCTGGGGGAGCATTGCACTCTGTTCAGGGTTCCCCAGATGTCCCTGATCCATGGAGCTGGCCATGGTGACCGCGAGTCCGGGGTGGGGGGAACCAGTCTGGGGCGAGACATGGTGTGGTGAAGGCTGGGGCTGTATCCGTGGTGATGGGCTGGAATGTGGAGGTTGGGATTGGGGCCGTGGAGACTGGACAGGGGCTGGAGACCGCACCTGGTTACTAAGGGATGTGGCGATCTGCTGGCCAGGGAGATGTGAAGCCTGAGGCTGTCCTGAGAGCATGTGCTGCTGGGGGCTCATGGGGTTTGGTTGGCCTGGGGACCCGATCTGCTGCTTCATCTGTTGCTGCTGCAGAATCCGCTGCTGCAGGGCCTGCTGGATATTGGGGGTGCTATCTGCCCCGAGCCCAGGCTGCCCCATTTGGCCAAGCTGTCCCATCTGAGCAGCCATCTGGCCCATGGAGCTGCCCTGGATGGGAAGATGCTGTTGCATGCGCTGCTGCTGCATGGCTGGGGCATAGCCCCCAGGTCCTTGTGGCTGTTGGAACTGGCTGTGCCCAGCCATGCCCCCAGCCATGCTGGTATTGCCTTGCTGCTGCTGCTGCTGCTGCTGCTGCTGCTGCTGCTGCTGTTGCTGCTGCTGTTGTTGTTGCTGCTGGAGCAACTGTCTCCTTAGCATCTCTCGGTACTGGGGATTCATACTTGCCATGTTGGGGTTATGACCTGGGTTCATGATGTTGAGGGCCTGGCCCTGGGGGTTTAGGCCTCCTATCGCCTGCTGCTGTGGAGGCACACTGGGCCTCGGCACTCCAGCCTGCATCGCATTCAGGTTCTGCAGGCTGGGCTGCTGGTGCATGCTGGGCTGGGACTGCATGCCGGGCTGGGACTGGAGGCCAGGCTGTGGTTGCATGCCAGGCTGGTTGGCCACATACTTGGCTGTGCGCTGTTTGATGAAAGCTGCCATTAGCTGCGGGTTTGACTTGAGGATATTCAGCACCTGCTGCTGCTGCTGAGGGGAGCTGGGTGACTTCAGGGTCCGCAGCAGGTCCTGCAGGGCACTGGGTGAGATGCTCCTGGGAGGCTGCACACTGGGCATCCGTGACCCGGCCACTGCAGCTTGTGCCTGCATGGACATCACAGGCCTGGGCATGCCTGCCATTGTCTGTTGCTGGGGGATGGGTGCCTGCTGCCACTGTCCAGGCTGCATGCTGGGCATTACAGGCCCACTGACCTGGTTGGGTCGGGGCACATTCAGGCCCACGGGGGTCATCTGACTCCCCGGGGTCCCCATGCTTGTGCGCCCAGGGGGCATGCCATTGTTGATATTTACTCGGTACAGGTGCTGCTGCTGCTGGGCTTCACGCTCAATCTGCCGGGCTGCTTCCACTGCTGCCGGTGGGGGCTGGGCAGGGGGTGGGGGGGCTTGCACCTGGTTGGTGGGCTTTCCAGCAGACACCGTCATGGGGGGCTGAGTCCGGGTCACACTGGGGAAGCCAGCTGGTGACATGCTCACAGGTGAGGGCTGGGGCTGGGCAGGGGGCTGTGGCGTCTGGGGCGTGCTGGGTTGCTGTGTGGGAGTCCCGGGCGGTGCTGAGGTAGGAGAAGGCAAACTCTGCTGAGGCACGTTGCGGGTGTTCATGGTAGCCATCCGCCGGCGCATGAGCTGGGCCTGCTGCAGGCGGTGCTGAATCTGCTGCTGGCGGAGCTTATGTTTGATGTTGAGACAGAAGGGCACAGGGCATTTGTTTTCTTGGCAGTGTTTGGCATGGTAGCAGCAAAGAGCAATAAGCTGCTTGCACACTGGGCAGCCTCCATTGGTCTTGCGTTTGCAACCTTTGGTGTGCTGCACAACCCGCTTCATCTTCTGGCAGGATGGCAGTGAGCAGTTGGCATTGCGGCACTGGCAGGCATGTACCAGGGACTGGATGCAGCGCTGGATGCTTAAACGTCGGGACTCCTGGGGGCTCTTAGACTGTGGCTCACCCTGGCTGCTGCCCTCATCGTCCAGCCCCAGCCCCCACTTCACCATCTTATGGGTGTGGCTCTTTGTGTTGTAGCAGTTGATGCAAAGGTCATAGTCCTGTAGACAAGGAAAGAGGACAGGCCAACATAAGCACGGGGCCCTGCAATACCAGATTACCCTAGTTGCCCCTCCACACCACTGGGTCTTAGGTTGGAGCTAATCTTGCTCTTGGTCACACACAATACTGGCCCCCTTTTCTTTCATTCTGCTGTGGAAAATCATTAACAGTCCCTGACACAACCCTCTGAGATCTAGCACCCACACCATGAAGCCTTAGAGTGGAAGAGTAAGGGATGCTGTGGCCATTTTTTCAAAGTGCTACTAGAGGCCAAGGTGAGTCTTCCCAGGAAGAGGGGACAAAATAGCTATAGAGTGCCAAATGGCTCTTCCCCATCACAAAAGCCCAAATACTGAAAACTGCAATAGAAAATGAAGCACTAAATCTGAAGAATGGAGGCCTAAGATTGGGTCTGAAAACCGTGGTCACACAAAGGACACAAAAACCTCAGCATTAGGAAGGCAATAAAAGAACGAGGAAGATGCAGATGGTTAGAAAAAAAGGGAGTGAGGCATTTAAAGATGAACAAAGAAGGAAGAGCCAGGCGGTTACAAAGGTAACTTCCATCCTGCCAGGACCCGTCAGATATTACAAATCAAGGCAAATTGTCTGTGGGGCAATGACTGTGGCCATCCTGGGAGGAAGCTGGCAAGTGGCAAGTATGGGCTCTGTGACACTGTCTGTAGAAAAGGAGCCAGAGGGCTTGGTACAACCTCATGGACAAGCCTGTGAGGGGCAGTCTCAGTCATTCAACAGTGTGGCCCAGGGCTGGGGATTTAGCTCAGCAGTGCTGCACTTGCCTGGCAAGTACAGGGCCATGAGTTCAATTCCTGGTACTGGGAAAAACAAAACCAAAACCAAAACCAAAACCAAAAAACCAAAACCAAAAAACCAGTGTGGTCCAAATCTTTGTAAAGAGGAGCTAGCAAGCCTGTCACCTGGTCCATTAGGAATAACCAACGAAGGGCCCAAGACCCTAACCGAAGGGCAGAGGACATCCCTAATCCCTTAGCAAAACACAAGTGGGGGTCACAAGGAGGAGGTAAATGGGTCAGAATTCCCACAAAACCAAAGTATCCGGCTAGGGCCTCTGCATATCTGACCAACCAAGACCACGGGCTGCCCTGGAGACTGGACCTCTAGAGCCCTACAATTAGGCTAGCTTGACACTAGACAGTCCTATAGCTGTGCTAGTTGCAGAGTAGGAATTAATGAAACAGGGAAGAAGACAATGAAGCCTTTGCCTTGTGACAAGCTCCTGGTCCTGTGACAAGCTCCATCTGCTGTGCAGATGTGAACTCTGGCGTCCTCAGGATGTTTGGTCAGAACCCCAGTGCTGGGACCTACCTCACACACAGTGCAGTGCCAACGTGTCTCCACATGGTGTTTGCATTCATTACAGGTATAGACGAAGCGATCCTGGCCCTGGGTATGCAGTTCCACGAGCATGCACAGTGTGGACCACTTGGAGCGGCGCAAGGAAGAAAACTCCCAGTGCTTGTCTCTGGCCAGGGTGAGGAAAGCATCACGCCCATCCATGAGGTCACAGCTCAGCAGTGGGTCAGGGTCCACAATTGGGGGCAGAGTATTGATGACAGGTCCAGCATGCAGGTGAATCACAAAAAAGACCTGTAGAGAGGATCTGCATTAGTCCCAAGGAGAAGGGATAGAATGCAGGGCCACCTCCACCTGAAGAATAAGAGGGCAACTGAACTGAAAAGGTGCTTAATGGCTCCCCAGGATGAAATGGAACTGGTGACAAATCACACAGTGTTGTCAAACTAGCTAGTTCTGCCTGCTGGGGGTGACCCTCCTTTCACCACAGACCTGGACAAGAAACCCCAGCACAGCTGGACTTGTGCCTTCTCCCTTCTGGCCAGAGGCAGAGCTGCGGCCTCTTTTGGGCCTTGAGCATTGATAGTACCTCCCATCTGGCCCGTGCCACTACCTCCTTGTGTTTCTCCATGGTGGCATAAAGCTTCTGGGACAGGTCGTTGGACACATTGGGCATGCTGGGCTTCTTCTTGTTGGCGCGGCTAATGCTGCTTTTATTCTTGTTGGTCTTCTTGTTGTTCTTTTTCTTGGCATTCTTGCTGTCACCCTGATTGCCCTGCAACCACACACAAAGCAGTCAGACAGGTCAGCTTCCTCTCCCAAGCTGGTGCTGACACCCAGCTCCCAGGCTATGGGGTTCCAGGAAACCCAGCCTAAGGCAGATATGCTATCTTCTGAAGGGTTAAGGAAAGGCAGTACAATTGGCAGAAGGGTCTGTACTTAGCCAGGCTTGACCATGTCACCTCTTCAAGGGAAAGCAGATGCTAGTTCAGAAAGTAAAAAATTGTGGAGACTGAAAGTTTTCCATTGGACTCCATTGTTCCATGAGACACTACACATGATATGTTCCCTTTTGCTTTCTCAATAGCTTTCTGAGCTTTGAGAAGGGCTCCTAACACTCACAGTGCTGCTTTCAACAAAAGACAAAAGAAAGTTAGAAATAGGGAAAATCACTCTGGTAGAAGCCGGGACTCCCAAGCACCCTTTACAGATCTCACTAAAGGCCTAACCCTGCTGCCTCCTGCCATGCCTATTAACCCACTCTTAGCAATTCAACTTCTTGGCCAAAGTCTGCAAGTCTTACTCCTTAGTTCAAATGAACCTACTCTGGAAATGATTTGTGATTATCCTTTGTTTACAATTCAATGTAGAAAAGCTACCCAGATCTGGTTCAGAGAACTTTTTTGCAGGGGAATCAGGATCTCCTGTAGTCCCAGCTGGCCTTGAAAGTGATCCTAATGTTTTGGCCTCCCCAGTGCTAGATTACAGGATTACAGCACAAACTGCCTAGTCATTATTATTGTGATTATTATTTTGTTTTGATGACTTAGAATGAAACCTAGGAACTCATGCATGCTAGGCAAGTGCTCTACTACTGATCTACACCCACAGCCCAAGAACTTAATTTTAATCAGAGGAGGGAGACATCCTCTGAGAACAGGGAAGGAGCATCCATTTGTGGGAAGATCAACTCTATCTCTACAAGAAGCTGGAGAAACTGTTGGTACCAGGAGGAGTTTGAAGAGATGTGACAAAATACCATGTGGGGTCTTAGAATGGACCCCGGATAGAAAGGAGGGATTAAGGAAAAACTGAGGAAGTCTCAACAAAGTATGGACTTAATAAAATTGGAACTTTGCTCAAATTTTCTGTAAGCCTTAAAACTGCTCCAAAAAATGAAGTCCAGGGCCGGGGATTTAGCTCAGTGGTTCCGCTGCCTGCCTCACAGGAACCAAGGACCCAAGTTCGATCCCTAACAAAAAATGAAGTCAATTTTTAAGAAATTATAAGAGAAATAGAGGGTCAGGGATTTAGCTCAATAGTGCCGCTGGCTGCCTTGCAAATGCAAGGTTCCAAGTTTGATCCCTCGTACAAAAAAAAAAAAAAAAAAAAAAAAAAAAAAAAAAAAAAAAA
>NW_022900946.1:19605027-19640985 GCF_012274545.1 Fukomys damarensis | reverse complement strand
AAAATTCACTATAAAATTTAGACAATACAGCCAAAAACTGAAAAGTTTTTTCTTTTATCTATAGCAATAGCACTTAGGTTCATTTTTCCCTTGCAATTGTACCTATCTATACATGTGTTTGTCTCTGTGATTTTTCTTTCCTGAAGTTGGATCCTGACCGTCTTCCCACCCCCAACACTATTCCAATCACTCCTTTATCTCTACAAACTTGAGAACTTGATTTTTAATGGCACAGTAGCACTCCACCTTATAAAGGTTCCAAATGAAATTCATCCCACTGTGAAGTTCTGAGTGTCCTTGAGAAAAGTAAGTCTTTACTTAGAGCATCTAAAGTGGACAGGAACCACAGCGAGTCTCCCTGCCAACAAATCTGATCACTGCACCCTTCCTACCACATCTGAGTACCTGGTCTAGAGTCAAGGCTGGCTCAGACAGGAGACCCTCATTTATTTTGATGTTTTGGACAGGTTTACTGCCTGCCACTCAGCCAGAATTCTCCCTCAGAAAGTAGGGCTTTTCCTCTAGTTGTGGGGCTGACTTTCAGGAAGGAGCTCAACGGTCAGGACTCTTGACTCTAATCCAACACTAGTGGCTCCCAGAGATGAGCAGGTTCCTCTTCCTGAGCTAACTCTATCTTTGCCCTCTGCAAGCCTACACACATGGTTCTGACCTCCCCCTCCTCAGTTTGACAATGTCCGGAGTAGTCACCTGGTTGCTTCTGCACTGAACACTGAGTTGGTCACTGTAACCCCCCAGCCCTCTTCCAAGACTGGCCTTAATGTCTCTCCAACTTCTACCAAATCACTCTGAGGTGGAGGAACTTCCAATCACTAAGTTACCAAACAAACCCTGATGGGGAGAAAGATAGAATGATGGATCAGCCTTGAGCAATCCAGCAAAAGGAAGTCAGAAAGTGATGGCAATCCTGGAACTCCTCTCAGAAAACACACAGACAGGAGTTTGTGTCTCATCCTGGTCTGTGTTTTCTCTCTTCTGCTGGAAGCCAAGGGCTGTCTTGCTTGTGATGTAATCTAAGGTACACAATGCCTGGCACATAGCACCCACTCAACAAACAAATCACATATATACTATGGGAGCCTGGGTGACCCAGGGCTTCAGATGCCATCACACACTGACAGGCCCACCATCCCTGTAGGACCTGTCTCATCTACCTTCTCTGGGACTTTCCCAGGCATCTCAATAGATATGTCTACAGTCTGCTCTTGGCTTCTCCCTCACACAACAGTGACAACACCATAATGCAAAAGCTCAGATCCCACACAGGAACCTTGTTAGTTCATGTTTTTCCTCCATGTGCCACAAAGACTAACCCTGAGTACTAGGACTGCTGCCTTCAAAATGCATCATACATTGCCTCTGCATCCTCAGCTACAACTAAATGTACGCCACTATTACTGCTTTCCTGAAAAGAGGCACAGCGTTCCTGATCCTCAACATAGCCTCTCAGCACTCCCCTTCTTGTTTTGCCCACTAGAACATGTCCCCTGGGTCAGGGATGGAGTCATGTTTAGTTCACTGTGCATGGCGTGCTACACAAAAGGACTAGTAAACAGGCCAGGTACAGGAAGGCACAAACACTGTAGGAAAAGCTGTTACCAAATGCATGAATAAGGGCTGACAATTGAGGAGCTCCTAGTTAAGTGACTTTTGCCCACCTCAGCTGGCCTTCCTGGGTCCCCAGTAGGACAAATGCTCTATTCTTTGGGTCTAATACCCATATACCAGGGACCATACTGCGTACAGAAATCTCAGGCATGCCCTCCACTACACATAATGATGACCTGAGCATATAAATGAGATCATCACCACAGAAAGAACCTGACCGCAAATGTAAAACTGTGAGGCACAGGACTTCTTTCATGGTTCTAATAGGGTGTGGGAGAAGGCCTATACCTCAGGGGTCTCACTAGCTGCAGTACTCTCTTCTTTTTTCCTTTCTTCTTCTTCTTGTTCTAGTTCCTTAATGCTCTCTTCCAACACATTGGGCCAGAAGTCTCCTTCAAAGTAGGGCAACTCCTTGGCACTTGTGAGCCTGTCTTCAGTTGCTTGTTTGAAGATGTCCTAGGAGGGAGCAAAACACAGAGGTGAGAGACAACAGCCCACAGTGCTATTGACACCAGTACCGACATCAACCGACTGAGCAGGCCAGATGTCTCTGCATTTTCACTCTGTGCTTTCATATCCTTACCAGTGAACATTATTATAAAGCATGTGAGTGCAATTACAATCAACTGTGACAAAGTCATCACCTTCCTACAGCCAGGTACCTTGTAATCATGAATGATCCGCTCTGCAAATGCTTTGTCCAGCATCTTCTTGTACCACTCTTGTAGTCGCTTTGGTTTGGGGATTTTTTGATCAGGAGGGTGGCAATGAAATATATAGTCATCTCCTTCACTTGGGGGACAGGCCCAGATGTGCCCTGTTACATACCTGTAAGGGACACACACACACAAACAGAAATGTCAGTGAAATCAGTTCTGCATCCTAGGAATTATGGCTGAGGAGCAGGAACTAAAGGAAGGGCAGAAATAACTATGAAGAAAAACGCTGGTAGTGGAACCTACAAGCCAGCGTGATGGGGTGTGTATGTGGGAGCAGACTGAATTTCTATTGAGTGCAAACTCAAACCTAGCCATGAGCTGGCTATTAGAGGTACACTCATGGGGTGGGTTGAAGTTGCAGAGGTCTCATTAACCTTGTCATAGAGCCTGGGAACATAACTGTTCATCAAGCCACAGCACAGAAAGCACATCAAGGGATGCACTGAATTTACCTAATTCCTCCTACAAACTGGAAACAAAGTTTAGTATTTCTAAGGGGTTAATTTCAAATAAATCTCACTCTGTCCAAGACACTTCTATCAAATATCTCTAACTTTTTCAAAGCTGACAGATCTGGAACATAAAAACAAAGTAATGGAGAAAAAAGTCAGATATAAGAAAAACAGGAATTGCAGGATTCCATTTCAACAAAATATCCAGAAAAGACAAATGTATGGAGAGAGAAAGTAGATTAGTGGTTGTCTGATGCAGCAAAGGAGCACAGGGATCTTCTAAAGGGGAAGAAAATATTCTGAAACTCATTTATGGTGATAGTTGCACCATTTACAAAAGTTACTAAAAACCCCCAAAAGACAAACTTTATAGTAAGAAAATTATGACTAAATAAAGTGGAAAGAGGACAAAAAGCAAACAAAAGCAGACAAAGAGCTCCACTGTGCTCGCTCAAGTTGGATATATAGAGTTCATGGAAGGATTGATAGACTTCTGAATTAATCTCTGTATATTAGAAATAAAAACACATAAAATTTTAAATTAAAACACATAGCTGGGTGTGGTGGTGCATGCCTGTAATCCCAGCACTAGGGAGGCTGAGGCAGGAGGATTGCTGTGCCTTCAAGACCAGCCTGGGCTACATAATAAGTTCCAGTTCAGTTTCAACTATATAGTGAAACCCTGTCTCAAAACAAAACAAAACAACAACAAAATCACACACACACATATAAAGTTTTTATTGGTTCTGAGTAATAATATATCAAACTCACCCCAATTTCTTCACATATTCTAGGTATCCAATAAGGATCTCATGGTAAACAGCTGTCCGGAGGCAACGGGGCCGGAAGAAATGAATACTATCCAGATAAGATATATACACACGTCTGTGGGGGAAAGGGAGCACATTTTAAATTCCAGATTATTTTTCCAAAATGAAGCCAAATACCAATATGCAAAAAAGCCCCGGAAATAGATTTTGTTTTGATAGTGGTTAAGGTGGTCACCAAACAGGATGTGATAAAACCCTAATCACAGACCCCATTGTCAACCAAGGAAACAAGAACCACTTTCTTTTGCTGAACAAAAGGGACAATATCCCTTCCCAGGCAGAGTTAAGGAAGTATTAAAGCAACACTTGGGAGAAGCTACTTCCAGGGCTCTCACCCCTAGATTTCTCACTGAACCAAACTAACCCTTCTTTCACTTTTTGAGTGAAGAAACACTTCACTAAAAACAGGTGCAACTAGCTGTCCCCAACCACTGGCTTTCCAGGGTGACAGGCCTAGATAAAGAAGCAACAACAGTAAGACTAGGACCCACACACAGTCATAGCACAAACATCTCCCACTAGTTTAGAGGAAAACAAAAATAACTAGTTTGGTTAGTTAATGGTGGCTTAATACAGTACTGTAGAACACAGGTTTTTCTAAGACACTAGAGCATTGGTCTATTCATAAACAACAAGCTGAGTGACACTGTCAAAAGGAAAATGGAAGACTACCTTGTATTTGGCGGGGGACAATCAGAGCCGTATTCTTGGACATGCATTCCAAAAAAGCACACATCTACTCCATCAATTTCCTCAAAAGCAAAGAGGGCTTTGGTTCGATATGGGAAAGACTCAGACATTTCCCCAGAATCCACAAACCTGAAATAAAAATCAAAGATGGGTGTTTGCAAATGTCACATTCTACAAGATACTCTTGTTCTAAAATTGTCAGTGCAGAAGTGCTTGCTAAAGGCTTGTCTACCTCTTGGGACAATGTCCAGAGGTCTCCCCACGGGCCTGAGAAGCCTTGGAGCTCTGATTCAGTTCTTTCTGACCCAGTTTCTCAGACCTGGGAATTGCACTTCTGCTAGTGAACTTGGGGATTAGGAGCAAGGGCTGAATGTAAGCTCCAGCCAATAGGAAGGCTGATGACATCACAACCAAGAGTCCCACAGAGACAGGCTCTGCCAAGCAGGTATGGGGATCTCTCCCATCATGATTTAGGGAAGAAAGCACACAAACCGTGACTTCATCCCAGGCTTGACCTCCACAGTCTTGTCGGAGCTGGCCACGACTCTGACAAAAACCTCTCCAGCTTCAGGGTGATTCTGGCGCCGTAAAAACTTGTTTACTCGGTCTTCTAAGTGGTTTCCCAACCTAGTGGTCTGAAGTCCTAGGAAATCCAGAACAAGCAGATGACAGGACTTAGGAAGAGCTGCTAAGTCTTCAGTATCTGTCACTTTGTGATATTTTAGCGTTCTCTAATCACAAAAGAGATGTAATCTATCCAGTGACATGAGTGTTTTATGAGGGATCTTAGGCATTCAGCATCTTGGGATTTTTTTTTTTTACTAGGCCAGATGTTTCAATCTCTCTCTTTTAAATGAGGTCTGATTACGTAACACAGGCTGGGTTTGAACTCACTATGTACCCCAGGCTGGCCTTGAACTTGTGGAGAGCCTTCTGCCTCAGCCTCGCAAGTGCTTGGATTATAGGTGTGTACCACCACACTCAGCTGTTTCCTTTTTTGGTATGGGGATCAAACTTGGGTCCTTACGTTCTTGAGGCAGGGAGCAGCGCCACTGAGATAAATCCCTGGCCTGTTTCCATCTTTTTGAGTCACAGAAGTTGTCTGAATTTTATAGGGGCTTTGAGGCAGGATAGGGGCAAGGTTGTGCCATTCTTACTTCCTGCCCTTCCACCTGAGGTCCTGGGAGGTTGAGATGCAGTCTATGTAGAGCCCTGGCCTGGCCTTGGGATGCCACTGAGCAAAAGGCTCCTGTGTAGCTGGCCAGCCTTACAACTATCTCCCAATGATGTCTCAAACAGAAAGTCAGTTTGCTTTCTGTTCCAGAACTATGTTTTAGCAACTCTTAACTGTAGTGGGGAAAATGGCGCACCCTCTGGGAAAGGATGAACAAAGAGAAGATTGGGCCCTTTCCCACTCAAGTATACTGTAGTCTGAAACGGGACACCGAACATTCTATGGCTGACTTCATCAGCCAAGGACTGATTGTTGCTTTATGAGGACTCCAATCACCTGGAGGGAAGCAGAACAGGTACTAGGTCAGTACCCTACTCTGGCCCTAAACCATCACCTCCATGAGGCAGTCTTGTCCTGGGTCAGTCCCCACCTGGCTACTGCAAGCGGAAGCTACCACAGGCCAAACATTAAGCCATTTTATAGAGGAATAGATGGGAAAACTATAAAAGGTTCATGATGGTTTTTAGACATCGGATGGGGTAACAGGTAGGGGGACGTGTGGAGAGGTTGCTGGAGACTGAATCTAGAGTCTTACATATACCAAGCATGTGCTCTATCGCTGAACTTCACCCAAGTCCACAGATGATAGATTCTGTGTTTGTGTGTGTGCTCACAATGAAGATCAAACCCAGAGCCTCCTGTATGCAGTCAATCATTCTGCCATTGAGCTGTATCTTTGGCCCCTTAAATAGCAAAACATTTTAAAATTCATTATTAAATAGCAAAAAAAAAAAAAAATTTTTTTTTTTTTTTTTGAGACAGGGTCTCACCATGTAGTTGAGACTGACCTGGGACTCACTATGTAGCCCAGGCTGGTCTCGAACTCACAGCGATCCTCCTGCCTCAGCCTCCTGAGTGCTAGGGTTACAGGGGTGCGCCACCACACCTGGCCTAAAATAGCAAAATTTTAAAGATGTTATTGACCTTTTAATATTTTCCACATTAGTAAGAAATAAATCTATTTGAGATCTTAGAATACTTCTTTACTAAGGTCAAGAAACATCTCGAAAGCCGGGCGTGGTGGCACATACCTGTAATCCCAGCACTCAGGAGGCTGAGGCAGGAGGATTGCCGTGAGTTCGAGACCAGCCTGGGCTACACAGTGAGTTTCAGAGCAGTATGAACTACATAGTGAGACCCTGTCTCAAAAAAAACCAAAAAAAACAAAAAACAAAACAAAAAACAAAAACCAAAACAAAAAAACCCAAAAAAAGAAATATCTGGAAAATTGAGGTTAAGCTTCCAAATTTCATTTCTCTGTAATAAACATAATAGTGGGTATGTAAACTATACCCCAATAATAAAGTGGTTAAAAAATAAGAGTGGCAAAGGAAAAAAGTGGAAAAATAAAAATTTGTAAAGCTATAAAAATGAAGAGAAAACGAATCTGAGATCTATTTAATACATTTTTTGCCACAGGGTCTCACTATGTAGTTCAGATTGGTCTTGAACTCAATACGTAGCCCAGGATGGCCTTGGATTCATGGTGATCCTCCTGCCTTAAGTCTCCCAAGTGCTGGGATTAAAGGCGTGCGCCACCATACCTGGCCTGATACTGTGATGAACATCTATAGACCTTGCATAGTCAGGCTCTGAGCCCCTGTACCTGGCACTCTACCTGGCTGAGAACTGCTCTGAAGTGTAGACACAAGTACAAAAGGGGCTCACGGGTCATAATACCCATTCCTGATGAAGTCCCTGAAGGGAATTCTCAAATTCTCCGCTCCTTGAATTCTTATACTGCTGCTGAGAGCAAGTTTTGTTCCCTTATAAAGTGGCTTACAATTCAGATCCATGGCAGCCCTCCTAGAGTCTGGGGCTCAAGAATAATGGTCACACAACTCTGTGTGTGTGTGTGTGTGTGTGTGTGTGTGTGTGTGTGTGTGTGTGTTAGGGGCGATTTCACTTAGTTCTAAGCTACTTGAAAGAATATGCTGACAAACGTTCTTTCAGAATTTACAAAGTTTGCTGTCTAAGCTTCTAAAGTCTTATTAAAAACAAAGACTAATCATAAAAGCTAGCTAGCTGTCATAAAAGGGTCAAACCAAATAGCCCTTTAAAACAAACAACAACCAAATAGACCTTTTATGTGTCAGCCAAGAAAAAATACAAAGTATCAGGAAACTCTCAGATGAAGACCTTTGACAACTGAACTCTAAAACCATGTGTTAATAGGTACCAAAGGAAGACCAGGGAAATCTATTCACTTTCTAAAATGTACAATCCAGAAAACAGCAATCATCCACAAACTTACTCTTAGCACTGAATTTGTTTTCTTTTCGAGGTCTGCCAGTTTTCTTCAAGCAGTTGTCACACACAAAGCTGCAAAACAAATAATAGATGTGATCAGATTACTATATGCAACAGTATATGCTGCCAAACCAAGACATTCAGCATTAAAATTGTTAGCAGTTTAAATCATATCATTGTAAAAGGAGTGAAGAGGCAGGCAGCTTTGATTTTACAATTCCTAAAGCAGGCAAACACTTAAGACTTAAATTTAGAACCAACTGCCATCTCCCTTAATTGCTCAATTTTTGCTGACAACAATGAACAAGACAAAGCCACCATAGCTGTCCTCCCTGGGATCTGTGCAGAACCTCTCTCTTCCCAAGATCACAGGAAATTACTCACCCTGAAGGCCAAATGATGTCATAGTGCAGAACACAGATCTGATGCATCTTTCGGCCACACTCCTTGCAATCAACAAAACTGGAAGTCAAAGAAAGCACACTCAGCAGAGCCACATAGATGCAGCCTCAGGCAGAAGCCTGGGTGTGTTCTGCGGATCACCTGAGTACCTCTAACATTTGTGCATGAGCTGACTGATCCAGCTGTACTTTACAAATGCATCTAACATGGTATTTTCTACAGGAAGAAGTGGATTTTCTCCTCTTCTTTGTATAAGAAAGGGTTTCATTCCTTTTTTCCCCAACTTCTCTGTGCAACTAGAAATGAAACTTTGTTGATTTTAGGGATATTGCACAGGGTAGTACATTACTATGCATTTTCAAGATTCTCCTCTCTCTTTTTTTTGGTGGTACTAGGGATGGAACCTAGTGCTTCATGCATGCCAGGAGATCACTCTACTGCGGAGCTATATCCCCAGCCTTTTAAAACTTATTTTGAGATGGAGGTCTCATTATGTTGCCTGCACTGTCCTCGAACCCATGATTCTCCTGCCTCAGCCTCCCAAGTAGCTGGGATTATAGGAAGATCCATGCTTTTTCTAGGTTATTATATTTATCTAAAACTGACTCTAGAGATAAAGACAGTAATTTCAGTGTTATAAACACTTGCTGTTATTTTGGGCCCCCATTCCCTTTCTGCCAATTACCCTGATACTGTGAATTGAACTCAGGGACTTCTATTGAGCTATATCCTAGGCCATTTTCATAAGTCTCTCTCTCTCTTTTTTTTTTTTGGTACCGGGGATTGAACTCAAGTCCTTAAGCTTACAAGGCAGGCCACTGAACCGCTGAGCTAAATCCTCGGCACCCCCCAGGCCATTTTCATTTTTAAAAATTTTCGAGCCAGGGTCTCACTAAGTCTATAAAGTTACCCAAGCTGTGCTCAAACTAGCACAATCCTTTTGCCTTAGCCTCCTGGGTGGTATGCACCACTTTGATTTAAAACTTGTCTTTTTTTTTGGAGCGTGTTTGAGACAGGGACTTGCTGTGTATTCCAGGCTGGCCTTGAACTCTAGGTGCTCCTCCTGCCTCAGCCTTCCAAATGCTAGAATGACAGATGTGTGCTGCTATGCCTGCCTGGCTAATATTTTTTTTTTTTTTTTGGTACCAGGGATTGAACTCAGGCCTTTGCACTTGCAAGGCAGGTGGTGGAACCACTGAGCTAAATCCCTGGCCCCCTATGTTCCTGATCTTAGCCAAAAGGCCGAGAAGCAATAACATGTGTTCTTAAGTCTAAAGAATTTCTATAGTTGGGCATAGTGGCACACACCTGTCATCACAGCACTCGGAAGGCTGAGACAGGAGGATTGCTGTGCGTTTGAGGCCAACCTGTGCTACACAGCAAGTTCAAGGCCAGCCTGGACTACATTTGTAAGACTGTTTCAGGAAAAAAAAAAAAAAAAAAAAAAGAATTTTTAGGATATGGACAGGTAGGAAAGGTGAGAGCAGCAGCCATACTGGACCCATGGCATAAGAGTTGCCTGATCTGACACAGTAGTTCTGCTGGTTAATAGGCTATATAGGAGTATACACTACCACAGCAGGAGGTGGCCCACCTATTTCCCCAGAACCACTCTCCACACTGCTCTGCACAGACAGAGCTGGGCCCCATTATCTCCAGAAGCCACCTCCTTCTAAATTCTCAACACCAAGATGCTGGGGGTCAAAACAAGCCTTCAGCTCACTTTCTTAAAGCTGCCACAGCTCCACTTTTGTTGTGTAAGGCTTAGGGCACCAGAAAGCATTGTGGCTCAGGCTCTTCTGGAATGTGACTTTCACTCTTGCTAACAACTGTGAGGTCTCTTGACCCTTTATCCTGTTACTGTATGTGCCATAAAAGCCTTTAGCCATGATCTACCCTAATTCAGCCTCTCTTTCATGGCTCTCCTGGTGGTGGCAATGCTGGGAGGACATCACACACAAACAATACTGTGTAAAACAGTGGTAGCATGCCTTTATACTCTGCATACTTTATGCTCTGCATCTGTCTGGGGTCTCCTTTCCCATGCCATGTGGCTGCCACACCTGGCCCTTTATTACTTCTTCCTTCCAGTGTTCAATCACCCTCACCAGCTCTGCCTATAATCTCTGAAACTAAGCACGGCCTCTTTATCCCCATGCATCTGCAACAGTAAGAGTTGGCAACAGTAACTCCCTCAATTCTTGTGTTCTAGGCAAAGATACTTCACTTTCAACTCCTCCCTCTTATGTCAGAAAAAGGGAATATAAAAAAAATGCTGCTATGTGTTTGTGACCCTACGACATCACTATGAATTCTCTACCTCTCCTCCACCAATTATTATGGACTACTTAGATGGCTCCCTCACCTTTGGCCTCAGCCAACTCCTGTTTTAGTTCAAGCCTCAACTTCTTGCCTAAATTGTACCTGAAGTCTCCTAATATTCCCCTACTAGAGATCAAAGTCTTTTTCCTGGGCTTTTAACCTCCCAGATCCAAGTTATCATTCTATACCAGTAACCAGCACTGTTCTTCAAAACCTCCCCGTCACATATGGTATAAAGTCTATCAAAAACTGTATGTATATGTCATATGACTTGATCTTCACCTAGTGCACCTGCCTCAACCATTCTAGGTAACCTGTAGTTTTGCTAAACATCTTGAGTTCTTTCATTCCTTTCTGTCTAGAATGTCTGCACCCCACTGTTCAGCACCTATCTCCAAATGAATGTCATTTTTTTCCCAGGAAACTGAGGCAAACTGTGGTGATGCCTGTCTGTCCAGGCTGGGAACCTTCACCGCTGGGACCCTGGGACCTCATTTGCTGTCTCCTATTCCTATACTAAGATTCAACTGTCTATGCTGGCTAGACCACAACAGCTGAAAAAAGAAAACCCCTGCTCCCCACTGAGCCACACAATCCACTGGATGGCATCCAGTATGTGAATTATTTTTGAAACTGGAAGTGAATATAAATTGAAAAGAAACTTTAAAAAAAAAATCATTCAAGGGAAGACTTAATATGAAAAAGAGGTGGAGAATGAGGAATAATAACCCAGCCAACATTAAAGGCACCGGTGGTGTTTGCAAAAAGTCTCCATATACACCAGCACTTAGCCAGCTCTGATATTTTACGTCATCTCATACCTGGATAATAGGTAAGAGAGCTTAAGTAACTTGCCAAAGTAAAGTTAAGCTTCCAAATGTAGCCTGGGTGGAATATCTCTGTCTTCTCTTATAGCAAATTACCTCCTCGCAACCAGGAAGCGTGGGGCCTGCTCCTCAATGTGTTCTAGTACACATCTCTCAGAGTCAATGTGGCTGGAGCCTACAGTCATGAAGTAGGCCTAGAAAGGGACCTATCCTTCGGACATAAAAATTGTGGGTATCACTAGGCACTGAAGTAGCCCCCAGGACTCTAGTATGGGTACCAAGGGGTGGGTACAGCACTAAGGAACTCTTAAGTCTCTTCAGAAGATATTACAAAGAAAAACTGTGCAAATGTAGCATCTTCTCATCACCAAAGACAGAGGGAAGAATATACACTGCACTTCACGTTATTTTTAGAAAACAGTTTCTAAAAGGCTTTCTTTCTAAAACTTCTGCTGAAAGTATACTAACACTTCTCTACCAAGTAGTCCTGCTTTTGGTCTCTAAAGAATCACAATGAACAATGAATGGCTGGTTTTGTTGTTTTTTGGTAGTACTAAGGATAAGATAGGGGTGCTCTACCACTGAGCCGTGTCCGCCAGCTCTTTTTATTTCGAAACAAGAGTCGGCCAAATTACCCAATTATCCTTCTGCTTCAGCCTCCTATGTAGTTGGGATTACAGGCATATGCCATCATGCCTGGCTCTGAATGGCTTCTTAAAAGACACCCATGACAAATTACTAGTGGTTCTAATAGAACTAAGCACCCATCTAATTTTACTGTTAAAATTCAGTACAGTTCTTGGAGAATATGTTGCATTATCTATTTGATTCAAGTTAAAAAAGAATCTGTAACTGAAGTAACTTCACACAACACCACTGAGAGCAAAGTATTTTTAATGTTTTCTTCCACAACCCAATCATAAGAATTCCTTTATCTGATCTAAAACCAAAATTAAAAGTAAGAAAAATGATTATATACTCACGGTTCAGGATCTAAAGTATCATTTTTCTTTTTTTCAAATTGATCCTTAGAAATTGTCCTTGTTAAAAAAGAAAGTAAGAAAAAATGTTAACTAAAACTTATTTGTTAAATATAAACTACTGGGTCTCTGCAATATTTCAAAACTAGTTATTCAAATAATAACAAATAACACTCAACTGAAATCTCAACTACATTTAATGAATATAAAATTTATTTCACAGAAAGCACTATCTTTCTTCCCCCATGTATTTCACTACCATTTATTTTCCATATATTTTCTCTTATTTGTGGTGCTAAGGATGGAACACAGAGCCTTATACAAGCTAGGCAAGCTCTCTATCACTAAGCTATAACCCACCCTTCAGCCCTACAATCTGATTATTAATCATACAGGCCAGAGAATTAGGATAAGTCTGACAAAGGGGGGCAATCCAATTTCCAGTCCCCCCCGTTAGACAAAGGAGTGATAATGTCTCTCAATAAATTTTTCCTACTCTTAAAGGGAAATAAAGATAAATCAAACATGCAGAATTCTAGTCATTTTGGTTGGGCTGTGGTTTAGTGCTAGGTTGCTCAGCAAACCAAGTTGTGGAGGTAGCACCTACGTCACTGAAACTGGCTTCCCTGTGGAACATAGCCACTCTGTGGACAATTTTCCAATACGGTCAGAAGCATGGAAGACTGAGAAGCCCAGTCTGGAGAAAACAGAAAACCACAAAACACTTGCAGATAGGAGCAGATGTGTGGGCAGCAGACTTTTTAGGCATTTCAAACACATACAGTAAGTTGACCATCTAATTTGTGGTTTTCCTTTTTCTTGTCATGCTTTGGTTATTCTATCACTCAAAGGTAAACTGTCAGATATGGGGAGGAAAAAGTTAACTCAGTGCAGATATAAATGAACAAACTCATACTTGTCTTTATTATAGCTAGTAAACAAGTTAAACCACCAGCAGAAAGGAGACACATTTACACTTTAGGCCAGAAAATGGAGAACATTGCTATCTCACTAATCTGCACTGGCTCAACCATTTAAAGGATGAAGGGTTAAGTGGAAGATAAACTCCAAGATAAAAGATGGAGTATTATGCAAAATGCACATTGCACTGCATTTCTGTGACTATAGCTACCTGGTTTATTAGACCTAAATGAAAATTTACAATTTCTCCAAGTGGAAGTTAATGACCATGAGGAAGAAGCCATCCATCCAGGATCTTGCTATGTAGTTCAGGCTGGCCTTGAACTCATGGCAATCCTTCTGCCTCAGCCTCCTGAATGCTGGGATTAAAGGTGTGCATCACCACACCCAGTGAAAAAATACTGACTGAGATAAGGTCTCAGCTGTGTAGTTCAGGCTGGCCTTGAACTCACTATGTAGCCCAGGCTGCCCTTGAAATTATGGTGATCCTCCTGTCTCAGCCTCCCGAGTGCTGGAGTGCTGGGTCTACAGGCGTGCACCACCACGCCAGGCTGAAAAAAATAATTTTTTAAAAAAGATTATTGTCTAAAGAGACCACTGCTGTATTTCTTTTTGACAGTGCTTGGGAATTGAACTCAGGAGGCATTGAACTACATCCTCAGTCCTTTTATTTTGAGATGGGTTCTTGCTACATTGACTGGTTGGCTTCAAATTTGTGATCTTGCTTCAGCCTGCTCAGTAGCTGGGTTTACAGGTATGTGTGTTTCCAGCTAGGCACTCTTTTTTTTTTTTTTTTTTTTTTTTTATATGGGAGATTGAACCCAGGGCCTTAGCATTGAGCTACGTTCCCCAGCTCTTTCACTTTTTAAATTCTCAGACAGGGGCTTGCTAATCCTCCATTTTTATTCTGAGATAGAGTTTCACTAAGTTTCTAAAACTGCCTGGGCTGGGCTAAAACTTGTGATCTTCCTTTCTCATTCACAGAGTGGTGGGATTATAGGTGTGCACCATCATGCTCAGATTAGACCCTTATCATCTTTAAATGCAAATGTATCTACAAACACATCCATGTACACATAATTTAAATTAAATGTGGGCATGGTTAAAATGAAAAGAAAAAACATATTGCACAAAAGTCAAATTTGGCAGACTCTGGCTTCCCTTTTAATCACAGACAAGAGGGAAAAATGGAAAAGAAGGTACTTACGTCTGGGGTTGTGAAGGGTCGTCACCCAGGGTCACATTCTCGCCCTGGATCTCTGTGAAACACTTCTCACAGAAATGATACCTGTCAGCAAGAAGGCCATACTTGGGTGAACTGGTCCATCATAACACACATCCACCCAAGCAACGAAGCCACCAATCAGAGCAGGGCAGAGCACCACGACGAAGGGGGGGCGTTGTTGGTTGATTGATGGGTCAGTGAGGACAATGAAAGGAACAGAGGGCAGGTGGGGAAGGGTAGGGTTAGAGAACAGGGAAGGGAACAAATAGCACAGACATAGAGGTAAGACGCAAACACCAGACAACACAGAGCAGAAAGCCAAGGCAAAGCATTGATTAGCATTCGGTCTCATTGCACACGTCACAGGCCATCATCACTAACAACGACAGGCTCGGACCAGCTCCAAGATGCAAATGATTTCAAGGAGTAGAGTTGTTAATACTAGGATTGCATGGAGCCTAAATTTAGAAATTTGAATTCTGCTATAAAAATTAATGCCAGGGTTTAAGATAGAAAATTTTACTTTGAACAAAACAGTCTGACAAAAAGCGTTAAAAAAGCAATTTCAACTGAAATAGCTTTATTTTTCAAAATGGAAAATTTATGCTTGACAGCAATTCAAAGGTTCCAGTATTAAGCCAGATCTTTCAATGTGTGATAATACTGAGCATCCAGAACTGGTTTTAATTTTTCCTGTTATTTTTCTCATGTTAATCACTCAGTTGTGTTATAATACAAATGAAACCAAATCCATATTCTAGACAAACATTTAACAGAAATGCAGTCAGGATCAAAGACTTTCCAGGCATTTATTAATAAAAAGAGAAAAATTGTAATATATTGTATAAACAATACAATATATGTAAATCCACAAACAATTTTAAAGACTTAAAATCAGTTCTAACTTTGATTTGTAATTTTGGCACTCGGACCAATCATTCATCAATCTGAGATACTTGGCGAATGAATGTTCTGACTTGGTCACAACCCAAATTAAGCAAATTTAGAGTTAATCTTTAAAGCACAATCTGCATTTGAGAAATTATCCATCACACCAATTTCTTATTTGATAATAACATAAGAGCCTGGGCTCAAGCTATCAAGTTAAAACAATTAAAATAAAAGAATTAAATGTTTGGAAAGGACATGAACAAGAAATCAACAAAAATGCAGGAGGATGCTGCAATAAAACAAGATGAGCACACAAGAATACTATAAAATAGAAAAGCTGAATGGAGGTGAATTATACAAGCAAAAAGAATGAGCATAAAGCGGCAACGGCAGCACAATAAAATGCAGGTTTAGTGCTCAAAACTATATCTACAAGATGCCAAGAAAGATTAGTATTAAAGACACTGTGACGAGACTGGAATGCCACGCTGAACCCCAAGTGCAAACTGAGACCCGGCAGTTAAGTGCGGTTTCACACACCCACCCACCACCACTCTACTCACTGAACTACGAGACTGGGATGAGGGAATGGACTACTAGGAGAGGTCTCCCATAAATCCCAGTGCTACTCTTTATTAAATATATAAAGCATTTTGTCTGCTAAATTTCACTAACCAGGACACAGCAAATTTAAAGCATAAAACTTCAGAGCATGCACAATATATCAAGATTATCCAATTTCCCATTTCTGGCTGATGAAGAACAGGGAAAATTCACTGCAGGCAACAACTCGATTAATGTTTCTTGCAGGGGCTAGTTTATTTTGGACCAATTCAATAAATAAATTAAAAAACTCTGACTAGAAATAAGACAAATTAACACTTTATACATATATATATATCTGTAAAAAAGTAAATACACATATATTCTGGTCATTCACTATTTTGCAAATATTCTTATGGAGTCTTAGGATCATATAGTAAAAAGAAATTTCACATGTAGAAGGGCATGGTTATCACTGCAAGAAAGTATAAAAACTATAAACCAACTCAGTGGCAACCAAAATAGTATGTGAAGTAGACATTCTCTCAAAGCCAAGTATTTCCCTTTTAAAAAAGAGGCTCGGAACTGAATGCTCCATTCACTATACAGCAACACAGCACTGTGGATCAGCAAGCGGGACTGTTGGACATAATTTAAATAAAATATATCACTGTGATTCCAAGTGAGTATAAATGGTTTTAAAATCCTGAGATTCATTTTATTCGTGCAGAGCATCAAACGCTAGCAACATCCAGGAAACAAGAACCATGAACCCATGACTTTCTAGTTGGAGAGACAGAATGCTAACAGACTCTAATGTCTATCCCAAAGCACTGGCAGAGAAATCTGAGACTCTGTCCTATTTATGTTTAAGAAGGGGAGAGAGCAGGGCCCATGGCCTCCCTTCATCACCCTTCAGCGACATGAGACAGTGCGCAAAATGGAGAGGGGCCACCCATCTAGTCAAACCAGCGGCCAAGGGTCACACATGTTAACACCAAACTGCCCCCATCTGTTACCCCATCTAAGCTTTGTTTCCCCTAGAAATAAAGATTTAGAAATTTATTTTTCAACCAAAAGAAACTAGATGACATTCTGCCTTGTGTGAAAGAAGCAGTTTGATGAATATGGCATTGCAAAGGAGAAATATTGTGAATGTGATGATGCATATCTGAGTTGCTAAAGTTAGCATAATGTAACTGCATGGTTTATAAGGATAACTTAATATATGGAATAAGTTTTCAAATGCAGATTGTTTAAAGTGCTATATCAGTATATGTAATAGGGGGGTGTGTGTTAGAAATTGACCCCAGGGCCTCATACATGCTAAGCAAGCCTTCTACCACTGAGCTACACCCCTCCCTAACCCCTAATACTGCATCAATGTCCAAAGATAACCTTTATGTCCACAGATATTTATTAAAAAAGCTGTAAGTTTTCCCAACATGAGTTACTTCCAAAACATCACATCGTGGTAACAAGTAAAAATGTAGCCATGTACTAGTTCACAAGAGTTGAAGTGGTTTGTAGAATTTTCTATTGTTCAAAGTGCTCAAATAGTTTAACACAAGTGAATAATTACAAGACTACCAGTGTTCATAAACAAAGAACAAAAATGAAGGCAATCAGAATGCTCATTATGAAACTGTGCCACTGCTTTCTTAGAATCACAGCATGTCAATTACTCAAGTACATCATTCTAGGAGCACAGAGGTAAGCCTACCTTTTCAAAATGTATTATTCACAGAACACAACTTTTTATTTTCATTTCCACTCAAGAAAAATATACTATATTTGTTTAGAAATAAAGGAGGAAAAAATGAAGTCCTAGTAGAAATAAAATAAAATGAAAATTCAGGATGGTTTGCATGCCATAGATAACATCCTCTAAGTTGGCTATAATGTGTCCTGATCCTATCAATTCTATTTAACTTTAATTGCTCTAAAAGTTACATGGCCCAAATCTATTCAAATCAGTAAAAATAGGGCCGTAAAGGACCCAGGAACAGTGAAACAAAAATAAAAAGGCCCCAGAGACTGGTAAATAGCCTGTAATTTCTTCAAAACTGTGCTGGATGTCAGAGTAGCAGGGGCAGTACTTTTCAGGATACAGTCAATATTAAAACCCGCTCATGCCGGGGATTTATTTAGCTTAGTGGTTCGGTGGCCTGCCTTGTAAGCTCAAGGACCTGCGTTCAATCCCCAGTACCAACCAAAACAAAACAAAACAAAAAAACAAAAAAAACCCGTTCTTTTAAACAACTTTGTTTGGTACATTAATGGTAATCAATGATCATTCCTACAAAGTACTCCACTGGACAATGGGCAACAAGAAGGTATTCTGTCTTGGACAAGCTTGACACATTATGAGATATGCGGAGGGTTTTGGGATAATGGAGAAGCCAATACTTCTGGAACACCATCTGCTCATTATGGGATGGATCCCATTAGGATGGGGCCATGATATGGATCTCATATGAAAGGGCCATGATATCATTTTAAACTGCTGTCTTAAAGTGCTTCTATCGATAAAGGGAGATATTTAGACAGAAATTAAACTCTGAAACTGTTTTAAGGAAGTTGATCGTGTAGGCTCCATCTTGCTGGAATCCAGTGGGTCTGGCAGGGCTTAAAGTCCTTCTTGAGACACTTTTTTTAAAATTTTTTGAGGCAGGATTTCACTTGTAGTTCAGGATAGCCCTGACCTCACTATGTATCCCAGCCTGGCTCCGCACTCACAGCAATCCTCCTGCCTCAGCCTCTGGAGTGCTGGGATTACAGGTATGCATCACTATGCCCAGCTCTTCAGACATTTTGTACCAACATTTCTTTTGGTAAATAAGAGGACTTTCATAGGAGTTATTATTTTGAACATGGTTTTATTTTCTTTAAAAATTTAAAGAATTTGGGGCTGAGGATTTAACTCAGTGATTCCACTATGCAAGGACCCACGTTTGATCCCTGGTACCATTATGAAAAAAAAAAAAAAATTAAAGAATTCAAAAAATAACTGCAAGAAAAGTAATGCAAAAATTCCAAATTCATTAGGTTTGTGTATGAACCTTTGAACAAATAATAAAAAGCTATGTCTTGGGCCAGGATTTAGCTTAGTGGTGAAGTGCCTGCCTCACAAGTGCAAAGTCCTGAGTTCAAACCCTGGTACTGAGAGGGAAGAGTTGGGAGAAAGCTATGTCGTTTGAACTTTTAGAACATATATAATTACCAAGACTGCCAAAAAGCAAAATAATTAAATGCTGGCATTTAATACCTCAAGTACAAGACAGAGAACCAGCACAAACTTCATCTAGGTCACATAAAAATTCCAGTTGTCAGTTCACAAAATGAAGTTGACATTATTGAATTTAACCAAATTCATAACTTGTGTTTTAAGCACAAATGAAGTCCTCGTGCAACCAATGTGTTGTCACATAAACCAATGGATACAAAGAAGTTTTAATTTTTATTTTTTGGTTTTTATGAGACAGGGTCTAATTATGCATTTAGGCTGGCCTGGAATTTGTGGCAATCCTCCTGCCTCAGCCTCTTCAGTACTGGGATTACAGGTGTGTGCCATCACACCCACCTTAGGAGTCTAATTTTTAAAACAATCCCCAAACAATGCAAGTTGTTATTTGTATAGGGAATCAACAACAACAAATAATTTCATTCTCCTGTTTCAGGTAAGAGATCTATTCCATTCTCTAACTACTTTCACATTTCAAAAATGACGGCAGCTCTTTTTCAAGCAGACCTACTAAACTCAAAACCCTAAAATGAGAGAGCTCATTTTGTATTATACTACTAATTTAAAATAAGAAAATAAAATCCTTTAGGCTTTTTTATTTTTTTGAAAGGAAGAAGTACTAGTACAAGTCTTTCCACCAGACCAGCCAGGCTAAATTACCTAGGCAAACAATTTCTGGCAAAAAAGCAAATATCATTTTTCTACTCTCTGAATGTCTTAGAAAAGGTACTGCAAGCTTTGTTTTGTTTTGTTTTGATTTGATTTTTTGAGACAGGGTCTCACTATGTAGTTGAGACTACCTGGAACTCACTATGTAGCCCAGGCTGGTCTTGAACTCACAGTGATTCTCCTGCCTCAGCCTCCCTAGTGCTGGGATTACAGGCATGTGCCACCATGCCCAGCTGACACTGCAAGCTTTATCAAAGTTACTTTCAACTTGAGTTTGTTGCTTTCAGGGTCACATTTTCAAAAGATTGTGTCTTATGAATAAATATATCTAATCCAAAGCAGAATGACAAATGGTTTTGAGGTTAAATTTTTATACCATAAAAGTGTACTTTACAATTAGGCCTGAGTGACCAAGAAACATTGCAATTGTGACACTTTTCACTGGAACTGGAAAAAAGAAATAACATACCCTTTTGCCCTATAGTGCAGGCAACTGCTGGATGCTTACCTATTCTGATAGCTGTAGTAAGCTGCATCTCGAGGAATTGTGCACAGCTGCTTCCCATAACAGCACAAAGTTTGTGGGGAAAACTCATACTGCAAAAACAAAGGAGAGAATACTAAAAATACATTCTACTTGCCATCTAACAATGTTCTAGTCCACTACCCAGAATTGTTAGTATATTAAATAATATTTTAAGTATTTTAATAGCTATTTCAAAGCATTGTGGTATTTGGTATTTTAGTATATAAATTTTACAGACAGATGAAACAGGTAAAAGGCAGCCAGAAAGGCCTCCCTGATAAGCATCTCTAGCTTTGACCATATTGTTATTTCGGGTAATCATGTGTGTCACAAAAGACTAGCCTGCTCCTGCTAACTTCCCAGCACACATTTGTGCTTAGAATAAATAAGTCTCCTGTCTAAGTATATCTCCCTCCTGGCTGTATTAACCAAAAAAGTACATTAAAAAAAAAAAATTTAAGACTATACCTTGCGTCCACAGCAATATCCAAGGGACTGCATAACAGGGTCAATTTCTTGCTCAAAGACCTCTGCGAGTTTACTGCAAAACTTATAGACCCGGGATGTCTTACGATTATAGAGCCAGGCATTGTTGAACATAAGCCAGACATCATCTACATATTGCCAGGGTTCTTGATACTGCCCTGTATCTAGCTTCCGTTTGATAGTAGAAAGGTCCATGGGGTTCTTCACAATGTCGAAATAATCCTTAAAAACAAAATGGTCTCAGTCTAGTCAATCATCCAAATGTTAAATGCCAGCCTTATCTGGCAGCTTTATCTTTAAAAACAATAAAAACAGAATGTGGCAGAACAACGACCCAATAGTAAGAAACAGAAATTGATCTGAAGGAAAAAGAACAAGAGGTAAGAAAAGAAATTGGTCTGATCTGACTCACTAAAATTAAAACTGATATGTTGAAGTATGACCAAATTACTTCAAAGGCAAATTTAAGAAAAAAATAATGGTAAAAGGACTATTTAATAAAAGTTTGGTTTTTGTTTTTTTGGGGATCAAACTCAGGACCTTCTGCTTGTGAGGCAGGCAGAGGAACCACTGAGCTAAATTCCCAGCCCAATAAAAGATATTTTTAATGAAACAATTTTAAAAGGAGGATTCAGTGAATTAAAATGTTGAGCAAATTTATCAAACAATGTGTATGTCTAGAGATTCACTTTGGTCCTGGCAAAAAAACTGCAATTCCATGATTACAACAAACAAACTTTGTTACCACTGGTGCACAGAACCTGTTGGGGTCTCTTTCCAGGGGTATCAAATAAGGATTGATGATATTTTATAATTTATCTTTTCTAATTCTTTAAACCGATTTTTTTTTTAGGGGGATGGTACTGGGGTTTGAATGCAGGGCCTTTGCGTTGAGTTATTTTTAATTCTTTTTTTGGGTTTGGTGCCCTGAAATTGAATTCAGGACCTCACATTTGCCAGGCAGGCTCTGTGCCACTGAGCTACATCCCTGGCCTAACAGCCCATTTAAAAAAATATTTTAAAAATCTGAAATAGCATCTCTCTAAATTGCTCTGGCTGGGCTCAAACTTGTGATCCTCTTGCTTTAGCCTCCCAGGGTGCTGGGATTATAGGCTCGGACCATCAGGTCCAGCTTTAAGCCAATTCTTTTATACAAAGTCTTACACAAAGCCCCAAATATAAAATGAAGCCTTGGGGCTATACAATAGAAACAAGTGGGATAAGGGCACCAGTGTAGTGTGTGCTTTCTCTTCTTCATATCCCCTACCCCACAAAATGGGCTTCACAGACAAGTAAATTTGAATAATGAACATTTCCATTGATAACTGCTAATAGACCACAGTTTTTTACATTAGGAGAAAAATTTTCAAAGCAAAGAAAGTATTTACTCTACTTTAAGAGATAAAACAGAGGTTCAAAGTTACAAAATATTTTTACTTTATTAACTTACTGGAATTCCCAGGAGCTGAGGATCTACAGGCTGCCGAAAAGGTAAGGATTCTGGGTCCTGTCGGTAGAGTGCTTCTAAGGTTGGCATAAGTGCCTGGCGTAGCTCCTCGGGTTTAAAGACTGCAGGCAAAAAACATCAGGACAGACATTACATAATAGGTTGTCAGATACATTTAAAATGGAATCCCAGCCAGGGATTTAGCTCAGTGGTGCCGCTGACTGCCTTGGAAGTGCAAGGTCCAGAGTTTGATCCCCAATACAAAAAAAAAAAATAAAAAAAAGAAAAAAAATTACTTTCAGGGCGTGAGGCAAATACAACACTGAGAAGTTTGCTTCTTCAATGAAAGGGTTTTTCAACTTAAAATTTAGCCAGAATAAAAAACAGCTAATTCCCAAATCTGCTTCATTGATCTAACTGGCAAGTAAAGCTATCTCATTGGAAAGGATCTTTCTATACTAAAATTAAACTTAGGCCACATGAGATAAATGGTTATATATTATAATCATATAAAGAAATGTATACCATATTTGGGCTATAAAAACAAGCATTTTTCTAAAGAATCCTTATCCTTGCCCCCAATTACAGATGCCCACTGCTCCAACCTCTATAATATTTCCTACTATACTTTCCTTCTTTTAAAATTAAACACCCCCCCGTCCCCGCCCGTACTGGGAATTTAACTCAGGACACCTTGTGCTTGCTTAGACAGGCACAGAGCCGCTGGGCTACATCCCCGGGCCCCTACTATACTTTCTTGTCACCAATACAGGAAAAAATACTGTCAAGTATTTTAAAAACAAAGGTACATTTATATAAAACCCACAAGGATCTGAGTGGTAAAAGTAGTGCTTGATAAAAAACAGTGCTAGAAGGTCAGGGATTTAGCTCGGCGGTTCCGCTGTCTGCTTTGGAAGCACAAGGTCCCGAGTTTGATCCCTGGTACCAAAAACAAACAAACAAATAAACAAACAAACAAACAGTGCTAGAGGCAAGTGAGCTAGCAGTGGGGGTGTCATGACAGCATCTGGCTCACAGATACTCTTTTTCATACAAAAATGACTAGAGGCAAATGTGTCAGGGGAATTGTGAGGACCTAAAATATAAGTGATATAAATTTTGTGTTTTTCACATCTTTGGTGAGGCTGAAGCAGTAGAATCCCAAGTTTGAGCCCACTGTAGACAGTTTAGCAAAACCTCATCTCAAAATAAAAAGTAAGGGAAGGGCATAGTGCCTGTAATTACACCTGTAATTCCTGCATTCAGAAGGCTGAGGCAGGAGGATTGTGAGTTTGAGGCTAGCCTGTCCTACATAATCAGGTGAAGGCCAATCTGAACTACAGAGCGAGACCTTGTCTTAAAAAGGGGGGGCGCGCATGAAAATGTAGCTCAGTATAAAGGCCCTGGGTTCATTTGTTAGTACCAAAAATACATACATACATACATACATACATACATACATAAAGTAAGCCCCCGCCCCCATACCAGGGATTGAACTCAGGACCTGTACTTTCAAGGCAGGCATGGAGCCACTGAGCTAAATCCCCAGCCCTCATACTGTAAACATTTAAACTTTCAGTTGGGTAGTGGCAGCATGCACTGTTAGACCGTCATCTTTTTTTTTTTTCCATTGTGAAGTGGGAGGGAGGATATTTACTTATCAAATTCTGGAAGCACCACCTAATTTCTATCAGGTTAATGGAGAAATACAACCTAACATCCTCACTTTAGCGATAGAAACAATAGCACCAAGTTATCTCCTCAGGTTTTATTCCCTAAGAGCCAGGGATTCAACGGGTCTTCTCAGCATGCTCTGGAAGTTTTTGCCTCCTCTTCAGCATATCTGGCTGCTTTAGTCCTAAGACTGCTGCTTAAGGTCCAGGAAAGCAGGTAAAAACACAAACACAGTACTGTCCAAGTACACACTCCACAGCATTCAAATGCAAACATGACTCGTCTTGTGAGCAGATGTGCCTTCCAGCAGCCTTGGAAATACACACATCCTTGCTTTCTTTCTTTTTTTTTAAAATTGAGTTTATTGGTACATTTTAGGTATACAAAAAATACTGGTTTTTTTGGTTTGTTTTGTTTGTTTTTGGTACTGGGGATAGAACTTGGGTCCTTGCGCTTGCAAGGCAGGTGTCTGAACCACTGAGCCAAATCCCCGGCCCCATCCTTGCTTTCTGACAGCTCCTTTCCTTTTGTTTTACAAAGAGATGAAGGAGCACTTGATATTCTCTGAATAATTCTTTATCATCATCATCATTATTGTTGTTATTTTTTGAGATGGTTTCACTGTGTAATCAGCCCAGGCTGGCCTCAAACTGGCAGCAATCCTCCTGCCTCATACTCCCAAGTGTTAAGATTACAGGTGTGTGCCACCATGCCTAGCTATTGAATAATTCTGTTTAAGAAAATAACTACTTAGTCAATACCTTTTCACTCTTTTACATGATGGATTAACAAATTATGATTAAAAGGCCTAATCTGGCTAGCTGCTCACTTTGTATAGGGTGAGAGCTATAGGTGGGGAAAAAAGTGTATTTCAAGGCATGTTAAAATTACATGAAATGGGGGCAGGGATTTAGCGAAGAGGCACTGTGCCTACCTCACAAGCACAAGGTCCTGAGTTTGATACCCAGTACCGCCCCCCAAACCATGAAATTCATGGGTCTCTCTCTGGTTGATCACTCATTCAACAAAGTCTGTCCTAAAGAAAGCATTGTCAAATTCCTGTCTTTATTATATCTATGTAAAATAAGACTCTAAATGAGAAAAGAACGAGAAAAGGAGAAGTCAACAGTTGTACTGAACCAAGTTCTCTGCTACCAATTAGACGGTGTTTCACAGAACAACTGACTCCAATTTTCTGGCCTCAAAATCTTTGCTCATTTCGGATCCTGTCCACACCTGCCATTCTCAGTGTGGTTCACAGACCCCTGGAAAATTCCAATGCTGTCTAAGGTGGCAGTCACTAGCCAAGAGTGACTACTGAAATGTAAATGAATCAGTACTGCATAACAAACAACTGTTCCTCAGTCACCCCATAATAATACTTCAACTGGTAAAGAGCCATTTGTAGCAGACAAGTACTATAGCAGAGAGTGACATTTCTGTCACTGAAAAAGTCCTAGCACTGTCCTAGGTCTTTGTAGGAGTCTGTAAAATAAAAATTATTTCCCTACAAAATACTCTGTGTTGACATTCACAAAGATAGCAAATGCAACAGTGAATAAAATCACTAATGAGGCAGAGAAGTTACTCCCTTTTTGATGGCTGTTATGCTCTGACTTCACAATAAAAGTAATACCAGCCACTTCAGAATACCCTGGATGAATTTCTCTGGTGTGAAAACTAAAACAGTACTCAAGATCCTAACGGGCCAATTAGCAATGTGAAATAGAAAGAAAAGGACCAAAGGTGTAGGGACAGTGAGAAGGATAGGGAAAGGGGAATAAGGGAAAAGGAAAAAAATATGAGAAAATGTAAAAATGGAATTAAAATGTTCGAAGGTGGGGAGGGGAAGAGGGGGTGAAGGGAGGGTGGGGACAAGGGGAAAAAATGAGAACCAAGACCTGGCATGTAAAGGTACAAGATCCCAATAATGAATGTAACTGTACCGTATACCTAGAATGTACCAATAAATTCAATTAAAAAAAAAAAAAGAACACCCTGGATGAGGCAGTACTGATCCTACTAAATCCTGACCTCTGATACAATCCTCTCACCCTACAGGACACAATGGAAAGTTGGCACAACAACTGTGCTAAGCACAGGCCAACTGTGCAGCTGGCCCCCAGAGGCTGGAGCTGAAGAGCCAAGGAGAAGCTCTTCTTTATGGACAAGCAAAACTTGCATGAGTGATGGACACATAAGCTTTGCTGAGTTGTAGGATATGACAGACATTTTCTAAAAAATGAACTAAGTGCACCAAGTACTTCAAGGATAAGTGATGGTGACAATATTTATTCTCAATGATAAAGTTAGAACTTTCATAAGAAATTAAAGAGTTTTGGAGCCAGGCATGATGGCACATACCTGTAATCCCAGCATGCAGGAGGCTGAGGGAGTATGACTGCTACACACACACACACACACACACTCAAGGATAAAAGATCCATTGAAAGAATAAGATAAGAATCATGAATTCTGCTGCTACAGGCACTGTGAGAAACCTACATGGATTCAGATTCCATGCTGCACCTCACCTTCAGGAACCTTCTACTTGCTGAATTTTGGTATAGTAGTACAGAAAAATGGCCACAATTACCTGAAAGAGCTATAAAAATACTACTCCATTCAGTAACAACTTATTTGAGTTTTACTGGGTTTTTTTTTCACATAGTTCAACCCAAAAAAGGTACAAGAGAATGAATGCAAAGCACATTTGAAAGTCTAGTTAGGTTCCATTAATTCTTCAAAATGTGAAATTATAAAAGAATATTACTATTCTTGTTTGGTATTTCTTATTAAAAAAAAAAGCACTGAATGGCAATATGTGACAAATTATTTTAAATGAACATTTAAATTTTTTCTGTTTTAATTTCTAACAGAACAAACAGTGGTAGATATTCTAATAAAAATTCTTAAGAGATAAAGAAGTCCAGGGTCTGTTGTCCCCCACAATCTCTGGAGTCTCTCCTAGCTGTGAAGCTATGTGATCTCAGCCATTAAAATTTCTTTGGAGGGCCAGGGATTTAGCTCAGTGGTGCCATAACCTGCCTGCCTTGCAAGCACAAAGTCCTGACCAAAACAAAAAACAACCAATCAACCAAACAAAAAAACACACTAAAAAACAAAAAATCTTTTTTTCCTTTATAGCCCTTCCCAAATATGTACCTTTAGCCCTGAACTTTTGAGTTCTGTCTCACATTGCTAATAATTTTCTAACACTGACATATCTTGAGTGGATTGTATCCAACTTCCACTGCACATCTGGCTGACTCCTTACAATGCAGTTTCTTTAAGCACTCCATCTTCCCATTTCACTATACCAGGTCACTAGGGCAGTACAGCCCCTCACTTTCACTGTTTCCACTCTAGGTGTGCAGCTGCCTCAGTGGATCAAGAGAAGCCTATAATTTCTGGAGCACACATGTGCTGCTAGTGATCATTTCCTAAAAATCACAGCTGTTTTGGTCATTTTCCTACTAAAATCCTTTGCTGGTCCTTTTTATCTTTCTAAGCAGTGACTGCAACTCCTTAAGCCTGCTCAAGGGCCTAGAAGCATTTTTGAGGGCCTAGAGGCATTTTCAACTCCAACCTATAAGCCTGTGACATATGATCTCAGAAGGCAGCTTTTTAGTTGCAGCCTATCCCACATTTGTGCCACAAACTGTGTTCTCAGAGCTGAATCCAGCTTATCATCAAATCTAAGGGGTAAAACTTGGGGGAGTAGCAGGCAAGAAAGATAAAAAAGAGGATGTAGAATTATTTTCCTGCTTTAGCTTTGAAATCCTCAGTGTTGAAGCCCAGCATGATAGAAGGCAGTACAGTCCAGCAAGTTCAGGAAAACACAACCTACTTTTTTTGCGTGGCTGCGAAGGGGATGTTGACTGAGAGGCTGTACCATTAGCACTACTCTCTTCTTCCTCTTTAGCTTCCACTTTTATTTCAGGTTTCTTTTCATCCACTTCCATTGGTTCTGACTTCTGCTCTACTGTGTCTGTTTCTTCTTTAACTTGGGAAGATCCTTGTAAGTCTTCCTCCATCATCTTGAGAAAAACAAAACACATATAACAGATGAATATCAAAGACGTCTATCCTAACTCAGCTTTCTGGAAGGCTCCTAAAATCTTGTAGCTTTGTTAAGCTTCCCCTAATCAAGAGGTGAATTTATCATTTCTTTTCTCTACCAGAGGAAGAAATTAAGTATGTGCTGCCTGGTGAATCACCAATACGACACTGCATTTGCAATCCTAGCCCTAATTATAAAAATTTTAAGAGTGAAACTAGGTGGTACACATAAGTAACCCCAACTATTTGGGAGGCTGAGGCAGGAGGACTGCAAGTTCAAGGCCACCATTAGCAACTGAGCAAGACTCTATCTCAAAATAAAAAATTAAAAATGGGCTGAGGATGCAGTTCATGGTAAATGTCCCTGTATACTACCAAAAAAAACAACAACAAAAAAAAGCAATAGTATTTTACATGACTGTATTTTCACATGTACAATATATCTTTGAAAATTGGAGCAGGGATCAAAACCCTGGCTGAGAGGCAGAAGGTGGGATGCAAGACACCAAGGAGTAGTGGAGGCTTTAGCTACCTTGAAGGTCTGTGTGACTGCTAAAGGTTGAAGCTGGGGTTCATACTCAAGATGGCTGCCACACAGGGATGCAAGAACATTGTTGTTAGAGCTTCTCAGTGTTCAAGTAAAGTAAGAAATCCAGAGTTTTATTTCATGACTTTTAAAATATTGCATAGGAAAAAAATAAAACAAAAAGAAACAAAACAAATGTACAGGCCAGACTCAGCCCAAGATCTACCAATTTTTAGTTTCTGCCACAGGTAAATTAATAAATGAATCAATTCACCACTCTTCCTGCAGAACTAGAAACGAATGAAAGACAACAATGAATAGGTTGTTGAATAATTTAAACATTTAAAATAAAAGCCAATGCTCTGATGGGCATGGTGGTATGTGCCTACATCCCAGCATTTGGTAGGCTGAGGCAGAAGGATCAGCACAGCTTGTAGTGCAGTGCAGTGTAGCTACATAGTGTACTATAGTGTAGCATAACCAAGGCTACACAGTGAGCTCAAGGCCAGTCTAAACTATATAGCAAGGTTCTATCACAAAAAAGAAAACAAAAACAAAAACAAAAAACAAACCCCCTGCCCAAGCCAGTCCTCTTCATTTTTGGCAAAGTATATAAGCCGCCCCCCACCATCTTGTCCATCTGCCTGCCTGCATGCCTATCCATCCGTCCATACGAATGTCCATCCATCCATCTTAAAACAGGGTCTCAATATGCAGTTCAGGCTGGCCTTGAACTTGGGACCCTACTGACTAAGCCTCCTGAATGCTGTGATTATAAACTTGTACCATGATGCCTGGCTTACATTTTTCTGAGTAGTGGGGCATCTGAACCAAAGGCCTTAGCACTAAGTTGCATCCCCAGCCATTTTTATTCTTTTATTCTAAGACAGGGTCTTGTTACATTGCTAAATTGCATAGGCTGAACTCAAATTTGCAATTCTCCTGCCTTAGCCTCTCAGCGTGCTAGACATGTGCCAAACCTCTTTTTTGTTTTTGTTTCTTTTTTGTACTGGGGAATGAACTCGGGACCTTGCATTTGCAAGGCAGGCGGTGACACCACTGAGCTAGATCCCCGGCCCAAAACCTCGTATTTTAAAATGCATAATCTTTCTTGATCCCACGTTCAAACAGAATATAGAAAAAAAAATTCAGGGACACCCATGGAAGTCCATTTCTCTCCTCCCCTCAGTCTCCTTTAGGAGACATGTGGATAAAGTCTCCACAGAGAGCCATAGATATACTTCAAACACCCACCTCAGACTGAGACTCCGCCTTGGATTCACCAGGATCAGGCTCAGTGTCCTCAGTCTGCACCTCTGCCTTCATTTCCAGCACAGGTACATCAGGTACTGGCTGCTGGGAATTGGTTTCGGCACTGGCCACTGAGGAGGGGGTGGGGACCCTGTTATCAATGCTGGCTGCTGCCTGGGAAAGCTGTGAGAAAGCAAAATTATTCGCTGTAAAGCAGACATCATAAATGGACTTCAAATATGTTGCTCATCCAACCTTGAGCTTCTTGTTAGCATTTTAAAAAACTAAACTAATAGGCCCTACAGAGGAACAGAAGTTACCAGGAGGCAGCTCTAGGGGAAGCCATCATCAGTCAGAAATTACTTGCTTCTTGTCAAGGATGAAGACATGGAAGAACTGAGCTTATAAATTCTAATATGAAATTATTTTATCTAAGTTTTCTAGCTAGGTGATAGGCCTTCCTCTTTTATCATTAAATTCCCTCAATAACCATAAGCCTTTCATGCTTATGGTGAAAGGCTGAGCTACAAACATCTAAGTAGCTGTGAAAGGAGGGGAATCGATTGTGCCCACGGAAGTAGAATGTCTAATGAGCTCAGGTTAACTGCAGGGCAGTGATGGTGCTGGAGTAAGCAAACACTCAGAAAAGGAACCACTAAAATACTCTAAATTTTTAAGCCTTGGGTCTGGGAGGTAGCTCAGTAGTTGAGTACGCACTTAGCATATATATGAGGATATGGATTCAATTCCCAGCAGCAGGGAAAAAAAGAAAGGAATAAATTTTTAGTTTTACTCAGTGGAGTCTCAAGTAAACAGAGTTCTTATTTAGGGAGGGGAGGGGGATACAGCTCAGTGGTAGAACACTTGCTTAGCTTTCTCAAAGCCCTGGTATGACTGCTGTGGATTACCCACGTGCAGCACCCCCCCCCATGCAAAAGTGCTTATTTAAAGACAATAAGAGTACAAAAAAATAAAAGCACACACTCCTATGCTACAGATAAATAAATAATAACTTCTTTGGGGTTGTGACTGGGATTGATTTTGCCACTTAATAAATATCCTGGGCCGGGGATTTAGCTCAGTGGTTCTGCTGCCTGCCTTGCAAGTGTAAGGTTCCAAGTTTAATCCCTGGTACCAAAGGAGAAAAAAAAAAAAACCAAAACAAAAAAAGAAAAGAAAATCCTGCCAATCACGATAGCACATGCCTGGATGGTAATCCTAGCTATTCACAAGGCTGAGGCAGGAGAATCACAAATTCAAGGCCAGCCTGGGCAACTCAGTAAGAACCTGTTGAAACAAAAAATAGGGTTGGGGATGCACTCAGTGGGAGAGTGCTTGGCTAATAACATGCAAGAGGCCCTAGGCTCCAACCCTAGTACTGCAAATACATAAGTATCCTTAGTACTTAAGAATAAAGTTAATATGTTCTGGGAGGTGGGAAGTCTAAGGTAGAATTGTAAGAAAATGATATTACAATTTAGTAAAAACTTGGCAGAGGGATGCAGCCCAGATGGGCACAGCCTGAGGGCCTGGCTAGTGAAGGCAGCCTAGCTTAAAGGGCACCTACAATGCAGCATGCAGCTGTGATTCTACTGCCACCAACTCCATGCATAATAGACAGTTCTGGGTCACAAAAAGGTACAAACCTGGCTCTGTTGTCTCACTATGAAAAGGAAAAGTTTTCCCTTGTATGAAAAAAGGTTAACCATGGCTAGGTCAAAGAATTAAGACTATGATGTGTTTATCAAACCTATAAAACATCAGTAGGAAAACTAATGAAACTCTGAAGACATCAATTTACGACAAATAATGGGGAGCACACTGGGTGCACATACAGTTTTAAAATTCTACACATGTATGATACCTCAGTAATTACTAATTTCCAAACTTTTTTTAGTAGGGGAAACCATCTGAAATCATATCCTACCACACACAGCATTTTAGATCAATGCTGGATACAAAGCACAGCTCATCACAGTTCATCAGGTTCAGATAGTTTCTGATGTTGCACCAAGATGCTGCAGCAATCTCATGATAGGATATTCTCATGGGAAAGTTATTTTTTAAGACCAGTGGCCTGAAGACGACAGAGTGAGAAGCTCACCGGTGTGCCAGGAGGCTGGGTGTGCACAGGTGTCGGTTGCTGCTGATGTGATGACTGAGGAGTGGCCACTGACAGTGGCTGGACTGGGGTTTGAGGCTGCGGGGTCACCTGGGCTGCTGCCTGCACTGTAGGGGTGCTCTGGGCTTGGGTAGCACTGGGCACTGAGCCAGGAGTTGGGGTAGGAGTCTGCCCAGAAGATGACACGGGAGTGGATGGCTGAGTGGGAGCTGCTGGCTGGGGAGGCGTCATCCCAGGTGGCGTCGGGTGCTGGAGAGATGGCATGCCAGCAGCTGTGGAACTAGGAGGTGGCGTCGGGTGCAAGGGTGACTGGGTCACTGTTGGGCAAGGGAGCTGGCTGGCTTGGGGCCCCAGCATGTTCAGAGGATTAGGAAGAGCAGCACCAGGTACTTGGCCCTAAGGAAACAAACATAGTACATTAAAACCATTGCTTCCACTTAAAAATGGGACAAGTGTCTTAAAGAATTAAATGTACGAAAATCTAATTGTGAAGTCTTAATGAGGTCTGCCTGCTTCATAGAGATGCTGTATTTGTAAAAATTCATCAAGCTTTGCACTTTCAGTAATGTGTATTTTCTAATAAAGTTAACACAACAACTGTTATACTTTGGTTCATATAACTGGCAAAACTTCCGACTTGCTGGGCATGGTGACACATACCTGTAATCCCAACTACCTGGGAGCCTGAGGCAGGAAGACTGAGAGTTTGAGGTTAGGTTGGGCAACTCAGCAAAAGACCCTGTCTGAAAATCAAAAAATAAAAAGGGGCCAGGCATGGTGGTATGTGCCTCATATGAATCTCATTCTCGGAGGCTGAGGCGAAAGAATCTCAAGTTCAAATACACTTTGGGTAACTCACTTAGTGAGACCATCTTGAAATTTAAAAAAAATTCAAGGTCTGGGGATATAGCAAAGGCTCAGGATTCAATCTCTTAAGACTGTTATATACATACATACATACGTGCATAATAGGTATGGTGGCATAGCTCAATGCTAGAGCACTTACCTACAATGTGTGAGCCCTAGGTTCAATTTCCAATTACACCAAAATGAAACAAAACAAACAAAACTCACTCATGATTTAAACACACACAAAAGCATTCTCTCAATTTATCAGCTTCATGTTCCATATCAACCACTCACAGCTTAGATAATGGAACAAGGTATATCCTTTTCTTTTTGTGAGTACTGAAACGCCAAAACATTTCAGTCCTATGATTCAGAACTGTTTATGGGCCTTCCACTAAATGAATCCAAAACACTGTTTTAGAGCAAAGGTTGGCACATGGGCCAAAGATGGCTGCTTTTCCTCATAAATAGTTTTACTGGAATATGGCCATATCCATTCATTTATGTGTTGTTTAATGGTTGCTTCTGTACTATAACAGTGGAGCTAAATAATTAAAACTAAGTCTCTGATCCAGAAAGATGGAAAATATTGTTTTGGGCCCTCACAGCCAAGATTTGCTGATTTCCATTCTAAAGTAATGAGAGGTTATGGAAGTTCAAGACCAGACTGGGCAACTTAGTGACACACACATACACACACACACACACACATATGGAAATCTAAGACCAGACTGGGCAACTTAGTGACTTACACACACACACACACACACACACACACACACACACACACATGGAAATCTAGCTCAGTATAAAGTTCCTGGGTTCAATTTTAGTATTGCCAAGGGGGTTAAAAGAAAAAGATGTGAATCCGTTCCTTCTAAACTCCCAAGATCTCTCAGGATCACATATTGAACTTAAGGGCACAAGTCATAATCCAACTTTTGCATGAAATTCACTTGGAGAGGACAAGAGAAATCCCAAACAAACCAAAAACTATAGGATAAAGTTGAGAACAATGAACAGATGCTGATACATAAAAATGAAATGTACATTCTAGAATTCTAATTCCCATGAAATAAACTCAGGCTGCAGGAAGCTGAGGCTACATAAATACTAGCAGCCACTGTCCCCATAGTGAATATATATACCTGTGACACGCCTGTCTGGGCTGCCGGCTGCCCCATTCCCACACTGTTCACATTCATCGCCCCACTGGATGATGGGAACTGACTCTGTGGCAGAAACTGATTCTGAGCAGGTGCCTGGGCCATCATGTTGTTGGTGTGTGTGCCCATCATGTTTGGAGGCTGAGGCATCCGGGAAGGAGAAATGGCCATCTAAGAGACAATAAGGATCAGGAGAAATGTAATGCAGGAGCTGAGGGCGAGTCTTCAAAATGAACAGCTCAACCCTCAAAATGAACAGTTCAACCCAAGACTCAAAGTCTTACAATCCTGAGGGTGCAGAGCTCATAGCTCTAGTCCTAGAATTGCCACTCACTAAGAAGCCCCATGCCCAGACATTTTCCTGCCTTCTCAAGCAAACCTGCAAATGAGCCAAATTGGAACTGTTCTCTCTGAACAGCAATCCACATCATTTAAAGTTCAAACACAACTTTTACCAGTTTTCTGAAGTGTTAAAAAGCAGCCTTAGGAGGGCAAGCTCGAGTCAACAAATGCTGACAATCTCTAGCTGGCTACATATTGTGGATGGATGGCTGATATATCCTCAAAAGGCCCTCCTTCTCACAAAGCCACAAATTCTTATGGATTTGTTATTCTAATAAAAATAAGAAACAGCCAAACAATCTTCATTGTTATAATAAAGATTTTTTTAAAGTGAGAAAGAAATAAAGCATAAAAGCATAACCTAAATTCAAAGGAACAAGTACCACAGGATTCTGAGATGACACTCAAAATCCTCTGCTCAAAGTTCTTAATGAGACAAGGGCTGAGCGGACAGGAGAAGCACTTACCCCAGGAACGGAGGCCATACTGTTCATTTGGACAGAGTGGTTCATTGGGGAGGCTGCACGTGGTCCCATGGGTGCTTGTGGCAACTGCACATTCCCCAAGGACATTGGATTAAATGAATTCATCCCTGTAAACACACCAACAATGGTTCCTTAGGAAAAGAACTAGCAAGAAAACAGAATTACAAGGCTGGGGATTTAGCTCAGAGGTTCCACTGCCTGCTTTGCAAGTGCAAGCTCCTGAGTTCGATCCCCAGGACCAAAAAAACCACAGAAACAAAAACACAATTACAACTCACCAAATAAATTCTAAATAAGTAAGAGAGAACACAAAACTAGCCAGAGAAGATGATTAAATCAACAGACTTTCCCAAACCCATGAAAGAATGGCATCCATGCTGTGGGGTAAGGATGGAACGGTGGAGGAAACTAGGACAGGATGAAGAGACACAAGGGTGGAAGTGAGTAAAAGACAATGAACAAATAAACCAGAGCTGATGTGCAAAAAGGTGAAGCACGTAAACAAACTAAGCAATCCCCCTCACCTACAGAGACAACGTTTCTTAAGACCAAGACCAATATATGAGCATACCTTTACCTAATGCCTTCTAGAGCAGCCGGCTCTCATTCTCCCAAGCTTCTAAGCTCTTTGGCTGGATTTACATTTACTGTCAAAATCTATGCTAAGACTTAAAACACTGTTTCAATTTTGTAAGCATTTCAGTGTTTAGGAAGTGCCAAGAGCCAGTGGTTCTCACCTTCAACCACCAGTCCTTTGCAGAAACATCGTTAGGATCAATGGAGACTTTGCCAGCCAGGTCATATCTCCAGACTACAATGGATCGTAACTAACTTCCAATAAAACCCTTCAAACCGTGAGCTCTAAATAAATGCTGGTTCAAGTTAATTTGACCAATACTGAAATCTCACAGAATCCTATGAGAGTTCCTGAAGGCACTGCCTTAATACTGTTATAAGCTGTGAGCAGGCTATAAAGAACACACACATCCTTCAGTGACTACCTAGAAATACCATCCTCAAATGATCAAGTGCCAACAAAGCCCAGAAGGATTTTCTAGGCAACCTATAATAATTTTTTTAAAAATTCCCTCCTCGGGCCGGGGATTTAGCTCAGCGGTTCAGTGGCCAGCCTTGCAAGCACAAGGACCAGAATTCAATCCCTGATACAAAAAAAAAAAAAAAAAAAAAAAAAAAAAA
>NW_022900946.1:19597205-19603961 GCF_012274545.1 Fukomys damarensis | reverse complement strand
AAAAAAAAAAAAAAAAAAAAAAAATCCCTCCTTGAGAATTTTATTAATTAAGAGAAAGAGATATGCAGGTACTAGGAAACAATATTTAAAGCAATCTACATTTACATAGACCTAGTTTTCTACCAGCAAGGATCCTCGTGTGTTCTTACCTAGGAAACATTTCTCCCACTGATCTTTGGCTCACCACTGCTTCATTACACCTCTAAGTACCACTTTCCTATCTAAATCATAGTCCTTGTCATCCCAAATATGGCATTCAGCCACATTCCTACGGTTCACTTTCTTCAACATCTTGGTTTCTTTTACCCCTCAAATCTAGCCCATTTGAACAAGTCCCTGATAAGTTTACTGCACATCTGTTTCAGTAATAGTAAGACCACCACAACTTTAAACCTCTTCTTCCCTCCAAAACTATTCTGTACCCTGAAGCAAGTCCTCTTTCTTTAGGATCTAAATAATGTTATCACCTCATTTTACAAACTGGAAAAATGTCCTTACTGCTCAGGTCTCAAAGTGTCAAGAGCTTAAAAGGCGTTCAAATGCCTCTGCCCATGCTCACAAGCAAAAATGACCATAGTATTTTTGACTTGAGAAAAAGCCTTAACTGCTGTTTACAGTTGCCACAACCCCAGCCTGGTGTGGATCTCACTACCCAGGTTCCTGAAGCAAATACCTGTCAGCTTGTCTTAAATCTTAAAGCCCAGTACTGTGCTCGCAAGTGCTCACCACTCACACATTCACTCACTCTCCTTCTGTGCAATCAGAAATGCCTTCTACTCCAATCCAGAAGGTGCCTTTTATGGACTCTCCCTAAGAGTAATACCCTTCCTGTTCATTAAAGTTTAAACACTTCTTCTAATCTGTTTGGATATCTTTCCTATAATCTCCAAGGACAACTTTTAAGTATGACAGATTCATACTACTTTTAGAACCAAATTTTCATCAGTAAAAAGGAATAAAAAGAGGAAGAAAGGGCTAACATGCACAAGAAAAAAAAGATGCTATAGCTATTAAAAGTTAAACTAAAACATGATTCATAATAAATAAATACCTTGAGAAACCTGCATGCGGTTCACTGGCAGCGGCAGGGGCCCATCTATAATGGCAAAAGAGAGAGAGGGAGGGAGGGAGATACACGCTAGTTACTTAATCTTTGACGTAGTAATAAGGAACATTCTATGGAGAACTTCAAACTTGAAGGAAAACACAGTTAGTGACGCAAAAAGCACTTGTGCTATAATGCCAGGGCACCCTCCAAAGGGCTTTCCCACAAGAGAAACTCAGTGTCCTCATAGGCCACTGCCACACAGCTTCCAAAGTACAGACTTTTGTAGGACATAAGCTTATATTCTTAGAAAAACACTCTAGGCCAGGTGTGGTGGTGCACACCTGTGATCCCAGCACTAGGGAGGCTGAGGCAGGAGGATTGCCATGAGTTCAAGGCCAGCCTGAACTACACAATGAGACCCTATCTCAAAAAACCAAAAACAACAAAAAAGAAACAAACAAAAAAAACGCCAAAACAAAACAACCCACACACTCCATAGAAGAAATACAAGTCAGCAGGGTAAAAACTGGTATAAGAAGCAGTTCTTACTTGGAGGTCTCACAGACTGGGCGGGTGGGATCACAGGGGCCTGCGCCCCAGGGGCTGGTAAAGTTGGCTGGTTACCCAAGATGCCTTGCTTATGTAAACGTGACCTACGTTTTTCTTCTAGTTCTTTTTGTATCTTATAGATTTTCTCTGCTAACAAGTGATAGTATTCATCCTAAAAAGTAAAAACATTTGTTAAGCACTTAAAACTAAAAAAATCAAGTGGGCTGTTTCTTAAATTCTAACAAACTAATTGCTTTTTATTCTCTTTTTTTGGTGCTGAGGATCAAACACAGGGCCTTGACTATGCTAAGCAGATGTTCTTCTGATAAGCTACATCCCAGGCAAATTTTTTAAGTGTTGGGAGAGGTAAATATACAATGGGTTTGATAAATCAAAGGATCAAATTCTTGCTGAATTCCCAATGACTACTGGATTTATCAAATAGTAGGTGCTAAGTACTAACATACTGCATTGCACAATTGAACCTCTTCTCAGGCACTCAATGATAAAGGCAGAAACACAGTATAGGCATCACGAACAACACCCAATATGAAAGTATGTCCAAAAGACATGGTAGGATTTTATATATCCTTTGTACCTATGTAGTGTAACCGTTGTAGTTAACAAGAGAAATATGCAGGAATCTCAGGTCTTATCAGAACATCTCTCTGGTCAGGTCCTCAAGGTGAGGAGTCCTCAGATCACACAGGTTTCCTCACTCTGGATCACAAACCAGATGGATGCCACTCTCCCACTGAAGGTGCTGCACAGGTTCAATTGATGCCTGGTGACCTACCCTGCTGTTAGCAGACTCATACATGTCTCCCTCTACTTTCTTAGCATAGGCAACCAAGTTCTCCATGCGGCGATCCTTCAGAGCTGCAGGGTCTGGGGTTGGGAAGATGGCTTGAACGCTGAAAGGACAACATGCTCTTATCAATTTACTTTCTGGATAGTCACTTAAGAACTATAAAACCAGAATGGCTTCACTCTTGGGATGATATGGTATTGGGAGGAACCCCAAATCTCTTGAACATGAAATGAACACAGGAAACATCCAGACTTGTCAACTTATCTACACATTGATATTTTGCTGTTATAGATATGTGCTGAGTCATTTAAAGAAAAATATGATTTCATGTTTCTAATTTTTAAACTATTACAAAAACATTGATCAAAATAAGGAAAAATCCTTAAGAAATCTACTTGATTAACTTCACCTTCAATTTAAGATTCTTAGCTTGAGAAAGTTAACTACTAACTTTCTGTATATTAACTAGCTATGTGGATCTGTACTCATTAGGCTTTAGAGTCTCCTCCAGTTCTCAGGGATTTCTACAACTATAGCTTTGAGCCACAAAATAAGGGAAAGCTCTTGAGCTAATAATCCCAAAGCTACAAGGCATAAAGGTCAGGCTGCCGGTCATACCTGTCTGTACTCTGTGGATGCCTCTGCCACTGGGGACCACGGGTCTGGGAAATCATGCCTGCACAGGGCTCTAGTAGCAATGGGACTGACTTCCTAAAACACACATGTGACCCTCCACAGCTCCTAGGTTCATGTTACGGGGGAAAGGGGGATATAAATGGGTAAACAAGGAACACTGTCAGTTATCTACTGCAAAACTGCAACACTGCCCTCGGTACATACAGTTTATGTACTAGATGGCTCCGCAGGTCCTGAGTAACATGTTCATGCCAGCCTTTCCGAACACCAGTGCTAGAAGGAGGTGCTGCTGTAGGTATTGTGCTGAGGCTTCCGATGTTACCAGAGTTTGAGCCGTCGTTCATCAGTGGGCTGGGAGAGAGGGGTGAAATAGGGATACTTCATCTAGCTACTCAAGTGATTCAAATGGACTCTTCAACTATACATGACTTAAAAAGTTTAAGTTATAAGGAGCAAAAATAACATATGGAGCACAAAATTCAAATTGCACTCAAACTATTTTACATTTGTAATTGAAAAAAGAAAAATGGCAGTCACTGCTCCCAGTGTCCATTACAGCACAGGCGCCCAACCTTTTGGCTTGCCTGGGCCTTATACAAAATATAGCATAAAGCTTCCTTCATTATTGATAACTGTTGCATTTTACTCTCCAAGTATCACAAGTTCATATAATGTCTGATATACCATGGGTTTCGAACTGGATGGACTATGTGGCAGGTGCAGGGGGTGGAGAGAGCGCTGTACTGTGCCTTCCCTGACACAGAGTTCCCTTGTCACCTAATAAGTTTGTTGGAGCACCATGCAGCTAAGCCATGAAAAATATTGCTAAAAATCGCACAATTTATCTTGTGGGACTACATTACTAGGTGTCCAGGGCTATCTATGAGATATAGGTTGGACACAACTGCTTTAAAAGATTTCCTTCTCCATACAATAAGAAGGATCTCAGAGTTGTATATGATCACCACCCATTCGCATGCCCGTCTATCACTCATTTAGGAGCCAATGGAAACCTGTGTCTTACTTGGTTGCCCCCAGGGAAGTTGGAAGAGCTGATTCTGAAATCAAGTTTGGGGGTTGCTGATCTGTTGTTATTCCTCCTGCTGGAATGTTCATTGGGTTATTTCCTTTGAAGATAAAGAGAAATCAATTAACTCTTAGATGCAACATATACTCCAAAGTTCTATTAACAGACAAAAAGTACTACATAAATAGGTGATTCATTATAGTAATAGACAGTATGCCAGGAACTCTGGGAGCTGTATTTTCCAAAATGGAGACCAACTTGTACAAATTGTTCTCAACTCCTTCCTATGCTACACTGTAACTAAACAAGGGTGTTCTGAAGGCTCACCGGTGTGCTCAGTGGACTCTCTGGCTGTGGGGAACATTATAAACAGCCCTCTTCCAACCTCTGAGTTTGATTCTTCATTAATGTCACACCCTAGACAACTAAGGTGAGCTGCCAGCTATGTGTCCTTCTGGGGGGGTGGTGTCACATTATAAAATAAAATCACTAAAATTAAGTATAGGAAAAAATACAGAAGGCTCATTTGTCTACAATCTTCATGTTAAAATAAGAATATGCTGAGACTCAGAAAGAGGTTATCAGTATATTCCCAAATTACACTATCAACAGAAGTGGAGTCATATTAGAATTTGGGTATTAGGCTCCAACCTAGTCTGTTAGACAGTATTAATTTGATAGTTATTAAGGTATTCATTTTCCAAAAAGCAATACATAATGGGATCTTGGTTTATGAATTTAATTCTTTTTACGATTCTGGTTGCAAGCCAAATTATATTTATTGGTTAGGTTCAATGTTGACCTTATGGAGAAATTTGAAAATGTGATTCAGTTCATAACCAATTCAGTTTGCAATAAGAACTATGGAAAGAATTAAGTTCATGAACTGAGATACCACTGTATAAGATGATTTTAACTGGTTATTTTTCTTTCTTTTGGGGGGTTTTTGAGACAGGGTCTCACTTTATAGTTTAGGCTGGCCTCGAACTCACTATGTAGCCCAGGCTGACCTCAAACTTGTGTCAATCCTCTTGACTCAGCCTCTCAAGTGTGGGATAACAGGCACACACCACCAAGCCCGGCTTAACTGGTTGCTTTTTACAATCATTTTTGAGTCTCAAATAATGGTTCGGTTGGGGAGAGAATGAAACTAGTATAGCACCTATGCCTTCACAGAAAGCACTGTCCTGCAGCATGAGCCTGAACTTAAAATGACTGTGTCCATTTAGAGAAAAATGGTAAGGAAACAATTATCTAGAAAAAGGCAAAAATTGTGCAGATGTGTGAGCAAGTTACTAAGGGAAGCACTTGATGGATCGGGAGGGACAGGAGGAAATGTTAATCTACCCTGAAACCTGCAACAGCGGTTTCTGAGATTCCTACTGCTGACCAACCAGAGTCCAGACTTGGCCACTTCAAAAAATGGGTGGACTATGATCAAGACATGCCAGGAAAGGGCAGACAACTACTCATTCTTCATCAAATAAGGTGGCTACCAGAGTCCACCCAAGTGATACACCATGATTCTAACTTGTGACATTTTGCATTCTGAGCAATATGGATGTCCTTTGTAAAAGCTATCCAGATAGATGTGGCAAAGCAGGCAGCAAGGCATAAGTTCCCTTGTAAATGCTGCTCTTTTTACAAGCATCTAGTATCTTCCTTGCATCCGATACCACAGCTTTTTCTTAGAAGGCTGTTATTTCAACCAGTGAATCTGAGGTAAAAATTAGAATTGAAAACAGCCTTGGGTTCCAGTAAGAGTTGTTAGCCATTTTCCACCTGTGGACAAAGGAAGTCTTGAGAGCTCCTTCACCTACCCAGGGGGTTGAGAGTCCTCATCTGCTGGTGAGCTGGAGGCTGTGTTGGTTGCTGGCCAGGAACCTGAGGCTGCAGCTGCGTCTGGGGCTGGTTCATGTAGGGGAGTCCAAGAGCAGCATAGGCCCGCTGCATGGAGCTGGGGTCTATGGGGTTTGGGTTACTTAGAGAAGTGGCATTCTGTTGCCCTGTGCCAACAGAACCAATTGTGTTTTGAATTCCACTAGCTGGAGACCCCAAGATGGCTAGAACAACAAAGAGACAGGTAAAAAAAAAGGTAAGTTAAGAGGGAGAAGCCCACAAATGATTTAAAAACTACTGAAAAGTAAATAAAATCTGATCAAAAGGCAATGCATTCTATAAAGCATTAAAACAGGGTATGGAGAAAGGAGCTGTGCCAAAAGAAAAAAAGAAAGAAAGAAAAGAATCCTATTCTGTTTGTCATTAGCTGAGGAACAAAAAGCTTAAAGAAAATTTGTATTTCTATCATAAAAATAACAGACCATAAAAATCTCACAGAAATCATTTAATTAAAAAATTAGTAAGCCGGAAGTATAGGTCAGTTGTAGAGTGTTTACCTAGCATGCATGAGGCTCTGGGCTTGATTCCCCAGTACAGGGTGTGTGTTGTATGTATGTATGTATATAGGTATGGTACGTAGGTGTTAAAATCTAGAGAATCCTATGCCAGATGTGGTGGTGCATGCCTACAATCCCAGCATTTGGGAAGCTGAGGCAGGAGGATTGCCACAAGTTTGAGACTAGCCTGTGTTATACAATGAATTCAGGGTCAGCCTGAACTACATAGTAAGATCTTGTCTCAAAACCAAACCAAACAATAAAAAAAAAAAAAAAAAAAAAAAAAAAA
>NW_022900946.1:19580460-19596400 GCF_012274545.1 Fukomys damarensis | reverse complement strand
AAAAAAAAAAAAAAAAAAAAAAAAAAAAAAAAAATCTAGAAAATCCTGAGAAATTATTTCCAAGGAGGGGCAAGTGTGTGACACAGCAAAGTGCTTGATTTTCGGGAGGGTCAGCAGCCATTTCAGCTGGAGGAAGGAGTCATCTAGGTACAGAGAGATTAGCAGAGGTGACATCTAGTCAGTCTGTTTTTATTAATCTACAATATAATTTTCAAATAACCAAACTGTAATTCTCTGAAACTTACTCTAACAATGAGGGCATTAACAAGCCTTGCTATGGGATTCCTAAGCAGAAGAGAACTTGGACTCTCCACCTATCTGAAGCTGTTAAAGAAACAGTGTAAAGCTGAGTGACTGACTGGTCTGGCTGAGTTTAAGGGACGATGGAACAAAGCCTGAAGATGCTACACGGGTTTTCATTTACTTATGCAGGTGTCACCTTTGTACACTTGGTATTCAAGACCTGGATCTGCCTCATGCAGCTATCATTTGTTCTACTACCCAGGCACACAAATGGCTTTTATGTGCCATCCAGCTGACTAACCCCAGAAGTCTAGAGAAAAAACAAGTGTGGACAAGAGAAACTCCATTCCAAAGAGCTTTCAAATTAACTGAGAGATGACCTTGAACTTTCATTTTTTTGGTCAGTTCACATTCAGTCCATCCACTCGGCTACCTACTCATGCAAATATCCTCATTTGGTACTTACTATATGGCAGAAGTTTTTTATGTCATAATATTTCTTATTCTTAAGAGTTCCTTTCTAACTTTTGTAAATTTTAGATCATATCTAAAAGCACAGCTTATATTGAGCTAAATTAAACATCTTCTTTTAAAAAAAAGCTTATAAAGTTGATACCATGCGCGTGCGTGCGTGCGTATGTGTGTGTGTGTGTGTGTGTGTGATTGTGTATGTGTATTTATTTTTGAGTTAGGGTCTTGCTGGCCTTGAACTCATTATGTTACCCAGGCAGAATTCGAGACAATCTTCCTGCCTCTGCCTCCTAAGCGCTGGAATTATAGACATGTGCCACCAGGCATGGCTCTATCATACAGTTTTTGACATATAAAATCATCACAAAGCCTTTTGTTCAAATTCAGATCACTATGTGTAACAATAATTTTCTTATAATCAACAGTAAAAGTGACAACTCAAGTACTTATCAGAGCAACTTAATTAAATCAAAATGTGTTAAAAAAAAAACCTTCTTGGTAATTACCCATTCCATACTATTAACTTTCCTAATAAGGATATTCAGATCTTAAACTCATTAACTCTCATTAGACACAATTACACATACCAAGCAGCTCATTATTCTAAATGAAAAACAATTCTCAAGGTACATCTTATGATAAGTGTGTAAATGAAAGAGTTATGCACAATACCTTTAGTTCTGTATTTCTGAAACTCACACTAAGTTTTTAAAAAGAACCATGACATAAAAGAAAGCAATAGTGCTAGGCTAAGCTTACTTTTTTTGGTGCTGTGTATTGAACCCAGGTGCATGCTAAGCACATGCTCTACGACTCTGACACAGCATTAACCCATTATAGTTTACAATCACCTTGCGGTATAAGAAAGAATGTACTTAGAATATATCTGATACACACAGTGATGAATTACAGCCACAAATTAAAAATAAAACTTTTAAGTATTTATATGGCCTTCCTTTTCTGAGTAAAGAGGCAACAGAGGTGCTTTAAGAACTTCACCCCACTAAATCCTTCTTTCATCCGTACTTCTCCAAATGCCAAATTCACCTTAGGGTAAATGTCATTAAGACCAAAGCCATGTAGGGAGCAGTTAGTGCCTCATTCACAAAAGGCTTCTCCTGCTGACATGGGTCACTCTATTTTGTATTCAAGTTAAAAGCATTTATTTCCTAAGTATAAACAATACTATACTTTTGAGAGAAAGGCTACCTATCAGAATACAGGTACACATTTGGAATTTGGCATGTTTAATAGTTCAGAAATAAGCCAGGTAAAGTGGTGAACACCTATAATCCTAGCACTTCGGAGGCTGAAGCAGAATGACTGTGAGTTTGAGGCCAGCCTGAGCTACATAGTGAGTACAAAGCCAGCCTGGACTGACTACACAGCAAGACCCTATCTAAGAAAAACAAAAAAAGGACTTACAAACAAATAACAAAGGCCTCTGACATTCAAACATTAGATCCAAATGATGCTAATACATAAGACAGCATGAATACTGAAGGGTAGGGGCACTGGCATATACTATGGGGACAATGGCTGATTGACAGAGGAGCCATGTAAAAGTAGCCATCAACTCTGTCTGCAAACTCAGGCTGCCACCAGCCCTTCACAGAATTCTCCTGATCCTTTCAAAATTCTCACAGGACCTACTGGGTCACTAGTTATCTTCAGGCATCTATACTTAGTGTGTTCACTCACTCACGCAACAGACACAAGTGGCAAGCAGTCTGTGCACTCCCTGAGCTTGGGATCTGTTGGGAGACATAGCAAAGTGATCTAATCATTAGCTGACACATGCAAAATGGCAGCTTGTGACCTTGGATCGAATAAATCATGCTCATCTCACCTTCTTTGTACATCACAAGAAGGTGGGAAAGTCCATGTAGAACTTAAGTTTATTCTTCACCTGCCACATGAGACCATGTGAAATGCCAATCAGTCCAGGAGACTTGGAACTACCTAGTACAGAAGCTAGTCTTCCCATGCCGCCCTACTGATTCTCTTGGGACTGAAGAAGAATGAAAAGAAGGCTAAGGACAGTGTGATTTCATCTGCCTGCACTCCTGAGAATGAGGTCTTCTTATTCACCAATTTTTTACATTACCAATGTTGACTGTCTTTTGGGGGCCATTTTTACCTCTCCTTTCCTTTCTAGCACTTAATGCTACAGTTCATGTCTCATTTGTCTTTCCAGTGTCACACTAAATCCTGAAGAGTCCTAAATGACTAGTTTGGATTCTCCTAGAATTATCAGGTAGTGTGCCTGAAACCACATACTCTATTTGCCTCTTTAAGTGCCCTAACACTCCTCTCCTCACAATTACCATCTGTTGCAGCTAAACTAAGAGTCCATGTCCTATGAAACAAAAGGCCAAGTGTATAGTGAGCTCTTTCCAGGACTCATTTGCCACTCTTCAAGTAGGGCCAACACAGTCCCTTTCCAGTAAGCACAAAGACTGACCTACTAAGATGCTCCCTGTATAGTATATGTTGCTATCAAGAGATACAATTAACCAGAAAACTTCAGTCCCCAATCATTCTCAATAAAACTGAACTCAATTTGGAAATTCAAACAAAACTGATGCTAATTCAAAGCTTTGCCAGGGTGGTGGGAGACTGGTTAGAAAATGGACCAATCGGGTAATCTCCTCATTCCTTAGATTTCTACCTGAAGAGCAGTGCTAAAATTCTTTTCAGACTGATATCTCTGCTAAGGTATAGGCACTACCACAATGTTTCACAGGTACTGTGAAGGCCACGACTTACCCTGTCACAGCTTCTCCTGCTGTGATCAGGACACATGAACAAAGAAAAATGCATGAGTGCCTAGGTATCACTAATGTCCAAAACTGGTCCTTCCATCACTGATACTATTTCAAGCCCTCAACAGAAGACTTTCCACAGAAGCCAAGAGACACAATAGGAGTGATTTTGCTATACCCAGAAAGGAGAAGCAATTCTGCTAATACATCACCAATGACTGGTCCTTATACCAGGGACTAAAAGCCCACCACTCTCTTTACAGTTACATTAGTCCCAGCTCCTCCACCCATCCCCACTTCAGTCTGCCAGAGGTGTCTGTAGACTCTGCAGGTTCTCAGGAGGAGCAGAGGGCTTTGTCAAGCATCAGAGTGGGCAGTGGATGAGGGTGAGTTTGGAGGAGGTTGATTTCAACTCAATATAACAAAGGAAGGCATTTCAAACAATCAGAGGTCCTATGCTCACTAGTGAGGGCAAAAGGAACGGCAGTATTGGAGCAACAGGATGAAGAACTGCTGATCACGGACAGTTGCTAGGGCTTGCACTGTGACTAAGCCCAAGGCTGATGCTGGCCCTGAAGCACTTATCTGATAGTTTTGTGGGGTTTGGAACAGGCAAACCCATGGTTCCCCTCAAAGAAAGCTCCCATTCTTCTCTGAAGCTCTGGTATAGATACTTGGCCCTGGCAGGCATCTCAGGCAGCAAATCTCAGATTTTAATGTACAAGCCAAGCACCTGGGAATCTAATACAGGAACCCATCACTGAGTCACCTCACTTGCACAGGAACCTCTGAATCCAGTCAAATCTGTCATTTTGCAGGTTCTCTACTGCACTGACTCTGTTCCTGTTGTATAGAATGCTCTTCTATCATTACTTTGTTTAAAATGGGATCCATTAAACCCTGCCTTTCGCTTTATAATCCAGGCTCACTTTCTACACAAGACTGCCAAGGGCAGACTTGTCCCATGTCAATCCTTTGAGGAAGACCACCATCATAGTATTTTTATTTTACTTTTTCACAGTATTAAGGATTAATCTACACTAAGCTATATCTTTACCCCATTTCTTAATGGAAGGTCAAATTTACATTCTCTTTGGAGAGGAGAAAAATTTACAGACATGATATTTGGTAAAACTTTCTCACTTACATAAAGCAACTCTATACGCACAAAACTATAGGAACAGAGCCAAAAGAACAAACTCAAAACTTCTTTTTTGGTACCAGGGGTCGAACTCAGGTCTCTGCGCTTGCAAAAGCAGGTGCCAGAACCACTGAGCTAAATCCCCGCCCCTATAAGTTTCATAATCTGGTATGCTTAGCTGTAGTTTTTGTTTGTTTGTTTTTTGAGACAGGGTCTCACTATGTAGTTGAGACTGACCTGGAACTCACTATGTAGCCCAGGCTGGTCTCGAACTCACAGCGATCCTCCTGCTTCAGCCTCCTGAGTACTGGGATTACAGGCGTGGGCCATCATGCCCGGTTTTCAAAACTAGAACCTAATTTAAGAAGCATTTACATTTTTAAAAATATTTTTAATAAAAATGACCAAGATCTTGTATAGAGTTCATCTCAACCTTCCCTGTGACTTTATGTTATAAAATCACCCTGGTAACATCTCACATTATGACTAGTAGAAAGATTGTGGTTTACCACTTGAGAGAGTATGCACTGAATCAATTTTCTCAACATCCCAACAGGTAGTTACAGTATAAGGATGTTAAGACAAACAAACCACATACATTTCTTCTCTTTAAAAAAAAAAAACAAAAAAACCCAAAAAACCACATTAAGTATTTCTTAAAAAGAGATTCATGAACGTTTAAAACTGTCATGGCAATACATACTAAATACAAAGGATCCCAGAAGCTATTCCCTTTAATTAAATGGTAAGAATGAAATCCTAGTTTATTATTCATGGAATTAACATTGTAAACTACTTGACAGTGAATATTTTGGCACTTAAAGAGCCTATTACTGAAGTGTGCCCTAAGCACAAGAAATTTAACCACCACAGAAGACTAATTTTTAAAAAAAGATTTTACACTAACTTGGGGGAAGACACTATGTATCTTCCACCAGAACTATCATCCCACTTTCTGGTTCTAGAAGGCCCCAAATCCTAAAACTTCATTTTATATAAGAGACATCTAGGGAAACTTGTCCATTAAAAATTCAAGTTTTCAGGCTGGGGATTTAGCTCAGTGGTTCTGCTGCCTTTCTCACAAGCAAAAGGTCCTGAGGTCCTGAGTTCAATCCCCAGGATCCTCTCCAAATTCAAATTTTGGTCAATCAAAGCATAATTTAGCTGGTTCAAGAAAGTGACTTTTAAGAAATTTACTGTGGTTCCTCTGCAGAGAAGGAGAATTAACAGGCCCCAGCACCCTGGAATTTCTCTCCTAGGTGATGAGAACACCCTACTTTCAACCAAGCACAATGTGTCAGCTCTAAGCCCCCTCATGAGGCAGGATAGCTGGACTCAGAGGAAACTACATGCTCCATTCCATGGCACTCTCAGATCAGAGTACTATTCCATTTTCCCCATGCCTTCAGAGACCACCAGAAAGAAAGCAGCACATGTTCCCTAGGCAGCAGCACGGTCTAAGGAAGATGACCGAGAAGCACAGGAATACACACTTAGAACACAATGAGGAAGGAGACAAGAGAGCACAATAGAGAAAGAAAGACGAAGAAGACTGCCATGCTGAAAGATCACTAAGGGAGGGCACAACTCCAGCCAGAGGGTGATGTGAGCTCATAGGGTACTTCCTAGCTGTCCAAATGAGGGACAAACTCAAAGATCACAGTTTCACCTTTGAAATGACAGGATAAGGCCTTAGAGATATTCATCCTTCGTATCGCTCTGATCCTTATTAACAGCTGGGTCCTGAGGGGGCACACACACAGGCCCCCCAGTGAACAGGGATCAGCTTGAAACTGACTGTCCTAAGAGCTATACAGATGACTCAGAAGACGACAAAATAATGGGAATGATCAAGATGTGCCAGTCCTGGGGCAGAGATTATCAATCTGAAGCTAAATAAATTGTCAGATATACAAATAGGTCTTGGAACTCTGTTTCTGAGGAGAGGGAAAAAAGCTTCACCAATGTCTACAGGTGAAATCTTACACTGACCCAGCCTGACTGACACAGCTGCAATTTACTTCAGGAGAAGAGATGTCCAACTCCAAAAGAAGTACCCCTGTCTCTCCCATGATGTGATTGCCATTGTAAGTGACATGGCACTCAAATCTTCAAACTTTGTATCTGTCAGACAGTAACAAGTCTTCATGTAAGCTCTTTGGTCAGAGTGGTTAACACTCCTTCAAGTGCATGTACATAGGGAGGAAAGAACGCCCAACATAGCCATTAATGTTTGTGGATGGCCCTTCTACCCTCTGAACTTGCCTGTTATCTGGGTCCCTGTCCGCCCTACCTCACCCCTGAACTTTGCAGCTGCTAACCCTTGCCCACTCCCTACCTACTCTCCACATTTTTTTTAGAAGTAGTTGCTATTCTCAACTCCAAGCTTCTCTGCCCCCGTGCTCACTTACTTTGTTGGTTTCGCTTGTCACTGGCATTTTTCAAAGGGAGGCAAACAGGACAGTCATGTCGTGTGCAGTTCTTCCAATGAGAGATGATTTGTCGTGAAGATGCACAATGGGCAACTATGACCAGAAAAACAACGAGATGTTATTTTTCTATCCAAATTGTAGTACTTTCAATTACACCTAAATTATAATGCCAGATTCCATAAGAAAATGGTAACAAGTGTAACCATAATGTAGTACAGACAGTCCTCAACTTACAAACAGGCTATGTTCCAAAAAGTTTGTAAGTTGACTATTAAGAATTTCAAACACAAACTTCCTATAGAAGCAATGTTATGAATGATGGGTGATTCAGGGTTCAGCTCACAAAAACAAACAAACAAATGAAAACTATTCAACCTAAAATAAACACTAAAATGAATGGCAGAACAATGTCACTACTTAAAATAAAAATGTTAAATTGTTTTTCAAGATGAAGCCATCTAAATACTGCAGTTGAAGAATACAGGTAGAGATGCAAATAAGAAGTCTGGGGAGATTCCAAAAGGGACCTTGGGTGCATTGTAAAATCTGAGTGGGTAGTGAACCCTCGTTATTCTCAGTCTTCACCTCCTACAGTCTAATCTTCCCCTTCTTTGCACTTCTATCATGATCACGTTTATGCTGAGGACTCACAAATGTCACCACAGAGAGAGGGAGACCAAGGTTTATGAGCACAAATAAGAAGAGAAGGAAAAAGGATAAAGATTATAGCAGAGTACAGTTGGTAACAGAAAACATTTTCTTCAGTGGAACTGAAGTGTCTGGTAAAAGAGGGGAAAGGGAAGCACATGATGTGCCTGATCTGCTACCTCCCTAGGGATGACACAGCACACAGTTCCTGTGTCACTGTCAGTCACCCAGGCCAACCTGGCTGCCACCAGAACAGGCTTAAGACAGGGCAGAGGAGCAGGGCAGTGGGCCACTGCTGGTCTGAGTCCATGAAACAAGTGCAAGACAGATGGTAGGATGGAGGGAAGGGCATGTGCTAGCCTGTGCACGTGCTACATTATATGCCTAGAAGAATACAACTTAAGACATTTACAACAAGAAGTGCTCAAGAAGTGACAAAAGGCTTCCATGAGAGAAAAGAGAAAAAGAACCCACTCAGGGCACAGCATCATGCAGGAAAGGGAAACAGTAACAGAAAACCACATCGCCTTTCTCCTCAGCAGGTGAGCCTTCCAGGGGAAACAGTGTCAGGTGTGGGGAATGTGAGAGCAACATGTTCTAGGCCACACCAAAAGGAGGTCAGTACCTTGGCTGCAGGACCTTCTGATTAAGAAATCCGCTAAAGAATAATAAAGCTAAATTCTACCCTGGCCACTGCCACTATTTCAGAAAAGGGCACTTACCTTGGCAGGCTTTCCCAGCCTGACAATGCGTCATGTGATTCAAAACATTTTTCATGGTTCGACAATGTGGTAGAGAGCAGGCCCGAACCTCTCCATTGGCTTGTTCTCGTCGCTGACATTTATGAGCGTGAAGCAGTAGAACCAGCTGCTGCTGTATCAGTTTGCGTTTTTCAGGATCTGCAGTGGGGCCTGTTGCAATTGCTTGTGTGGGAACAATTCCCACTGATGTTTGCATTTGTGACTAAAATAAAACAAAATTTAAAAAATTAAGTTTTTAGAATTCCAATTCATGCTCATTAATTATTGCTCAAATGAATGTGAAAACTGATGGATAACATCAGTCACACAGAGGAGTTAAATAGTTCTTTGTAATACATCAGTGACTTTACAATGATCTAGAAGCAGATATCAATCCAACTCAGACACAAGGCTGTCTCAAGTTCACCTGTATATAGTTATCATCCAAAGAAGAAAATTACACTTTCTCTGGAGTAGCCAAGAACAAACTCTCTCTACAATACACACAACCACAGGAAAAACTGTGTATTACAACACGCTGAATCACCAGAAACTGCTGCTTTTGCAGGTTCCAAATGATCAAGCACTGGCAATTTTCCATGGTTCAACCAAATTAAAGACTGACATGGCTTGATGAACTACAACACACTGAAAATACCTACGGTAGCAAAAAGAGTTGGTGACACTTTTTGATCTGTCTTTTGTTTGCAGCACACTTCTTAGATTTTATAACGGTGTACCTAAGGACAATACTTGCACTTTATTCAGTGGTCACAGAATCTCCCAAAAGACAATTATATAGTAAATTTTAATGATTTTTTTTGTCTTAGGAAATGCTTTCCTTGAAATTTCCACTAAAATCTTACAACTTTTTTTCAGAAGGTATTTCATGATCTGCAAAAAATATAGAAAATGCTTGCCTTCATCTGTTTGAAACAACAAACCAGATTAGGCATTCTTCTCAAGTACAAAGAAAATAGAAGAACTAACCTGTAGGGGCTTATTCTTTATGAACCACCAACATTCTTCGGACTAACTTACTTTATAAAGCCTCACCAGTAACAGGAATATAATATTCCTAATATGTAGTAACATCACCCCCAGGTTAGGTATTTCCAATCCTCTAATATTCTAATATTCCCAGCTCCCCCTGACCCCCGTTACCAGGGATTGAACTCAGGACCTTGCACATCTAATATTCCCAGTTTTTTTTAAGTCCATACACTTACGACTTTCCCTAAAATATAGTGCCATTCTCACTTTTAAATATAAGAACCAAAATGATATATTTAAAATAAAGAGAAAAGGGCAGGGGATTTAGCTCAGTGGTGCCACCGCCTGCCTCGCAAGCGCAAGGTGCTGAGTTCGATCTCCATTACCAAAAAAAAAAAAAAAAAAAAAAAAAAAAAAAAAAAGATAAAAAAATTATAAAAATATTTCTTAACGTTGTTCCCCAGTACCCCCACCCAAAAACACAACAAAAATATTTCTTAATGAATCAAAGCTCAGCTTTTTTGTTTGTTTGGTTTTTTTGTTTTGTTTTTTTGAGACAGGGTCTCACTATGTAGTTGAGACTGACCTGGAACTCACTATGTAGCCCAGGCTGGTCTCGAACTCACAGCGATCATCCTGCCTCAACCTCCTAAGTGCTGGGATTACAGGCGTGTGGCACCATGCCCGGCTAAAGCTCAGCTTTTAAAAGTTACAGTTTTCTGTTTGAGTTTCATCTTTACAAGAACTCAGATAGCTTCACTCAGAAGCACAACTCCTGGAAGCCTGAGAACGACCTAACGCAAAGCAAAAGTTCTAGCTGAGGCAGAACATCTTGAATAGGAATATGAAGATCCTATGAAAAAAGAGCCTTTTCCTCATGCTTTCTTTTCCTGGTTATAAAAGTAAAACAGGTAATATATGTATACTGCAGGAGATAATAATTTAAAAATACCCAAACCCAGGAATCCACTACTAAAATGTTTAATAGTTTTTTTTTTTTTTTGGTACTGGGAATTGAACTCGGGACCTCGCACCTACAAGGCAGGCACAGTGCTACTGAGCTAAATCTCTAGCCCTTAATAGGTTTTATTTTTAAGAAAATTAGCACATGTTTGCAATTCATGAAGTTTACAATCATCCTGAGGGGTGGTTACATGTACATTTCCAACTTTTTAACCCCTTCCCCAAGTTTTCCTAGCCCCTTTTCATACTTGCTGATATAATTTGTCTTAGCTCATGTTATGGCATATAGTGTTAGTTCCTGTACTTGGCATATCTTTATTCTTATTTCTCCTTTCCCTCCTCCCTTACACCTTACCCTTCCCTTGGACCACTTCCCTAATGCATGAGGTCTGTCCCTTTGTCCCTCTCTATCCTTTATCATTTTCTTTATTCGCACTTTCCCTCATTCAAATTACAACTACCATATGGTATTTAAGCTTGTGTATCTGGTTTACTTCATTCAACATTTTCCAGGTGCATCCATTTTCCTACAAAAGAGTCTTTTATTTTTTTGGCACCAGGTATTGAACTTAGGAACTTGTACTTGCAAGGCAGGCACAGCGCTAGTGAACTAAATCCCTGGCCCATGTGTCAATCTCTCTCTCTCTTGGGGGGGGCAGGGTCTCACTATGTAGTTGAGACTGACTTGGAACTATGTAGCCCAGGCTGGTCTCGAACTTACAGCAATCCTCCTGCCTCAGCCTCCATGTGTCAATCTTAATAGTTGAGTAGTATTCTATTTTTTTTCTGGTAGTACGAGGAATCGAACTCAGGACCTTGCACTTGTGAGGCAGGTGGTGACACCACTGACCTAAATCTCTGACCAAGTAGGATTCTATTAAATACAGATACACATGGGGATTTAGCTCAGTGGCACTGCACCTGCACCTGCCTTTCAAGTCCAAGGTCCTGTGTTCAATCCCCAGTATCAGAAAAAAATAGTAAATATAGATACCATATTTTTTATCCAGTCATCTACTGACAGGTATACAAGGATTGTGTTTTGCTTAGTCTTTTTTCTATGTAGATGCAAACATCCATCTTCCTCATTTAATGACTGAGTTCAGTTCCTGAGACCAGATTATTAAACGAACTGGTTGCAATAAGGAAATGTATACAGTATGCACATTACAATATTCAGAACAAAAAAAAAAGGGTCAAAAGAAACTCCAATTTGAGGACTTTGTCTTTATTTACATAATTCTTACATGCGTAACTTACATGTTCTGTAATCTATTACAGAACACAAAACTACAGCACTGTACTGTACAGTACAATCTGTGAAAATTACAGTACTATATAAACAAGGTATACTGTTCCAGAAAAAGACACTGAAGTTCTGTAAATAAGATATACAGAACTATACAAAAAAAAAAAAAAAAAAAGACGGGCCATAAGTCTCAGCAGCAGGCCTTAACTGTAAGCCTAGGCAGCTGTTAAATAGGTGGGTTAGTTAGGAACATCTGTGCATATGAAATGATCAACATGTAACTGATTTTATTAATAAATGTTTGTATATATGCTGTCTCATACAGTAGGTTGATATGATTTGTAATGAAAACACAGTATCTTACTATATAACTGTATGTTCATTTAACCAGAATCTTACCTGGAAAATAAAATGGAACTCCCTAGGGCAGTGATGGCGAACCTTTTAGAGACTGAGTGCCTAAACTGCAGCCACTTATTTTTTACAAAATGCCAACACTCCAATTAAACCTGAATAGTGAGGTTTTAGTTTAGAAAACTGTCATCCAATGCTCAGCTGCTGGTGCAACTTGGTTCACATGCTAACAGAAAGGACTCTGTGTGCCTGCTGTGGCATCCATACCTTAGGTTTGCCATGACTGCCCTAGGGTAGATAGGTATGTATAATTTTTGTGGCGCTGGCAGCTAAACCCATGGCCTTCACACTGAGCACCCCAGTCTCCAACCCTTTTTTCTTTTGTGATATGATCTTCTAAGTCATTACATTGCTCAGGTTGGGCTCAAGCTTGCAACTGTTCTGCCTCAGCCTCCCAGAGTACTAGCTATTTAATTTTTAATTTAATTGTTTTGAGACACAGTCTTACTATGTTGCCTAGGACAGCCTCAAATTTTTGGGCTCAAGTAATCTTTCCACCTCAGCCTCCCAAATAGCTGGGAATAGCTGAATTACAGGTGTGGGAGACCACATCTGGCCAGTTTTTTTGCCATTTTAAATAAAATGTTAATAAACAGCCTCTGACTATGTCCTCAGTAGCATTAAGTATCAATGCTAAAAGTCTCCTCAATTAACCTTCCTCCGTGAATCGCATCTAACCAGAAGTCAACAGGAATGGAGATGTAGAGAAATGTGAGAGACACAAGAAACTCTTGTGTAGGTCTCTTTCTTTTACATGCATAAAAATCTCAAACATGCAGAGAAGTAGAAAGGAAAGGATACCATCATCATACCTCAGATGATGGACAATCATTCTATGATATCAGCTAATACACAGTCATCCTATGACTTGTCTACAATATGCCTTCTCTAACTGGTCTGTACCATGGCCTTTATCATCATAAGGACCATTTGTTTATTATCTTTAAAGTTGTTCATCTACTGTCCGCCCCCACTTTTTTGGTACCAGGGATCCAACTCGGGTTCTTGTTCTTGTGAGGCAGGCAGCGGAACCACTGAGCTAAAATCCCCGGCCCTTCCTTCCCTTTTCATACTCATGGCACTGGCATGCTGAAGAGACTAAACAGCTGCCCTGAGAATGAGAAAAAATATTTGCAAATCATAGATCTAATAAACATAATGTATCTAGAACATGTAGGAAGCCTTAAACCCAATAGTGAAAAGGCAACCAAATTAAAAAATGGGCAAAATATCTGAATAGGTATTTATCACAAGATGAGGCTGGGGATTTAGCAATGTGCCTGTCTTGCAAGCACAAGGGAGGGGAAAAAAAAAAAAGACCCCAAGATGATATACAATCAGGTGTGGTGGTGCATGCCTGTAACAGGAGAATCACCATGAGTGAGGCTAGCATGGATTACCTAGTGAGCTCAAGGCCAGCCTGGACTACAAGGTGAGACCCTGTCTCAAAAATCAAACAAACCAAACCAAAAGAAACCAAGATGATACACAAATGGCAACTAAGCACATGACGTTCAACATCACTAACCATTAGGGAAAGAAAAACAAAACCACAATGAGATACCACTTCACACCCACTAGAATGGCCATAACAATTTAAAAAAAAAGATAGGTGCTTGGCTGGTGATTTAGCTCGGGTTCTGCTGCCTTCCTCGCAAGCTACAAAAAAAAAAAAAAAAAAAAAAAAAAAAAAAAAATCTCCCTTCCCCCAAAAAAAAAAAAAAAAAAAAAAAAAAAAAAAAAAAAAAGAGATGCTAAAAGAGGCAGCAATATGTAAGAGGATATGGAGAAACTGGAATATTCATACACTGCCACTGGAGATTTAAAATGATGCAGTTACTTTGGAAAACAGTATGGTTGTTCTTCAATACAGAATTAACTAAATGATTCCAATTTTATCCCTAGTATACCTAAGAATAAAAAAGACATGTTCAACACATAAACTTGTAAAAAAGAAAGTTCATAACAATATCACTTATAACAGCCAACAAATGCAGGCAAATATGCTCAGTTAAGAGAAGTCAGTCACAAAAGACTGCATCTTTATGATATTATTTATTATATGATACTTATATATGATACTATACTTATATATGATACTATTTTTAAGGGGCTTTTGGGGGGTCATTTTTCTTTTTTGGTACTGGGATCAAACTCAGGGCCTCATGCTTGCCAGGCAGGCAGTGTGCCACTCACTGAGTTACATCCCGGCCCTGTATGATTCCATCTTGATTAAATGTCCAGAATAAATATACACACATGGGCAGAAAGCAGGTTTATGACTGGCTAGGGCTGAAGATTCAAGAGAACCAGGAAGTAATAAATAGGTTTGAGATGATGAAAATGTTCTATAACTGACTGTGGTGATGGTACATACACTCTATTACTAAATTGGGCACATTAAAAAGGAACTGTATGACAACTAAATTGCATCCCATTAAAGCTGCTTTTAAAAATTTTACTTCACTAGTCATGCCCTCAAAATACCGAGTTTGATCCCTGGTACCCCCCCCCAAAAGAATTCAAAATAAAACAAGCTATTTTCAACCATCAGTATGACCCAAAAAAACTGATCATGGAGTTGAGGGTACAGAGAAACAGTAATCTCAACTACTATGGTGAAAATGCAAGTTAGTGTGACTACAGGGAAAAAAAAAAAAAGTCAAAAGAAAATATGTTGAGCCAGGCATGGTGGTACACGCCTGTAATCCCAGCACTTGGGAGACTGAGATGGGATCACTGTGAGTTCGAGGCCAGTCTGGGCTACATAGTAAGACCCTGTTTCACAAGTACATTTCTGTTGACCCACTAGTTCTACTTGTAATCTATCCTTAGGAAAGTAACTGGACGAGGGAGTGCTACAATTTATGTATAAAAACCTAAGGGGTAATCAAAATATATGGTGAATACTTAATATTTAAAAAATATATTACAGTAAAAGACACATTGCCAGTCATCCTCCTCAAAACACTTCTCTTCTCTTTGAACACACTTATCCCTTTGTTCTTTGTTTTTAAAGCAGTTCTGAAAGTTCTGTTTAATTTCTTTAGGTGTGATCAAAAATGCAGTGAATGCTGCTGCCAAGGGTCATCCAACAGAAAGGCAGGCTAATAAAAAATACTACAGTGTGTCCTTCTTTATTGGATCTGGCACTGTGCTGGACTTCGGTTCTTCCCCAAAGTCAAAATGACCATGAAAAGTAAATGTTCAGAATTGATTCACAACACTGAAGCAGCTACAACATCAATGAAGACTTCCAGAAATTTTCAGAAAGTAAGTTTGAGAGTGAATAAGTTTCCTCAAAAAAATGAAAAAAAGAAAAGAAAAAAAAAGAACAATTTAAGTTTGTTTAAAGTGAGGGGGAGTATTTTGAAGAGGATTTATAGTAATAATTTTTATAATCACACCTTCATGTATATTACTTCCTAACACTGAAAAACTGAAAAAAGTTTAAATGCCTGTCAAAAGTGGACTAAACATTAAGGTTACAGAAATATAAGGAAATAATATTCACTGATTAAAAATAAAGCTGATCTCAACCCGAACCAATACCATAAAGACCTAAATTCCTGAGAGACAAAAAACCGAGAGGTAACACAAAACAACTATTATTTTACGCAACAAATAATAACAGAGTAGACTTTTAAACCTTAACAAATGGCTTTTTGGGCCGGGGATTTAGCTCAGCGGTTTGGTGGTCTGCCTTCCAAGTACAAAGACCCGAGTTCAATCCCTGGTACTAAAAACAAACAAACAAACAAAAAAAACAAATGGCTTTTAAAAATATATTGCTTAAAAAGAAAGCTGTAGGGGGCCGGGGATTTAGCTTATCTCACAAGCATAATGTCCTGACTTCAATCCCCTCCCCAGTACCAAAAAAA